>NC_080574.1:64688230-65010376 GCF_029962835.1 Magnolia sinica
TCCATATGATGGAGGGTCTAGACGCTTAATTGACCTTCCATATTGTATGCTCATTGTAAGTTGAATACATGGTCCAAATCTAAGACAAATGCTTGTAAATTAGCCCAAAAGGAACCCATGAATAGACCTATAAATGAACCTCAAATAGGCTAAAAAAATGAGTAACATCATCTATGGCCCCTAAATAGAGCTCCCGATCCAACCATAAATAAAACAGTCCCTAAAAGGCCTACTTTTTATTGTTTTTCTTTTTAAAAAAAATTAAAAAATTTAAAAAAACCCCCCCCCCCCCCCCCCCCCCAACACACACACACACCCACACCACACTCATGCCATAGTGGGATTTCACCATCTATGGGTATCTAACCCCAGACCTCATGTTGAAACTCTTGGGAGTCTACCACCGAGGCAAGGAAACAATACGTGCCTTTGATTTGGGCCAGAACCCAATCAAGAGATGCCTAGGGCCTAAAACTAAAAGAAAAGGGAGCCAAAAATGGGCCCAATTACAAAACCAAAAGCAGCCCCAAAAGGGCTCTAGTCGGCCAACGACTAAAAGAAGAGAGAAAAAGGAAGAAAACCTAACCGTAACAACTGGGTACCACTAGCTGTCCGTTCGAAAACATATCAATGCCAAAAAGGGTCAATAACACCACTAAAGGTGGCATGAAACCCTATAAAAGAATAGAGGGTAGATGAACCTAACACAATTGTCAATCGCTAGAAAGAATGGCCACAACAATTGATGCCAAAGAAGTGACATACATGTAAGGCATTGGCTTGCCGCTATAGGTAGCCAAAACAATGATGTAAAAGATCACAAACTCCACCAATGACAGTTATAGGTAATCAATTTTGGGTAGAAGAATCGTCTAATGGCCATGAAAGCTTGATTCATTCCAACAATCAAGAGACCAACAATGGAGAAGACAAACGGCTAATCGATGACCCCAACAAAGATACAATCATTGACGATTCTGACTTTCGATTAAAAAAGGGTTCATGACTACCTGAGGGGTCGGGGTTGCATAGAAGAGGTGAGTAAAGAAGGTTTTTTTTTTTTTTTTTTTAGAAATCCTATAAGGGTTTACAGATATGGTTGTTGAATGAAATTCTGAAATCTAAAATTGTTGCGCTAGAAAAGTAGATCTGAACGAGAATACCCCATGGCCCATGTTGGGGAAAAATCTGAAAGTCCGAAAGTCGAATAATGGAATGGACCAACTCTACTGAATCAACATTGACCCAGTGAAACCCGAGCGTAATAAATGCTCCTACATCCAAAAGCAGGTTGACCTTCAGGAAGGAAAATACAAATGCACCCGAAAGGCTTCTAAGCCCACACGAGTGGTTAAAAGGCCGACCTAATTCATAGGTCTATTAAAGGACGGTTATGGATCGCCCATAGACTAACCACATGTCAATTACGGATCGACCATAACTCGGCCACAAATCGATTATAGACTGACCATAGAGTATGTTATAGATTGGTCGTAGGTCGACTATAAATCAATCATAGGACAATCATAGATCGACCATAGTTTGGTTATAGATCGGCCATAGATCGATCGAAGATCAGTTGAAGGATGGTCACAGATCGCCCATAGCTTAGTCATAGATCACCACCAACTAAACAAACACACCTAGCAAAGTCAAGAAGGTTCATCATTAGAACGAGGGAAATATTATCCTTCTGGCTCAGCTGACTGTCGAAAATGGTGAATAATGATCTATCAAGCATAACGATGTCGGTCATTTCCAAGTCGACGCCCGCCTCGAGGTACGACCTAGAGCCGAGCTACAAGCTCTAAGGATCTTTAAAGATCTCTCCCAAGATCTCTGCAAGATAAAACCAAATCCCGATGATCACGAGAACTTGTAATGTCGGGAAGATCCCGGATTGTACAGATTTCAATGATATATGGGAAGATCCCCCTTATAACGGGATACCCTCTACCATATAAATAGGTTAGTCATTCCCAGTGGGTTCTCAGGAATTAAGAAAACCCCTAATTGATCTCTTTCCAAGACCACAAGCCTACTTAGGCATCAGAGAGTCCCTTGAATGAACCAGGGCCTCCTTTGTCTCTTACCTATATTCGTGCAGGTTCAAGGATAAACACCACAAAGGGTCTGTTGAAAACTGCATCAATAGTTTGGCGCCATCTGTGGGAACGACATAGTCATGTCGTTCCAGTTCTACCAGCAAACATATAATTTTTACTAATAGCGAAAAGAAAGAAGAATGCCCAATCTCCCCCCATTGCGATCCCGATCACTGCCGTGCCTATGCCTGTCCAGGCTGCACAGCCCGTCAAAGGCCCTAATCGATAGGAGAGTCATCGTGGCTCCTTGCAACATCAGGCCACTTCAAGATCAAGCCGATGAGGTCAGCAATGGCATAGCAGGCCCGACCTTACACTAACCATCCTCAGCCCTCGGTTATACACATGTCCTCGTAACAGAACCCTCAACCTGCCTCTGCCGAGCCCATTCCATCTCACATATTAGGAACAGTATCGCTACCTGCCTCTGACCTATGACATGAGATAGATCAACAGAGGTGCAGCAGGGCCCCAGTCGAGGCTATCGGTAACAATGAAGAGCCTTGGAAGATCGAACTACAAAGCCTATGACAACAGATCGTTAACATGAAGCAGACCTATTGAGTCAACACAATCATCCCGGAGTAGATAGAATTCCCCTTCACAGTCAGCATCATGCAGGCACGGTTACCAGATAGGTTTCGGCTACCTCAAATCACTCCCTATATGGGAAATACCAACTGAACAGAGGATATGGAGTCTTTTAAGACGTACATGGAGCTCCACAATGCGTCTGATGTGGTCATGTGTCGAGCCATCTCATTAACCCTAGTCGACGCCACCCAACTTTGGTTTAAACAGCTAAAACCGAGGTCCATTAAAACAATTTTCGAACTTAGTGAGGCCTTCATCACTAATTTCATCAGAGGGAAGAAGAGACTGAAAGCACCGACCCATCTGATGAACATATTTCAGAAAGATAGTGAACTACTAAATAATCATATCAAGCGCTTCAACCTGGAAGCGCTATAAGTGTGGAAACACTCAGATGAAACTGCACTGAATGCCATTAGGACCGGGCTGAGAGATAAACGGTTCCCCTTCTCACTGGATAAGAATCCTCTAATCTCATTGGCAGAGTTCCTAAACCGATCACATAAGTATGTTAATCCGGAAGAGTCCTGGATCTTGCGAGACGCCGTCCAAAATAAAGGCCCTGTGGCCAAGGAGCAAGCGAAAAAAGAACTCGACTCGACCAGCACAATCAAGAAGCAAATGGATGACTGCTCCTGAGATGACCATAGGTCAAGCAAGTGACCCGATAGCAAGTTCACCAATTATACCCCGCTAAATAAACCTTAGGAGAAAGTCCTGATGGAGATTAAAGACGAATGCTTCGTTCAATGGCCAAACAAGCTACGAGGCAATCTTGACCGAAGAAGCAAGAATAAGTATTGCCACTTTCATCGAGACCACGGGCATAATACGAGCGATTATTACCACCTCAAACAAGAAATTGAACGGCTTATCCAGGAGAGTAATCTCAGCGAACACATAGAACAAAGGGTAAGCCAAACCTCTTCTGCGGAGGAACAATAGATCGATAACCAACCTACTGGGGAGATCCGGACACTATTTGGAGGCCATAAAGGCGGGGGTGATTTAAACAATGCCCGAAAGAACCATGTAAGAGCATCGAATGCCCAAAAGCAGAAGTTATGGTCCTCATGCGACCATTGAAAGAGAGAAAGTTGGAAGGTACAACTTAACTTTCAGTGATGAAGATGCTTGAGGCGTTCACCACCCTCATGACAATGCATTGGTGATCACCGTTACTATAGCTAATCGAAAGGTCTTTCGAATCCTCATTGACATAGGGTTCTTAGCAGATGTACTTTTCCTCCAGGCCTTCAATAAGATGGACATTGGATGGGCTTCACTCCGAGTCATGAAAACTCCCTTAATCAGATTCTCTGGAGGACAGGTCATTCCCGAAGGGGCTATTCAGCTTCCGCTTATGGCTCGGGATGACAGAAATCAGACCACCGTGATGGTTGACTTTCTGGTAGTCGACCAATCATCCCTCTACAACACTATCCTTGGTTGACCATCATTGTATCTTCTCCAAGCTGCAATATCGACCAACCACCTCGCTATAAAATTTCCTATCGAATACGGTGTGGGACTTGTCGAGGGCGACCAATAGGACACTTGACAGTGTTATACCATGACTCTAAGGGTTCCCCGCGAGATAATGATGATTGAGTCGTTGGACCCACAAGAGGAATCCCAAACACGAGGCCGACCTATGGAAGACCTTGTCCCGATCCTTCTGGACGAGTCTGATCCCTCCAAAGTGGTGCAAATTGGGTCATCACTGATGCCACCACTGTGGGATGAATTAGTATCCCTCCTCTGATGCTTTGCCAACGTTTTTGCATGGTCCCATGAAGATATGTCAGGCATTGATCCCGCCATTATGATGCATCGGCTGAACATCGACCTATCCTACTGCCCGATTCGATGGAAGCGATGAGCTCTTTGACCAAAAAGGTACACGGTAATTGCAGAAGAGGTCAACAAGCTCCTAAAAGCTGGATTCATTGAGGAAATCTACTACCCAGAATGGGTGGCCAACATCATACTGGTCAAGAAAGCTAATGGGAAGTGACGTGTCTGTGTAGACTACACCGACCTAAACAAAGCCTACCCAAAAGACAACTTTCCTCTTCCTAGGATCAATCAGTTAGTCGATAGTACTGCAGGA
Source organism: Magnolia sinica (assembly GCF_029962835.1). NCBI lineage: Eukaryota > Viridiplantae > Streptophyta > Magnoliopsida > Magnoliales > Magnoliaceae > Magnolia > Magnolia sinica. Next base: position 64,693,043 of record NC_080574.1, read on the forward strand.
CATGAATTGCTTAGTTTTATGGATGTATATTCAGGACATAATCAGATTGTAATGCACCCAATAGGTAAATCTAAGACTACCTTTATCACCAACAAAGGTATTTACTGATACCATGTGATGCCTTTTGGTTTAAAGAATGCAGGAGCAACGTACCAGGGGTTAGTCAATAAAATGTTCACCAGCCAGAGAGGATGGACCATGTAGGTTTATATCGACGATATGCTCGTCAAGACTATAAAAGCCACCAACCATATAGTCGACCTAGAAGAAATGTTCCTCATCCTCCAAAAATACCAAATGAAACTAAACCCGAACAAATGCGCCTTCAGCGTAAGTTTGGGAAAGTTTCTTGGGTTTTTGGTCAAGCAGCATTGGATTGATGCTAATCCCAAGAAGATAAAAGCCCTTCTCGACATGCAGTCTCCAAAGATGATTAAGGATATACAGAGGCTGACTGGAAGGATAGCCGACCTTAATCGCTTTGTATCCAGAGCTACAGATAAATGCCTCCCTTTCTTTAAACAGTTAAAGGGGAGATAAATTATCAAATGGACCAACGAATGCAAGACCACTTTCTAACAACTCAAGGATTACCTCGGATCACCGTCGTTACTTTCCAAACCCGAATCAGGTGAAACACTTTTACTATATCTGGCTGTATCTGACGTAGTAGTCTACTTGGCATTGATAAGGGAATATGGAGGAAGGTAATTACCAGTTTATTGCATCAACAAGGCTTTACTTCCAGTAGAAATGAGATATCCGACCTTGGAAAATTTGCCTTAGCCTTGGTCACATCCTCCCGATGTCTACGACCATATTTCCAAGCTCACTTGATTGTTGTCCAGACCGATCACCCCACTTCGACAAATCCTGCAAAAGCCCCAGGCCTCGGGATAGTTGACCAAGTGGGCCATCGAGCTAAGTGAGTTTGACATCAAGTATCAACCATGAGCCGCAATAAAAGGCTAAGAAATAACGGATTTTTATTATCAAACTAACACAACCACCAGAACAAACACCAACCCAAGACTGATCCTTGATCGACTTCTCCGGATCAGGACTTCCCCCTGACCAACACATTCTTGAACCTCTCAATAATGACTCAGTACCTGACCCACCACTTTGGACGCTCTACGTTGATGGCTCATCCAACTCTAAGGCAAGCCGAGCCAGGGTAGTTCTAGAAACTCCTGACCAAACGTGTATGCAGTATGCCTTGAGATTTAGAATCCAAGCCTCTAACAATACAACGGAATATGAAGTCCTGATCATTGGACTCACACTGCTAGCAAACATGGGGGTCAATGTCTTGAAGTCTTCAGTGATTCATAGTTGATTGTCAATCAAATAGCCGATGTTTACCAAGCAAAGAAAGATCGTCTGAAGGCCTATCTCCGAAAAGCCAGGAAATTGATCGGAAGTTTCCAGAAGTGTAACGTCGCCTTGATTCCATAGGTGGAAAACACCAAAGCTAACATGTTAGCAAAGATCACCACAGCAGATGAGGAGAAAATACCGAGATCCATCTCGATCGAGTTCTTAGCTAAACCGAGTATCAACGAAGTCGACCCTACCCTCGTTCTTCCACTTAGCTCGGAACCAACATGTATGGATTCGATTGTCCGATATCTCGAGAGCGCTGAACTCCCCGAAGATTGAATAAAAGAATGATGAATAAAAGTCAGGGCCACCCAATATACCATACTTAGCGGCTTGCTTTATAAGAAAGGGTTTTACCTCCCTTACTTGAGATGTGTTCGACTAGAAGAAGTAAAGTACATCCTAAAGAAAATCCATGAAGGAATTTGTGGAAATCACTAGGGAAGTCTCTCACTGGCACACAAGGTCATCCGGCATGGGTATTACTGGTCAACCATCCAGCATGATGCCCAAAAACTCATCCAAAAATGTGACAAATTCCAGAGATTTACAAACATTCCTCGGCAGGCACCAGAAGAACTCACGCCATTGGTCGGGCCTTGGCCGTTTGCCTAATGTGGGATCAATATTATTGGCCCGCTCCCTACGGGCAAAGGTCAAACCAAGTTCACCGTAATAGCAATCGACTACTTCACCAAGTGGGTAGAAACTGAGCCATTAGCAAAGATTACCGAGCAGAAAATCACCGACTTCATTTGGAGAAATATCATATACAGATTCAGAATTCCTCAGACTATCATCTTTAACAATGAAAAGCAGTTTGATAACAAATAATATCGAGGAATGTGCAAGAACCTTGAGATCCATAACTTCTACTCATTGCCATGACACCCACAGACGAATAGACAGGTAGAGGTGGTCAATAAGATCATCAAACACCATCTTCAAACCAAACTCGAGAAGGCTAAATGGGTGTGGGCCGAAGAACTCCCTAAAGTTCTATGGGCTTACTGAACCATGGCTCGGACTACCACTAGAGAAACTCCGTTCTCTTTGGCGTATGGAGCAGAAGCAGTTACCCTCGTAGAGATCAGATTATCCGTAGCTCGGACAAGCTCGTTCGACGAGCTAACCAATGATGGTCTTATGTCCCTCAGTCTGACCTCTTGGAAGAGTGAAGGGAGCAAGCTCAACTTCGGGCCATTACTCATCAGCAGTAGGTGTCAGGATTCTACAATGCTCGGGTCAAGGTCAGACGGTTCAGAGTTGGGGAATTGGTTCTTTGAAAGGTGTTTCAAAACACCAAGGAGGAACGGGAGCCTTGGGTCCAAATTGGGAAGGGCCCTATGTGGTGTCACGTACAAACCGACCTGGCTCATATCGACTGGAGGACCTCAGTGGCCAGTTGCTCCCACACCCCTAGAGCACCAAGCATCTGAAGACCTATTACCCATAGGCAGACCAAATTAATGATCATTTTTTCCATATTAAAGATAATGTTAATAAAAGTGCATGTTCGCTTCTCGATCTGTGTTCGCTTTGTTTCTGATCTACGCCTGATACACGTTTGATCAAGATTTGTAAAAGTTCTGATCAAGATTCATCTAAGCCATAACGACCTTAACTAGCACTAGATTGACGCTTGAACAATAGCTCGGAACTAGTCCGGCCAATGACAACAGAGTTAGAAAAATAACTCTAATAGCTCAGTTCAAAGACACAAAGGTCGACCAAAATGAAATGCTTTTCATTAATAAGACCAAAGACGGTCAAATTACATCAGCTTTACATCAACTACAATACCAAGTTCGGTACATTGGACTAGTGAAAGAAATTAAAGAGGAAGATGACGCTGGGTATGCATGAAGTGTTTAAAGCTCGAGCGCCTGGCATGCTTGAAGTGCTTGAAGTTTTTAAAAAAAGGGAGAAATTACTTCTCAACAAGATTAACCTCAAGACTCAGGAGTCGCATCAGGGGCCGCATCGTCGCCCGACCCATTAGCGCTCGATTCCGCCTCGTTAAAGGCAGAGAGATCAAGGTCAGGGAAGGAAGCCTTCATATCCTTCGCACAATCGGCGTAACCTTGGTGAAAGAGAGAATCTCTCTCATCCGTGGACGCCTGGTAAGACATGAATTGATGGACGGCCTCTTCTTGGGCCATAGCAAGGGCACCCTTGGTCTCCACCTTCAGGTTGTCGAGCTTCCCCTTAACCTCAAGTAGTTTGGCCCGACCTTTATCCTACGCGTGCTTGGTTTCCTCCAGCTGTGTCGTCAACACTGCGGAAGATGCTTCAGAAGCCACCTTCACGACCTCAAGCTCGACATCCAACCGGATTGCCCTTTCCTTGGCTCTCTCCGCTCGCTCGCGCATCCGAGTGAACTCCGCAAGCGACTTTAGCACACACAGAACAAACCACAGGAGAAAGAGAAAGATAATTATGAGCAAATTAAGGAAACAAGTGTTACTTCTGACGATATATTTAACCCGAGCAAGGTGGTCGTCATGTGCGCGAGGGTCGTCTCGGTCGGAGAGTTGAACAGAGTGCCATACTCCGTGCCAGATGTATGGCGATCGACCCAGGGAAGGATCCCCTCCATAGTCTGACGAAGTCAGGTCACTTGCCTTTCCCTGACTTCCGCCCCCTCAAATGGATGTGCCTCGACCACATGCTCGGTGCCTCTCCAAACATCATTAGAGATAGCTTGGTAGGGAGCAACCATCTCTGGTGCTCCAGAGGAGGTATCCACCTCCATATCCTCTCCCTCATCCATGGTGATAACTGGACAAGGAGGACCGACCTTCCCCTTTCACTTCGAAGAAGTCTTCTGCTTCTTCTTCTTCAGGGCCGCCGCCTCATCTTGAGGAGGAACGCAAACCTTGGAAGGAGGGCTAAAGTAAGGTCGAGCTTCAGGCATCTCTATATAAAACAAGCACGTTAGGAGTTGTCCACTTAGAAAAATGTTCAAAGTATTGGAGCTCAATTGAAAATCTTACCGAAGATCGTACCTATGAGGACTGAGTCTAAGCCTGCTTGAAGAAGTTGCTCGGGTTGGAGAAGAACCCTCTAAGATTGCCAACCTTCGTCAAGGGCCCACAAATCCCAAATCTGAGCTAAAGAACCACTATCGAGTAGAGGTGGATTCTTTGGAATGACTGAAACGAGCCAAGAGGATAAGGTTAGTTAACAGCAAACACCGATCAACGAAGGACGACCCAACGTCGCTATACGAACATGGTTTGTAGAAAGGTCGAGGGATGACGGACTGCGCCGATTTTGGGTCGATTGTCTCCCAACATCCATATACCCAGAACCACTTATCCCTTCAATGCTTATTAGAGGAAGGGGAGTTGATTATCAAGGCCTCGCCAGTGTTTCTCCAGTAGTACCAGCTAGGCTAAAGGGTGTTCGGCTTCAAATGGTACAAGTGAAAGAACTCATCCACTAATAGCTCGGGCTGCTCAGGCTTAGCACATAGGATTGTTTAGCCGAACAAGTCCCTTCACCCATTCGGGGTCAGCTATCTCGGGGCCAGGCCGAGACAGCTCAAAAGACGATGAATGATTCCCTAAAGTGGAAATCGCAGGCTGCACTGGAGGGCGACCTGAAAAATCGTCACTGCCCCTTCAGGGGGTTGGTCTGGAAGATCGTCTGCTGAAGGAAGACCAAAAATCACAAACTCGGCAATGTGGTACCCGAGCTTGATCCGGACTAGTTCCTCAGCAGTCAAAGTAGAGGGCACTGGTCCCCTCGGATCCTCTTCACCCACTCCATCATCGTTAGATGGGTCGCATGCCTCGGCAACTTGGTCGTCGTTGAAGACACATTCAACCCTTGTGTCTTGGGCACCCTCTCATGCCTGGAAGACAAGTCCAGGGCCTTGGTAGTAGGCACCAACCTCTACGCTAGAGATCTCTCCTCCACCTCCTCGATGACGAATATCGAAAGACGACATCCGCCATTACCACCTTCGACATCACCGTGAGGCGACTACTCATCCCACTTTCATCACCAAAAATCCCCTCCCGCGAGCTCCTAGAACCGGACATTGAAGAGAAAAATGGAAAGAAGGAAGGAAAAGGAGCTCACTAGAGTTGGAAATGGTGGGGTTTTGGTCCAAATGTGGTGGAAACAGTAGCCACAACACGAGTGAGAAGAATGGGGAAAACAGGAAGAAGAGGGAAGAAGATGAAGTGCAGAACAGAGGAGCCCTAAGGCGTTAGGGCTCCCTTTATATGGACGTGCCACGTGGTAGTTGATTGGCGTGCATGTTACCCCCGCTTCGTACGAATGCCTCTCCATCTACCTCATCTTGCCACGTGTCATGACCCGACGCACCGCTCGACCCCTGCGCCACGTGTCGTGATCTCATTGGGTTGTCACCGAAGCGATGGTTTGACACCCCATGTGACCTCGAGCCACATGCAGATGAGTCATGATTGTAGGCAGATGACGCTTTGGTTATCGCGTTGACTGCTATCCCAAGCATTAATGAAAACGCGGATTGACCTGGCCCATGCGTAACCCGACCTAATGAGGACCAAGCTTACTTTCTGAACTTCGTTCAAAAAGCAAAGGGGGCTTACTGTTGGGGAAACATCCGCAAGTTTGAAAGTTGGCTTATGGAATGGACCAACTCTACTGAATCGGCACAGACCCAGTGAAACCTAAGCTCAATAAATGCTCCTATGTCCAAAAGTAAGCTGACCTTTAAGAAGGAAAATACAAATGCACCCAAAAGGCTTTTAAGCCCACGTGAGAGGTTGAAAGGCCGGCCTAATTCAAAGGTCGGTTAAAGGACGGTTATAGATTGCCCACAAGCCAGCTGGATCAACCATAACTCAGCCAAAAATCGATTACAGACTAACCATAGCTTAGTTATAAATTGGTCATAGGTCGACTATAGATCAATCAGAGGACGATCACAAATCGACCATAGTTTGGTTATAGATCGGTCAAAGATCGATTGAAGATCAGTTAAAGGATGGTCAAAGATCGGCCATAGCTTGGTCATAGATCGCCACAAACTAAACGAACGCTCCTAGCAAGGTCGAGAAGGTTCATCATCAAAACGAGAGAAATATTATCCTTCTGGCTCAGCTGACGGTCGAAAATGGTGAATACTGATTTATCGAACAGAACGATATCGGTCATTTCCAAGTCGATGCTCGCCTCGAGGTACGACCTAGAGCCGAGCTACAAACTCTAAGGATCTTTAAAGATCTCTATTAGGATCTCTGGAAGATAAAACCAAATCCCAATGATCACGAGAACCTGTAATCTCGGGAAGATCCCGGATTGTAATAAATTTCCAAGATATATGGGAAGATCCTCCTTATAACCGGATCTCGTCTACCCTATAACTAGGCGAGTCATTCCCATCTTAAGGTAGGTTCTCAGGAACTAAGAAAACCCCCGATTGATCTCTTTCCAAGACCTCAAGCCTGACTTAGGCATCAGAGAGTCCTCTGAACGAACCAGGGCCTCCTTTCTCTCTTACCTTTATTCATGCAGGTTCAAGGAGAAACACCATAAATGGTCTGTCAGAAAACTGTGTCAACAGTCCTCACACTGATTGGATTCATTTACATACCATCTATATAGATAGTCCAGATAAATACAATATGATTCCTCATGGGTCGCCTGAAGGATTTACAAAGAATTTCCGAAAAGATTTGACGTAGCCGATGAACAATTGGCTTTGAGACCAACTATAAAAATTTACATGGAATTAAAAGGATCGAACGGCACATTGATGATGGAGATCAGATAATTAAACTTAAAACCATACCTGGTTGATAGGTCATTGCAATAGTTAGGTTGTCGGATTCTTCTGCAGCTTACACCCTTACAGAAGCACCGGGATGGGATTAATAAGCTTCAAACATACACAAGTTTAAGGAACAGCCGGTGTTTAAGTAGTTGCAAGAGGCATGAGTTTGAAATCCATCCAACCTCCTTTCCTTCAAGGCTCCACACCATGTTAAATATTCTTAGTCTAATTAAGAGACCATGAGTGTAATGCAGTTGAAGCAAACCACCCTAACATGAATTGAGACTAATTACAACTTTAGCTGGTCCCACTGCTATGCCCAATAACATTATCCAATCTAAAAAAAATCCAAACCGTTGATCAATTAGGCCCAATCCTATAAAACTCTTACATTCGGTAGCTTTGGGCATTGGCAAAGATATATTATGCTAGCTAAATTATTAATCAAGCTAAAAATAATGTACAAATCTACACCCACTCTCATGTATCTATACCTATGCCGGATCATGGCTGGTGAATGCTCATGTAGCCATTGGCCTACCTGCCGCATTGCCGCCCTAATTCATAATGCAATTTTCCATAAGGAGTTATTCAACTCACTGTAGAAAAGGACAATCGAAAATTTAACAGGCTGGACGACCGTGATAACTTTATGTGGTCGATTTTAAACTCCCATTGACTCCCACAGACCATCCATTCTGGATTATATTTTCAGTGTAATTTTTGGATTCTGATCCAAAGTTTATATTTTTCCATGTATGGAGCATCACACTTTCCTGGGCATTAATGATTTTCTATCTTTCCAGCGGTAATAATGAAAATAATAATAATGCCCTCCCAACAACCAACTATCCCAGCTGTTTCAATTTCACGAATTATGATGAACGGCATCTACGGACGCGGATTGTGTATGTGATTTTTCTCACCATCCTATGCCGTAGTGAGTAAACTCTGTGAGAACCATCATCATGTATGTGTTTTATTTACACCGTTCAGCTATTTTCCCAGCTCATTTTGGAGCGTAAACCTAAAATTTAAGAATATCCGATACTCAAGTAAACCGTAATACAGGAAACAATGGGAATTAATTGCTTATGGCAGAAAACTTCTTGGGGTCCACAGAAGTTGTGGATCAAGCTGACATCTGTGGTTACCTCTCATTCATGTCTGTGTGACTTTATAAACAAGTTGGATGATAAATAAATATCACTGCGATCCTTAAGGATGATTTCATCGGTGGACATCGTTGTCCCCACCGTTTCCTGTGGTGTGTTCAATCATGGATAATATAGCGTATATCACTGTATGACCCCAGAATTTACCCACCACGATCTAGTGTGGTCAGTTAATAAGATCTGCCTCCCGCATCAATATGGGATTCAGCATCCATTATTATATATATATATATATATATATATATATATATATATATATATATATATATATATATATTATAAGTTTTTTATTTTTATTTACATTCGCAAATACATTCATCATCCATCCAAGTGATCACAGGTTGGATGGCAAATAAACATTAAAATGGACTATAGAAAGTTTTTAATGATGCCAATTCAATCACCAATATTTCTTGCGACCTGGTCCACTTGAAATTTGGATTTGCTTCATCTTTGAGTTAAATTAGCTATCAAAATGGATCGACAGTATGCCCATAAATGAGCTATCAAAATGGATGTAATACACATACATAATGGTGGGGCCCACAGGGATCCACCGACCTAGGTGGATCTGGGGATCGTTCTTGCCTATCCACGAGAACAATGGCCACGATCAATTGTATGCTGCGTGTATGGGTGAGCTTGTTGAGGTGCAGCAGGATCGGACCTATTTCTGCCCATTGCAGTACTAACAGAAAAAACATCAATATGGATCCACCGATCCTTGACTGTGGGGCCCAACAGTGATATATTTGTCTTATATCCATGACGTTCGTCTGTTTTCCCAGCTCATTTAAGGGCATGAGCCCAGAAAACGCAGCAGATCCAAAACTCAGATAGACCACACCACACGAAAGTAGTGATTGAATGCCCACCATTAAAATATTCTCGAGGGCCACCGGAATGTTTATTTGCCATCGAACTTGTTGACAAAGTGGCAAAGATCTGTTCTTTAGGACCGCACAAAGCACTATGTCATTAAAGGTGTTTACATCCGGTGAATCGACTGAGGATATATGGACTGATACAAACACTACAAGAAAAATAGGCATTACCGGTGGCCAAAACCGCCCCTAGAAGTCCAAAAAATCGCCGGTATAAGAATTACCGGATGTCAGGCAGCTGCCGCAAAAGGGGAGCGTCAATGTATCGTTTACCGGCGTTCGTCCATTTTTACCGGCGTTTTAACGGCCACCACTAAAAGTTGACCTTTACTGGCGCTTATTATCATTTACCGACGACTCTGCTGATTGCCGGTAAAAACTGTAAAAGCGTCACTAAAAACTATAAAAGCGCCGGCAAAAACGGTATGAAGCGCCAGAACTATACGAAACACCAATAAAAGATATGAGGGTAAATTTTGCAACAAACGTCAGTAAAAGTAACAACAAACGCTGGTAAAAAGCTGTAACAAAAGCTAATGAGAGATTAAAAAATGCTGGTAAAATTTGTTTAAAACGCCGTTAAATCATTTACAGTGTAAAAGAAAAAATAATAGAAACAATTAAAATTTCTGCTAGGCTAAATATTCTAAATCAAATGACCTTTACAAGATTAAATTAGCATTCAAACACAACCTGTAAATCATTTACACCCAGCCTCATTTACAGGGGGCTTGAGAATGAAAGGTTACATAATGGACAAAAAATTTACAGATTGAGACACAAGGAAAAGCAGAAGAAAAAAAAAATCAACGGACTTCAGCGACGCCCGAGGCGAGACTTCTCAAATGCACCCCAAGAACTAGAACTCATGCCATATAAAAGACCTTTGTCAACACCACCCTGCCATGCATAGAGGTCAGGTAATAGAACAATATATACACTCATAATCTGAGTTACACTATCTAAAATTAATTTTCAGTCATAAATATTTCCTACAAAAACAACCATACCGAATGAAGTCCATATCCATCCCCATATGAAGCAGCAAAGCCCCCCTCTGTTACCAATGCTCCACCCCAAATGCTCCACCTTCAGTTACCAATGCAACGACAAAAGTTTACAAAACAAAATAAAATAACCAAAAAACAAATTGGATATAAAATAAAAGGAACCAATAAATACCTGTGACTAGTAGATGGAGGAGAATAGCTATGGAATTTTTTTTATAAATATGTGGACAAATTTTTCTTCCCTTTTTCTTCAAGGATAAAACTGCATCATAAGCATCATAACATGCAACTCAATATGAGCTTTTTTACAGAAGCATTAACTAGCATGCAACTCAATATGGATGGGCCTGAATTCAGCACAAGGAAAGCCATATAGTGGCTTGTACCTGATGAACAACGTTGATCATGCATCCATGTAAGCATTGTGGACCCCTAAGCCTACACTCTATATAGTTACTTCCACTTTGAATAAGCATCTTACAACTAAAGATAAATACATAATACAAGTCAAACATTATTGAAACCCTTCATTATATTGAAGCAATGAAGATTGGTAAGAAAAATAATAATAATAATAATAATAAGCCAAGGGTGTGGGGCCCTTGCTTTTGGTGATCCTTACATGGAGTGGACTTGCCTGATTTTTGGACCATGGCATTAAGAAGTGGGGAACCACCTGATGGAAAGCTTGGATATTGCACACCATCTATCCAGGCCTGTGTTGGATTGTAAGAGAGCTAGGTGGCACAAGCTCGAGGCTTTCCGACCTCAATGCATCTTTGTAAGCATTCGATATAAGGATAATTAGTGGTTGAGGTCCATTTCTTGGCTCAAGAAATTATGGACAAGTCGAGCACACATGATTGTATATTTTAATGATCTGAAACATCCCTCTGATGGATCCTTATGTATCTGGATAGACTAAAAATTACTTTGGCAATTGCATTTTTATCATCGGAATGGCATCCCTCAAACAGGGCTAAAAGCAAAAATGGTTAAAGTTCATCAAATCTATAAGGTGTAAAAACACATAATGATGAAAGAAAAGTTTAAATGGTCAGACCAGCTCTACTTTTATCTAAAGGGGCATCAATGGTATAGTCTTCAACCATACATCCATGTGTGCCCATTCATCGATAGAGAAAGATGGTCCCACAAGTGAGATCCACACAAAACGTTCTTTATTGAGGTAATTCATCCAACAGTTGGTATGCATGATGTACAACATGTATTATTCATTGTTATGTCTAAAGGATTACCGAGTACTATTTTGATTTTCAGTTTGTACAAGTGAGCCCATTGGTCAGTGACCTAAAATGTCACTAGTAAGATTTGGTATAACAGATAAATTACCAACAAACAAAAAGGACAAAAAGGACAAAAGAAATTTGGACCATGCACGTGTGCCAACTCTACACATGTGAATGTCCGTGGATGCAGGTCCAAGAGTAGCATTCCTTCAGATAAAGTTGTCTAACACCCCTAGTGAAGTACTCCCAAGTACAAAACCTACTACAAGCACATGCATACACTCATAAAGGTAAAGGATTTATAGAACTTCACCTGATCCACATCAAGAGATTTGTCAAAACCCCGTACAAATAAATAAATTATTGCTTTGTATTTGTTCTTACGCTAATGCTTCTAGGTCTCTATAAGTAGACAATGACTAAAGGACTAGCTGGAGTTAAACTTCACTGATGATTCCTTGTTTCCTCCTGCTTCCCTGTCAGTTTCAACCTACATTTTCAAAACAATAGGTTTATGATGCATCTAATATCCAGTATACTTTTAAGCAGTTGGAGTATTTAGCTTTGTGTGATGCCTAGAACTAAAAAGAAATAGGGAAAAAGAGAGAAAAAGAAAGAGAAGGAAAAGAAAAGATTCACACAACCTGCTGCATTGGAACCTTGTAATTCAATTCATCTAGAGCTACTTCGAACTTCTAATGTCTCAGTTAGTTTCAACATAAGGAGCATTCAACGAAGTTTTCAACACATCGAGAGAATTTGTTGAATTTCAAATAATGGTTGGTTGGCAATATTTTAACACTAATGGGTGCCTTTGTATTTTGAAATGACAGGAGAAGGAAGAAATCAATAGTGAAAATTGAATTATGTATTAAAATACTATGTGATACTTCCTGGACTGAATTGGATTATGTATCTATGAGAATTATTATGTGATACTATTAAAATACTATAATTTTAATAACATGTTATGCCTGACCTTGGTTCATGCAGTGTTCTCGTCATCTTTTCCATATATGTAAAAATATCACACTAAAAAAAATCAGCAATTGATATTTACACGCACCCTGTTTGGTAGACACAACTTTTTTTTTCTACTTTCGGAAATAGAATAGTACAACTCTATAGTCTTCAAAGCTTGGGCTAGCTTTGAGGACTTTTTACTGGGATTTGGCAATGTAAAGCCTGGTCCCTTGACAACCTATCCAATAGATCACCACCAAGCCATTCCTTATAGCCCATAGTTCTAACTATGAATGCAAGTGGAAACACCAGCCTATCCAATAGATCACCACCAGAAGGATTATTTTATAGCTAAAGTGAACTTCATTTTCTAGAAAAATATAGCATGGAATCAAATGGAAATGAACCTGCTGTTTGGGAGATTCTTTAATGCATTAGGTACAAAACTCCTGTACAACCCAATGAAACTGTCAAGTGCCACGATACCTACATTCACATTAGGCAATTAGAAGATTGCTTTCCTTCACAATGGGCAATTTCTGTTGGAAGCAAATTAGAGATCAACAGTTGCACAATAAAAGACTACACGAACTAAACTGAGAACTGCAGTATCATTGTACAATACAATAATGTAGAATATTGGTTGGTTTAGTTAACATCTAGTGCATGAACAATTTTTTTTTTTTTTAATAATCATTTTACTGTATGCAACCTGGCTTCTTGTGTACAAAACAGAATTTTTTTTTCCCATTCAAATTAGGTGCGGTTAACTGCACCGGTTGCATTCTTCAGTTTGTTGATTCAGTTTTTAACACGTCAAAACTAAGAGAAAGATAGGCCCAATAGTTGAACGCCTCTTTCTTGTGGAACTAAATGCAGTATTGTAAGTGTCATAGTTTATAGCCCTTTGTGTTGTCAAATTTGTGGTGCCAAAGATACTATTATGATGCTTGCATCTGTGAAGAACAATGCTTTACTCAAGATTAACTTAGGTTGACAAGTACTGTTCACAAGTTAAGAATCTCAAGAAGTTTTCAAGTTCAACTTTAAGATCTCAAGAAGAGCTTTCAAGTTCAATCTTAAGATCTCAAAGAGCTCTCAAGTTTAAACGATATCAAGATTTCAAGCTCCATTACCTTCAAAGGTCACTCGTCACTAAAGTTTCAATGTCCTTACTTTACTATTGAGGTATGACTGACCTTAGGTTGACCTTTAGAGTAGGCCATTTTGGATACATAATTCATATGTTTTATATAAGGGAGTTCGGTCTGTTCTAAGACTAGTCCTAACACTACTTCGACCTTTCTCAACATTTCCTGGATCAGTCGTAAGTTTGTTTCAAAAATTGGAAATTTTCTGTTAGGATTCGACCAGTCCTGGGGACTTTTCGACCAGTCGTAGGAACAGTGTCAACTGCATCTTCGACCAGTCGTAGACCTACGACTCAAAGAACAGCATTAAAATTCGGCCACCTATGACCAGTCGAAGGGATCTTATGACCAGTCGAAGGAGACCTACGACCAGTCGAAGGAAACCTACGACCAGTCGTGAAACTGCCAAATCTTATCGCCCCCGAATTTTCAAATATCTGTTGGTTCTATGACCAGTTGTAAAGGTCCTTAGACTAGTCGAAGACATGGTTTGTTCACCTATAAATAGAGCACGAATCTCAGAATAAATTAAGCAATTCAAGTTAATTTAATTCGGTCTTCTAAGAGATAAGTCAGTGCTCCATTTAAGCTAAGTGTGCATATTTAATATTCTCTTTCTTTAGCTTTGTTAATTGATTTTGTTTCTTACATTCCAATTTAATCTGAAAAGAGGAATTGTGGTTTTCCTTTTTCTGGAATCAAAATTAATTAGAGCTAGCCCTTTTGTTTTAGTTTAAAATCTATTAGAACCTAGAACCATTATAAAGTGAGTATCGGACATTGAACTTTGACATTCAAATCTCTACTCCGACTTGGTTCTTCTAGGCTGCTACAACGAAGGAGAAAATCAGGTATTTTACAATTTGTGTAATTTACATTTTTGGTTTTATTTGAGGTTAAGCCAGAAAAATCTCAAAGTTGTTGGTTATCTGAGGAGAGTTAGAAAACTCAGAAGTGAGGGTTTTTAAATTGTGTAAGCCCTTTGAAAAAGACATAATTGTGAAGGTTTTGGGTGAACCTGTGAAAACCTATTTGATAGTGAACGCTAATATCCCCTGTGTGAGGATATTAGGAGTGGAGTAGCATTCTGTGTGGCTGTTGTTTAACAGTTGGTGAACACACAAACGAACCACTATAATTCTTTGTGTTGCGGATGTGTGATTTATATTTCCTATCTTTTATCATTCAGAATTGTGGAATGTATGTGTGGATGTGAATGTTGTAAATTTTACATTTCAAGCAAAATGGGGAATGTTGTAATAATTTAGATTTACATTTCAGCATTATATTTTTGCTATATCTTTATTACGTTGAGCTTCAGTTTCTCTATTTGTTCTAGAAATAAGGTTGTCCTACCATAAACTTTGGTTTTTGGTGTAAGGTTGTCCTTAAAACAATCTTTGCTTCTATTTCTCTATTTTAGGTTGCTTTCCATTCCTATACTGTGATTGGTGTATAGTGCTATCTATTCTTTGTTTCATATTCCACAGTATTTAAATTTAATTTGTCATTTTCCTATTCACCCCCCCCCCCCCCCCCCCCTAGGACATATAGCTTGGCCATTTCAAGTGGTATCAAAGCCTGATAGCTCACTCTTATTGCTTTTTATTTGGATTTAATTCCTAAGCTAACGATCTAAGCTATATATAAGATGTCAAATTTTGATAGCCTATCAGTCACTAGGCCTCCACCCTTTGATGGCTCCAACTATGCCTATTGGAAAGTCAGGATGAGGATCTTCCTCAAATCCATGGATGAAAGTGTGTGGCTATCCACAGTGAATGAATGGACCCCTCTTACCACTGAAGTAACCAGGATTGATGGTTCAAAATTTATGAACATTACACTGTATTTCTCTTGGACCACACTTCAGAAAATTGAGTGTAAATGCTAAAGCACTAAATGCAATTACTTGTGCACTATCACTGGATGAATTCAAAAGAATTATATCCTATAATTCTACAAAACATGCTTGGGATATATTGGAAATGACACACGAGGGTACTTTAATTGTCAAGAAATCTAAGATATAAATCCTCACAACTAAATTTGAGGAAATACGTATGGAAGAAAATGAAATGTTCATGGACTTCTATACCAGATTAAATGACATTGTAAACTCTATGTGGGGTCTAGGCGATAAAATTCTTGAAAGCAAGATATGTGCTAAAATACTATGCTCACTTCCTGAACGGTTCAATTCTAAAGTAGCCGCAATTCAGGAACTTCGTGATACGCATAATATGAGGGTTGAGAAATTAGTTGGCTCATTACAGACTTATGAGTTAACCTTTAAAGTTCCAAAAGGTAAATCTATTGCTTTAAAAACTTCTAAAAATGGTTTTCATGAAAATGATTTCAACTCTGATTTAGAAAACTCTGAGGATGATATGGCTCTTTTGGCAAAGAGATTTTATAAAATTTTTAAAAGTAAAAATAAGGTTGATTTTCAAAAAGCATTTGATAAAAAGAAACCTAAACCTAAAACTAGAAAATCTTGAAAAGACAGTCAATGTTACAATTGCCATGAGTATGGGCATTTGGCTAATAAATGTCCTAATACGGGCAAGTCAAAAAAGAAAAGTATGATGAATACTTGGGATGAGTCCTCTGATTCTAAAGTCTCTTCTGAATCAGAAGATTCTAAAACGGAGTCAGGGTGTGATATTAAGGCCCTTATGACTCTAGCCAAATTCACTTTTTCAGATAATGATGACTCTACTAATGAAGAAAATCTGAATAGTGAATAAGAAAATGAAGATGATCTTCAAGATGCTTACAATGCCCTATACAAGGAAAGTTGTAAAATTGCTGTGAAATTGAAACTTCAAAAGGAGAAATTTTCTAAACTCAAAGAAATTTATGAATCTCTTGTTTTAGAAAAGTCCCATACTTCAGACTGTTTTGAAGAGACAAAATGCAATTTAGATTTTAAAACCTCCTAGTTTGAAAATTTTAAATCTGAAAATGAACAACTAAAACATGAAGTCTGTTCTCTCTTGAGTTTAAAAGAAACCTGAAAATATGCCCAAGGTGATTCTAAATTAGAAAAACTCTTATCAGGATCGAGAAAATGTGGCAATCGATCCGGCCTGGCTATGACAAGAGTGCTCCTCCTAAACCGAAGAATACTTCTCCCACATTTGTAAAGGGAGAGATCTTAAACTCAAAAGGGAAAGATAAAATGTTTCCTAAAAACTTTAAATCTTTTCAAAAACCTAAAAGACATATCAACTATAAAAAGCAAAACTAAATCCTTTGGCAGCAAAGATAGTTGATCTACTTAAGGAGCTTCTAAAGTCTAACTCACTAGGTCATGCTTATAACTCTTACAATCGAAAGAAGAATTGCTATCCTCCTAAACACAAAATGGTTATGAAATGGGTTCCAAAGGTCACTTGCTTGGTTGCCCACACTGCTTTCAAAGCAACAAGCCATTCTAAGTGGTACCTAGATAGTGGATGCTCCAGGCATATGACAGGCGACAAGGCTTTATTCACCGATCTCAAAGACATGACTGACGGTTCAATCAGATTTGGAGATGGCAGCAACAGTAAGATTATGGGCCAAGGTATGGTTCAACTCTATAACCTTCCTTTGATTAAAAATGTGTTGTATGTTAAAGGACTGAAACATAATCTTCTAAGCATATCTCAGATTTGTGATAATAACCATAGTGTATGGTTTTCTAATCAAAGCTGTGAGATTCTAAACAACAAGGGTTCAGTAATACTAACTGGACGTAGAACGTCTGAAAACTGCTATATTGTTAACGAATCCAGCTCATCTAATCAATCATGTTACATGGTCCAAATAGACGAGATTGATTTGTGGCACAAACGTCTTAGACATGTACACTACTGAAATTTACATAGATTGAGTAAATAACAACTTATAAGAGGTGTACCCAAACTATAAAAATTAGATAAAATATGTGGTGAATGCCAGATTGGCAAACAATCAAGGAACTCACACAAAAAGGTGAATTCTAATACCATATCAAGACCACTCGAGCTTCTCCATATAGATCTAGTAGGACTTACCAGGACGGAAAGTCGAGGTGGCAAAAGATATATTTTGGTAATAGTAGATGACTTTACCAGATATACATGGGTTGTCTTCTTAAGGGACAAATCAGAAACCCTTGAAGAAGTATAAAAGGTTTTCAAAAGGATTCAAACTGAAAAAGGTTCTTGAGTCAGTAAGATTCATAGTGATCATGGATCTGAATTTGAGAATAGCGGTTTTGAGAAGTTCTGTAGCGACCAGGGAATATTACATGAATTCTCAGCGCCCAAAACTCCACAATAAAATAGTATAGTTGAAAGGAAAAATAGAATGCTTTAAGAAATGGCTAATGTCATGTTGAATAGTATGAAGCTCTCTAAGAATCTTTGAGCTGAAGCAGCCAATACAGCTTGCTATATTATTAACCGGGTTTACACTAGTAAAGGTAATAATAAAATGGCTTACGAAATGTGGTTCGATAAAAAGCCTACTGCAAATACTTTCGAGTTTTTGGCAGTAAGTGCTATATTTTATGAGATCGTGAACATCTAGGAAAGTTTGATATGAAAAGTGATGAAAAGATCTTTTTAGGATACTCTTTAAACAGTCGAGCTTATGGGGTTCTAAACAAAAGGACTGGTGTGATTCAAGAATCCATCAATGTGGTCATTGATGATCACTTAAACATACCAGTCTCAAATTCAGATAATGATAAAGTACTAGTAATTGATAAATCTGATATTTCATCTAATCAGACTAATTTTGAACTAAGGACTATTAAAGATCATCCAACCACACAGATTCTTGGAAACCCTCTCACTGGTGTTCGTACCCATAGACAACTTGAGGATATATGCAATTACGTATGTTTTACATCCCAGATAGAACCATCTAACGTAAAAGAAGCTCTTGCTGATGAAAACTGGATTGTTGCGATGCAAGAAGAACTTAACCAATTTATGAGAAATGATGTTTGGTATCTCGTACCTAGACCTAAAGATAAACACGTCATTGGAACCAAATGGATTTTCAAAAATAAGTCTAACGAACTTTGCAATATAATTAGAAACAAGGCTAGACTAGTGGTACAAGGTTACACTCAAATTGAAGGTATTGACTATGATGAAACCTTTGCACCAGTAGTACGTCTTGAATCAATCAGACTCTTTATATCCATTGCATGTTTTAGAAAGTTTAAGATTTACCAAATGGATGTGAAAAGTACATTTTTAAATGGCGATATGCATGAGGAAGTTTATGTTGAACAACCAATGGGTTTTGAAGGCCCCAAAAATGTTGATCATGTGTATCATCTTAAAAAGGCACTTTACGGTTTAAAACATGCTCCTAGGGCATGGTACGAGAAATTAACAAAGTTTCTATTAAGCCATAATTTTCAAATGGGATGTGTTGATAAAACTTTATTTATTAAAAAACATAAGGATCACATCTTATTAGTACAAATCTATGTTGGTGATATCATTTATGGATCTACCTGTACTGACATGACTATTGAGTTTGTAGATTTGATGAAATCTCAGTTTGAAATGAGCTTGGTTGGGGAATTGAATTATTTCCTCGAGTTGCAAGTAAAACAAAAACCTGATGGAACGTTCATTTCTCAATCTAAATATGCTATGAACTTGATTAAGAGATTTAGATTTGAGAATGGTAAGAACTTTGATACTCCTATGAGTACAACCTTGAAACTCTTAAAAGATTCTGCATGTAAAAATGTGGATCCGAAATTATATCGGAGTATGATTGTAGTCTATTGTATTTAACTGCTAGTAGACCCGATATCGCTCTAAGTGTTGGTATTTGTGCTAGATATCAGTCTGAACATAAAGAGTCACACTTGACTGCTGTCAAGTGGATTATACGATATGTCGCAAGTACTGTTAATCTTGGTCTCTAGTATCCTCATGAGACTAGTGTTCAATTAGCTGGGTACTCGGATGCTAACTGGGCCGGTAATCTTAATGATTGAAGATCAACCAGTGGTAGTTGTTTTTATATCGAAAATTGTTTAGTTTCTTGGTTTAGCAAGAAACAAAGTTCTATATCACTTTCAACCGTTGAAGCTGAATATATCGCAACTGGTAATGCATGTACACAGCTTGTTTAGATGAAACGTATGCTAAGTGATTATGGAATTAAACAGGATTCTATGTTATTATATTGTGATAATTTTAGTGCCATAAATATTTCAAAAATTCCAATTTAACATTCTCATACTAAGCACATTGATATTAGATTTCATTATATTCGGGAATTAGTTGAAGAAAAGGTTATATCTTTGGAATATATCCCTACCGAGAATCACCATGCTGATATTTTCACTAAACCGCTCGACAAAAGTAGGTTTAACAAAATGAAATTTGATCTCAGCATGTGCATTTTAAAATGATTAATTATGCCTATTTGTATCATAGTGTATATATTTTCTAGTTTAGTTTTCAAATCTTGAAAAATATGCAAAAATCAGATTTTTTAGCCTGTACTGGACTAGTCGTGAGTATTCATGACCAGTCATGCTATGACTAGTCGTGTATATCCACGACCAGTCGTGAATTGCGTGGATTCACTTAAAATTTGGGGAAAATCATCTTCTTCTTCATTTCAACTTCACTCTCCAACAAGCCGACACACGACTAGTCGAGCCCATCTTCCAAAATCTTCAAGGTTAGTGCTCCATTTGCATTTTTCTTATAGATTTATGTCTATATTACTTCTATTTCTCTCTTGGAGTTGTCTATTTCGAATTTAGTTAAGATTTGGAGTTTTTCTTTTAAAAAATCTGATTTGAGAAAACCCTTTTCTCAATCCTTTACAACTCTTTATATTCTTGAAATCCTTATTGCATATGGCTTCTAGAGGAAGAAAATCAATGTCCCGTGGTCCGTTTTCTTCTTCCAGATCGGCCCATATCACTAAGTGTTATCTTAGGGCTCCTTAGGACGATCCATCTTATGTTTGGGACATCAGATTGCGTAATATTATTGTTAAGCATCCAGTTGATATTAATCATGTTACTCTTTTTGATATTTTTCCTATGCTCCAATTTGTAGGTTGGAATAACTTATTACTTTGGGGTGGGCTAGTATACCGGTCCATTGCCCAATCCATGTTTGCATGCATATGTGCTTTCTCACTGAAAAATTCAACTTTTTCTATCTTCACAAGAGAAGGGCCATTTGAAGTTGATCGTCATTTGATTTCAACCTTTATGGATATTCCAGTGAATGATGACGGTATTCCCATCCATACTTTATCTGATAAACCCACTGTCGCTGAAAAACGTATGCTGACTAAGGACTTATGCAATTTAGATGTAAATGGATGCATAAAGGGAATGCGCTTCCTTCAAAATATTTGTTACCCAAGTACAGAGTTCTTCACAAAATCGTTGTGTCTAATTTGTATCCTCGGTCCGGTAATAAATTTGAATTGACGTCCTTCATGGTTCGTATTCTTCATTCTGTTGTCGGAGGTGTTAACATTTTTTATCATCTTTTATTTGCCACTTCATCATTCAGTTTCGACTCCATCCTGGTCACAGTGATATTCCTTTTGGATATTTAATGACTATGTTGGCTACACATATGTCAGTCGACATGCTGGTTGGAGAGGCCCCTATCCATCATTTGATATTTAACAATTCCAATATCAATAAGATGAAGCTGAATTTCCTTCCTGGCCAAGGTTATGGTGTTGGCAATGCTGAAGCAAAACATGAGGAAGAAGCTGGTAATCTTCCTCCTGATGATATCAACATAGATGACATATTTGAAGAACTTGAATCTGATTCTGGAAATGATCCAAATTATGAACCTTCCGAGTTTGATGCACGTCTGAGTGCATTAGAAGATAAAGTTGAGAATCTAAATGTTAAGATGGAAAACATCTCTGTTGCCCATGATTTACAGTTCAAATATACGCGCAAATATCTTAGGCGCTTGAACAAAGGCATGCATCAACTTGATCCTTCCATTCCTGCTCCTTCATCTGGGTCAGATTAGTATTTTTAAGTTTACTGGTCTATAATAACTTTATTACTCCTAACTACTTTTGAGTTTGTCACTCTCTTTAACTTAGATCAGTCTATGAATTATGTGTATTGCTTATGCTATGTTCTCATATCTTGACAAGTTACGTCTCATATTTCTCATTGATTATTTCATCTCAGCCATTTGTTTTGTGCTTCCTTTGTCCTATTGTGACAAAAAGGGGGAGTATGGATATGTTATGGATATGTATATGGATATGGATGTTGTTATGAGGAGGGAGTAACATTGTATTGTATGGTGTTTTTTGAGTATGTTACACAAGGGGAGTATGTTACTCAAGGGGAGTATGTGCAGAGGTGTGCAGAGGTGGCTGTATGTTGAATAATATTGATTTACAAGTCTGCAGGATGCCGGTTGATAAAAATTGATGCATGATTCTTAATCACATATTCTGTGTTATGTAACATATCTTGAAAGTGCGTTTTGTCATTAATTTGACAAAGGGGGAGATTGTAAGTGCCATAGTTTATAGCCCTTTGTGTTGTCAAATTTGTGGTGCCAAAGACACTGTTATGAAGCTTGCATCTGTGAAGAAGAATGCTCTACTCGAGATCAACTTAGGTTGACAAGCACTGTTCAGAAGTCAAGAATCTCAAGAAGCTTTCAAATTCAACCTCAAGATCTCAAGAAGCTTTCAAGTTCAATCTCAAGATCTCAAAGAGCTCTCAAGTTTAAATAACATCAAGACTTCAAGCTCCATTACCTTCAAAGGTCACTCGTCTCTAAAGTTTCAATGTCCTTACTTCACTATTGAGGTATGACTTATCTTAGGTTGACCTTTAGAGTAGGCCATTTTAGATACATAATTCATATATTTTATATAAGTGAGTTTGGTCTGTTCTAAGACTAGTCCTGGACTTTGTTCGATTAGTCCTAGCACTACTTCGACCTGTCTAAACATTTCCTGGATCAGTCGTAAGTTTGTTACAAAAATTAGAAATTTTCTGCTAGGCTTCGACCAGTCCTGGGGACTATTTGACCAGTCGTAGGAACAGTGTCAACTGCGTCTTCAACCAGTCGTAGACCTACAACTCAAAGAACAGCATTGAAATTCAGCCACCTACGACCAGTCGAAGGGATCCTATGACCAGTCGAAGGAGACCTGCGACCAGTCGAAGGAAACCTACGACCAGTCGTGAAACTGCCAAATCTTATCGCGCCCGGATTTTCAAATATCTGTTGGTTCTATGACCAGACGTAGAGGTCTTTAGACCAGTCGAAGACATGATTTGTTCACCTATAAATAGAGCACGAATTTCAGAATAAATTAAGCAATTCAAGTTAATTTAATTCGGTCTTCTAAGAGATAAGTCGGTGCTCCATTTAAGCTAAGTGTGCATATTTAATTTTCTCTTTCTTTAGCTTTGTTAATTGGTTTTGTTTCTTGCATTCCAATCTAATCTGAAAAGAGGAATTATTGTTTTCCTTTTTCTGGAATCAAAATCAATTAGAGCTAGCCCTTTTGTTTTAATTTAAAATCTATTAGAACCTAGAACCATTATAAAGTGAGTATTGGACATTGAACTTTGACATTCAAATCTCTACTCTGACTTGGTTCTTCTGGGCTACTACAACGAAGGAGAAAATCAGGTATTTTACAATTTATGTAATTTACATTGTTTGATTTTATTTAAGGTTAAGCCAGAAAAATCTCGAAGTTGTTGTTATCTGAGGAGAGCCGAAAAACTCAGAAGTGAGGGTTTTTGAATTGTGTAAGCCCTTTGAAAAAGATATAATTGTGAAGGTTTTGGGTGAACCTGTGAAAACCTATTTGATAGTGAACGCTAATATCCCCTGTGTGAGATATTAGGAGTGGAGTAGCATTCTATGTGGCTGTTGTTTAACAGTTAGTGAACACACAGGCGAACTACTATAATTCTTTGTGTTGCGGATGTGTGATTTATATTTCCTATCTTTTATCATTCAGAATTGTGGAATGTATGTGTGGATGTGAATGTTGTAAATTTTACATTTCAAGCACAGTGGGGAATGTTGTAATAATTTAGATTTACATTTCAGCATTATATTTTTGCTATCTCTTTATTACGTTGAGCTTCAATTTCTCTATTTGTTCTAAAAATAAGGTTGTCCTACCATAAACTTTGGTTTTTGGTGTAAGGTTGTCCTTAGAACAATTTTTGTTTCTATTTCTCTATTTTAGGTTGCTTTCCATTCCTATACTGTGATTGGTGTATAGTGCTATCTATTCTTTGTTTCATATTTCACAGTATTTAAATTTAATTTGGCATAGTCCTATTCACCCCCCTCTAGGACATATAGCTTGACCATTTTAAGTATAGTACAAGAATATTCTGGAACTATCTTATAAAACCCATTTTAAGGAAGTATGTTTTACAGATGAAGCTACCAAGCAATGATTTCAAAAAGGGAGCAGCCGCGATTTACACCCACTTTTGTCACTAGCATACAGTCAATTTTTCCATTTGTAAAAATGGTGGGTGTGCATGATAGCAAACACAGGTTGCAATCAAGAAATCCATGTCCAGGGCAAGTATTGCTTGTAGAGGTTTACTAATCTAACACACAAGGCATGCCATCTACATACCCCATTTGTGTCAAACAGACACAAGTGCAAGATCCAAGCTGTCCACCAATTGAGTACCAGCTTGCAAATGTCCTATCCCAATATTCATGCTGCTCTATTCTTGTTGACCATAACATTTGAAATAGGGAAAGTACATATGAAAGTACATAGATCAATTTCACTTACAACTAAACAGTGTGGGCCATGCCGACTATGTCAAGTGACCTGAAAATTAGTCAAGTGACTTGAAAATTAGTCGAGTGACCTAAAATTACGTTGTATGTAAAATAAAATGATACAACTCACCTTGACACCCTTTTCCCTCCTCCTTTACTCGGGCTTGGGACCAGCAATGCAAGAAGTTGCATTGGCAGAGTTAAAAAAGGGCTTAAGCTCCATTTGGTTTGAGAAAAAAATTATATTCATAAAGATTGATGTGATGACCAAATGGAGCCTAAGACTTATATGCAAATTTACTAAAAGGTATGATAGGAACTCTTACACTACAAATATGATGACCAAGTGACCACATGTAAAAAGAAAGGAAATAGAAGAGATTAAATTAAAGACATGCAAATGCAAAATTCAAATCACAAATCATAATCTTATAAAACTAAGATTAAATTAAAGAGATTAGATGAGTTTAGATGTGCACTCTATAATTAAACTAAGATAAAAATAAATTGTTTAGATATGTCTAACTCAATCCAAAGGCTTAGGCTTAGATGATGATGATGACTTAAAAAATAAATAAATAAATAAAAATCAATAAGCAGTGCAATCAACAAGCAATACATTCATCATTAAGTAGCAATTTCTAACACAACAAGGAATACCCAATTCTATAGCTAGTTGAAAAAAAAAAAAAAAGGAAAAGAAAAAAAAAAAAAAAACTGGTCTTTGCTATTTTTATGTGGGGACTGGATGTTAACATCTAGATGATGGGATCAAGGGATAAGATGCCCTTCACTCCCAATGGTTTAATCATTTTCAAACGGGTTCATCCAAACATTACATCAATATTCTATAGAAAAATCAAGCTACTTTCTATTATACAAGCTAGGTCCATAGTGTTTTTTTTTTTTTTTTTTTTTCTGTCTTGAGCATGATATAGAATTCCTACACTTAGTACTACATGCAGAAAATGTCCATGCTTCAGTATGCTTTGTAATGGACAACAACCCATACACCAAAAACACCCACAACAATTAATAGGAAACTTCACATTCATCTGTAAAAATATGAATCCGCATAAGGAAAATAGAACAAAAAGGAAAAAAGAAAATGTGAACTTGTGAAGATGTCAAGACATGATGCACAAAGCTCCCAACTCAAGATTACAAACCTGCAGTCAAACAAGGAAAAGTTACATGAAGCACTCCAAATAGTGAAGAAAAAGAAATGTATTCATGGACTTATAACCAATCCGTTTCAGAATTTTCTAATGGGACTCTTGATCCACACATGATTAAGATCTTGACTGTTCATCGGGTGGAGCCACAACTTAGATGTGTTGGCCCAAAACTCAGGTCTATGGGCTAATCATGTGCTCCTCACGTGTAGACAAGAATAGATAGTTAAGAAAACTTGATTCATAGCACTTTTGATGTATACATGTGTTCCACCAGATAGCAGGTCCATTTTACAAATTCCAGGTTGGCATGGAAAACATGACTGATTCTATGGTGGAGAATCATGAACTACATAGTCTTATGCATAGCGGTTAAATTGCTGGCCTATCATGGATATAGCATGGCCTAACAATCATTTAACTGATAAAATAGACAAAGGGCCTCTGTTTTAGAGAAAACCCAAATCAAACCACTTGAAAATAAAAATTAAAAAATAAAATAAACCTCTATTTTGCAGCCTTCTTTTGCAACAATCCAAAAACCAAAAAGAAGAAGAAGAAGCAAAAATCCAAATCAAATTGCTTCTTTACTAACAAGTTATTTTAAATATAATACACACACACACACACACACACACACACACACACACACACACACACACACTCACACACACACACATCTGAGGCCTTTGATTGCTAGCTAATTAGACAAAGAACCAAATTCAGACTAAACAAAAAATATTTAGGACTATTACCTATGCAACATGTAGATCCACTTCCAAGAAAAAGATCCAGACATGTTAGTAACAAACATGTCTAGATTGTTGCAAGTAAGAAGGAAACACCAAACATTTCGGCCTAACGGGAATGAGCAAGGACTCAATGACAGGATGAGGTGCCCCGGGTACCCCCATTTTATAGAAAGAAGGGTCAAAGGTTTTGGGCCTGTAGCTTTCCTTGTCCCCCCTTCATCGGGTGGTGCTTGTGTGGGGGGTGTGCCACCAAAAATTGGGCTTGAAGCTCTCGTCTTACCAACGAGCCAACCGCTGATGGTTGTTGGTCACGACTACTGCCAAAAGCTCTAATGAGGATGATAAGAAATTCTTACTTGCACTCGTATTAGTAATTACACAAACTCCTCTTTCCACAACCAAAGGTAGGAGCAAAACATCCAATCTGAAATTACACAAGCATTGGAAAGCGGGACTAAAGAAACCAAAGGACATGTTGCTAGAGTGAAGACCCACATCTGTGGGCCCACATTGATGCATGTGTTTTATCTACACTATACATCCATATGGGGAAAATAAAAGATGTCCAAAGGTTCAGATTCAAGAGTGAGGTGTGTAAAAATCAGATGCTAATATGATTCAATTAACAGACATATACAAGTTATAACAAAGGCAAACAGAAAATGATCAATGGAGATAATGAGCATATAGAACAAATTCAACATTTCGAAACTCATAATGGCAAAGAAAATTGAGCTTCAAAGGTTTAAATGGATATTGCCTCCCAATTGTCTCGAGTTCCTTTTGGCATTTCCCACTCAAACTGTCAAATATTGTAATCAATAAACGGTTGACATGTCCAATGCAGGTCCATGAATGGGTTTTCACCAAAGTAAATATAAGTTATATATTCAGACTGTGTGATGTGCAGACTGTGTGATGTGTAGGAAGGCCACTGGATCACGGATCACTTATATATTCAACGTGAAATGTTTTGAAATATTTGTGCAGAAATGGATCATTCCATGGAGCTGATTTTCAGTTCTTAAAGGCTGCATTTCAAGGGCATTGAAATTCTGCAAGACAGTGCAGACGCCCACTCCAATAGTCCTCTACAAGGCTGGAAAGCTTCATCCTTTCAAAACATCAGTAGACAAACAAGCAATAAAAGAAATACAACCACAAAGAAAGATTGTAATGTCTAGAGATGAAGATTCACAACAGAAAAGCATGTAAGAGTCTGGACTTTTGTGAGCCCCACATGCACTTGTATATGACTTTGGGCCATGAATACATTACCGAGGATTCTTCAATCTATAACCAAGGCAAAATAAAATTCATTTGTAATGATGAAACAAGTTGTTGTTTCAGGGTGATATTACAAAGGAGGAAAATTCACATCTAATGTGCAAGCAGGTGCAAGCTCCTCCAAGGATTCAACTAGGCTGCTTTTTCAGCTTGTACTTGTGATATTGATTTGCTCCAAGCAGGACATATCATTATGAATTTCCAATACTGAAATATGAAAATCGAAGTATTTAATCACAAAAGTATAAGTAATGGTGAAATTTCAGCAATTAATCTGAAATTCCAGCAAGTTTATTCAATTTCTATGATCAATAGTTAGATCATTTGGGTAAGACTACTAAAGCTAAAATGGACAATCCTGCAAGTGAACCTGTTAGAATTCCTGTCCCATCTTCGTGTCCTATATAACAAAATACATAAATGCAATACGATATCTAAATTCACCCAAAAACAAAAATGGTAGACATGGGCAATCATAGAACTCAACTTGGTATTCTTTTTTCTTTCCTTTTTTCCTTTCTCTTCCACAAATAATCTGTAAGTGTTATAGTTTATATCCCTGTCTGTTGTCAAATTTGTGGTGCCAAAATCACTGTTATGTTATATATAACTTGCATAAGTGAAGCTCTCTCAAGGATCAACATTCATGAACAAGCTAAGCTCACAACAAGCAAAGCTCACAAGACAAGACTCAAGCTGCAAGACTTCAAGAAGAGTACAAGGCAGAACTCAAGACTCTTTCAAGATTGAGCTACATCAAGATTTCAACTACATCAAGACTTCAAGGCTCATACTTCAAGGTCACTAGTTCCTAATGTTTCAATGTCCTTACTTCATGATTGAGGTTTTACTGACCATAGGTTGACCTTAGTAGTAGGTCATTTTGGATACATAAGTCGAATGTTTATTTTACATGAGTTAGGTCTGTTCTTCGACTAGTCCTAGGTCTTCTTCGACTAGTCCTAGAGTTGCTTCGACCAGTCTAAGAAATTCCTCGATCAGTCGTGAGTTTGTTACAAATTCTGGATAAAATCTGTTAGGCTTCGACTAGTCCAGGAATTTGTTCGACCAGTCGTAGGAACAGTGTCGACGCATCTTCGACCAGTCGAAAATCTTCGACTCGAATTCCAGCGAAGCTTTGCAGGACTTACGACCAGTCGAAGGTGACCTTCGACCAGTAGTAGAACGGTCAGAGCATATCCCGCCGGATTTTTCAAATATCTGTTGTTGCTTTGACCAGTCGAAGAGCTCCCTAGACCAGTCGAAGACACGATCTGCTCACCTATAAATAGTGCACGAATCTCAGAAGAAATCATCGATTTAATTAATCTATTCAAGCCAATCCTCGTCGAACTTCTGAGAGATAATTCTGTGCTCCATCTAAGCTAAGTGTGCTTATTTAATATTCTCTTTTCATAGCTTTATTTTAATTGATTTTGTTTCTGCTATTCCAATCTGATTTGATAAGAGGAATTATTATTCCCTTTCTTTGGAATCAAAATCAATTAAGGCAAGCCTTATTAGGTTTAATTTAAAATATATTAGAATTAGAACCATTGTAATTGAGTACTGGACATTGAACTTGGACATTCAATCATCTACTCTGATTTGGTTCTACCGGGCTGCTACAACGAAGGAGATAATCAGGTATTTTACATTTAATTGTAAATTTCTTTTTGTTTTGGTTTCTTTCAAGATTTGCCAGAAAAATCTTGTTGTTTTGGTTATCTAAGGAGAGCCAGGAAAACTCAGAAGTGGGGTTTTTTTTAATTGTGTAAGCCCACATACAAAGACACAATTGTAAAGGTTTTGGGTGAACCTGGGAAAACCTATTTTTAGTGAACGCTAATATCCCCTGTGTGAGGATATTAGGAGTGGAGTAGCATTTTGTGTGGTTGTTGTTTAACAGTTGGTGAACACACAGGCGAACCACTATAATCCCTTGTGTTGTGGTTGAATGGTTTATACTTCTAATCTTTAATTATTCTTTTGTGGGATGTATGTATGATGGTGAATGTTGTAATCATTTAATTCAAGCTTTGTGAGAATGTTGTAATAGTTTAGAATTTATTTTCTGCTATTCCTTTATCAGCTTAATATTTAATTTCTTTTAAAAGTTGTTCCAGCAAGGTTGCCCTGCCATTTTTATGGTGTATGGCTGTCCCTAGAGCAATACATTTGTGATTGCAATTTATTTCAATTCCGTTTGTATTTATTTTTGTATTCCTCTTCAGTTTGAGACTTGATATAAAGATCTTTCTAGAAATAAGGTTGTCCTACCATAAACTCTGGTTTTTGGTGTAAGGTTGTCCTTAGAACAACGTTTGTATCAACCTCTCAAGATCTGAATTTTGAGGTTATTTTACTTTCCTGCATTGTGATTTACTTTGGCTATCATATTCTTTTTAATTCCACTGTTATAAGTTTTATTTGGCATTGTCCTATTCACCCCCTCCCCTAGGACATATAGCTTGGCCTTTTCAAGTGGTATCAGAGCCTAATAGCTCTTTTTTTAATTCTTGGATTTAATTCCTGAGCTAACGATTTAAGCTATTTAAGATGTCAAATTTTGATAGCCTTTCAGTCACAAGGCCTCCACCCTTTGATGGCTCCAACTATGCCTATTGGAAAGCCAGAATGAGGATCTTCCTCAAATCAATGGATGAAAATGTGTGGCAAGCCACAGTGACTAAATGGAATCTTCCTATCATGAAAGTTACTGGGGTTGATGGTTCAAAATCTATGAAAGTCACACCATATTACCAATGGACCACTCTTCAGAAAAGTGAGAGTAGTGCAAATGCTAAAGCACTAAATGCATTTACTTGTGCACTATCACCGGATGAGTTCAAAAGAATCATTTCCTGTGATACTGCAAAGCAAGCTTGGGATATATTAGAAATGACACACGAGGGTACTACAATTGTCAAAAAATCTAAAGTCCAACTCCTCACAACTAGATTTGAAGAAATTCATATGGAGGAAAATGAAATGTTTATGGACTTTTACACTAGATTAAATGACATTATAAACTCAATGTGGGGTCTTGGCGATAAAATCCCAGAAAGGAAAGTGTGTGCAAAAATATTACGCTCACTTCCTGAACGGTTCAATTCTAAAGTAACCGCGATCCAGGAACTTCGTGATACGGATAATATGAGGGTAGAAGAACTAGCTGGTTCTCTACAAACCTACGAGTTAAACTTTAAAGCTCCTAAAGGTAAATCTATCGCACTAAAATCTTCTAAATGTAATTCAGAAGAAAATTCTGATTCAGAAGATGATATGGCTCTTTTAGCTAAGAAATTTTACAAGATTTTCAAAAGCAAGAAAAGGGTTGATTTTCAAAAATCTAATGATAAAAAGAAGTTTAGACCCAAATTTCAAAAATCTTTGAAAGATAGTCAATGTTACAACTGTCAAGATTATGGGCACTTAGCAAATAAATGTCCTAAAAGGGACAAACCCAAGAAGAAGGGTATGTTGGCTACATGGGATGAATCATCTGATTCTGAAGGTTCTTCTGAATCAGAAGATTCTGAAACTGAGTCGGGCAATGAGGTTAAAGCTCTTATGACTCTAGCCAAATTCACATTTTCAGATAATGACTCTACAGGTGAAGAAAATCTGCATAGTGAATATGAAAATGAAGATGATCTTCAAGATGCTTACAATGCCCTATATAAGGAAAGTTGTAAAATTGCTGTCAAACTTAAACTTCAAAAAGAAAAGTTTTCTAAACTCAAAAATTGTTTTGAATCACTTGTCTTAGAAAAATCACAAATTTCAGATTGTTTTGAAAAATCAAAATGCGATTTGGAATTCAAAAACTCCCTAATTATTGATTTAAAATATGAAATTGAGAATCTTAAAACTGAAGTATCTTCTCTTCTGAGTCTAAAGGACACATGGAAATATGCCCAAGGTGATCCAAAGTTAGAAAAACTTTTATCCGGATCAAGAAAAAATGGCGATCGATCCGGGTTGGGCTATGATAAAAATCTACCTCCTAAACAAAAGTATACTCCTCCTATGTTTGTTAAAGGAGAGTCCTCAAACTCAAAAGGGAAAATACTTATCAGGATTTTTCTAGAAATTCAAAAACTTTTCAAAAACCTAGAAGCAGCCATGTCAACTTTAATCAGAAACGAAATCCACTAGCTGAAAAGATAGTTGATTTACTCAAGGAGCTCTTAAAATCTAACTCTATAGGTCATTCTTACAAATATACACAAAAGAAGACCAACTATGTTCCTAAACCCAAAACAGTTATGAAATGGGTTCCTAAAGTTACCTGCTTGGTTGCTCACACTACTTTCAAAGCAACAAGTCATTCAAAGTGGTACCTAGACAGTGGATGCTTCAGACATATGTCAGGTGACAAAGCTTTATTCACGGATCTGAAAGATATGACTGATGGTTCAGTCACATTTGGTGATGGTAGCAACTGCAAGATTATAGGCCAAGGTACGGTTCAACTTTTTAATCTTCCTGTGTTTAAAAATGTTTTATACGTTGAAGGCTTAAAACATAACTTGCTTAGTATATCTCAAATATGTGATAATAACCATAATGTTCGGTTTTCTAATCAAAGCTGTGAGATAATGAATAATAAGGGTTCTGTAATATTAACTAGACGTAGAACGTCTGAAAATTGCTATATTATTAGGGAATCCAGCTCATCTAATCAAAATTGTTACATGGTCCATACAGACGAGACTGATTTATGGCATAAACGTCTTGGACATGTACATTATCGAAATTTATATCGATTGAGCAAACGAGAACTTGTAAGAGGTTTACCCAAACTTCAAAAATTAGATAAAATATGTGGTGAGTGCCAGATAGGCAAACAAACAAAGAATTCACACAAAAAAGGTGAATTCAAATACCACATCAAGACCACTCGAACTTCTCCACATGGATCTGATAGGACCTACCAGAACAGAAAGTCGTGGTGGGAAAAAGTATATCCTGGTAATAGTTGATGACTTTACCAGATATACTTGGATAGTCTTCTTAAGGGATAAATCTGAAACCCTTGAAGAAGTAAGAAAAGTTCATAGAAGGATTCAAACTGAAAAATCTTCTCAAATCAGCAAAATTCGTAGTGATCATGGATCTGAATTTGAGAATAGCAATTTTGAGAAGTTCTGTACCGACCAAGGAATATTACATGAATTCTCTGCTCCCAAAACTCCACAACAAAATGGAATTGTTGAAAGAAAGAACAGGGTGCTTCAAGAAATGGCTAATGTCATGTTGAATAGCATGAAGCTCTCTAAAAATCTTTGGGCTGAAGCAGTCAACACAGCTTGCTATATTATTAACCGAGTCTACACTAGAAAAGATAATAATAAAACGGCTTACGAATTGTGGTTCAATAAAAAGCCTACTGTTAAATACTTTTGAGTTTTTGGCAGCAAGTGCTATATTTTAAGTGATCGTGAAAATTTAGGAAAATTCGATAAGAAGAGTGATGAAGGGATTTTTCTAGGATATTCCTTAAACAGTCGAGCTTATAGGGTTCTGAACAAAAGGACTGGTGTGATTCAAGAATCCATTAATGTTGTCATTGATGATCACTTAAACACGCCAATTCCTAATTCAGATAATGATGAAGTATTAATCATTGATAAACCCGATACTTCATCGAATCAGACTGATTCTGAGTTGAGGACTGTTAAAGATCATCCAACCACACAAATTCTTGGAAACCCTCTCACCGGTGTTCGCACCCGTAGGCAACTTGAGGATATATGTAATTATGTATGTTTTACATCCCAAATTGAACCATCTAACGTAAAAGAAGCTCTTGCTGATGAGAACTGGATTGTTGCAATGCAAGATGAACTCAACCAATTCGTAAGAAATGATGTTTGGTATCTCATACCAAGACCTAAAGATAAACACATCATTGGAACTAAATGGATTTTCAAAAATAAGTCTAACGAGTGTGGAAATATAATTAGAAACAAGGCTAGACTAGTGGTACAAGGTTATACTCAAATTGAAGGGATTGATTTCGATGAAACCTTTGCACCAATAACACGTCTTGAATCTATCAGACTATTTATATCCATTGCATGTTTTAAAAAGATAAAGATCTATCAGATGGATGTGAAAAGTGCTTTTCTAAATGGTGATTTACATGAAGAAGTCTATGTTGAACAGCCAATGGGTTTTGAAGATTCCAAAAATACTGATCATGTATATCGGCTTAAAAAGGCACTTTATGGATTAAAACAAGCACCTAGGGCATGGTATGAGAAACTAACGAAATTTCTTTTAAGTCATAATTTTCAAATGGGATCTGTCGATAAAACTCTGTTTGTTAAAAAACATAATGATCATATCTTAATGGTACAGATTTATGTTGATGATATCATTTATGGATCAACTTGTACTGACTTGACTACTGAGTTTGCAGATTTGATGAAATCACAGTTCAAAATGAGCATGGTTGGGGAATTGACTTATTTCCTTGGATTGCAAGTAAAGCAACAATCTGAAGGAATATTCATTTCTCAATCTAAGTATGCCTTGAATCTAATCAAGAGATTTGGATTTGAGAATGGCAAGAATTTTGATACTCCTATGAGTACTACCCTGAAACTATCAAAAGACTCTAATGGTAAAAATGTTGACTCAAAACTTTATCGGAGTATGATTGGTAGTCTATTATATTTAACTGCTAGTAGACCTGATATTTCTCTAAGTGTTAGTATTTGCGCAAGATATCAATCTGATCCAAAAGAATCTCACTTGATTGCTGTCAAGCGAATTATTAGATATGTCGCAAGTACTGTAAATCTCGGTCTCTGGTATCCTCATGAGACTAATGTCCAATTAGCTGGGTACTCGGATGCTGACTGGGCTGGTAATCTAGATGATAGAAAATCAACCAGTGGTGGTTGTTTTTTCATTGGAAATTGTCTAGTTTCCTGGTTTAGTAAGAAACAAAATTCTATATCACTTTCAACAGCTGAAGCTGAGTATATCGCAGCTGGTAATGCATGTACACAGCTTGTTTGGATGCAACGAATGTTAAGTGATTATGGAATTAAACAAGATTCTATGTTATTACATTGTGATAATTCCAGTGCGATAAATATTTCAAAAAATCCTATTCAGCATTCTCGTACTAAGCACATTGACATTAGATTTCATTATATAAGGGAATTAGTAGAAGAAAAAGTTATATCTCTAGAATATATTCCCACTGAAGATCAACGAGCTGACATTTTCACAAAACCTCTCGATAAAAGCAGGTTCAAAAAGATGAAATTTGATCTTGGCATGTGCATTTTAAATTGATTATTTATGCCTACTTGTATTATAGTGTATATATTTACTAGATTAAATTTCAATTTTTGTAGAATTTGCAAGATATTTGAATTTTTAGGGTTTATTCGACCAGTCGTGAGTATACACGACCAGTCATCCTACGACCGGTCGTAGATACCCACGACCAGTCGTGGAACTCGGGTTTCACTTAAAATTGGGGATTTTTTGCTTTCTTCCTCATTTCATCTTTCTTCTCCTTGGAGCCGAGCTTCGACTTGTCGAACCCATCTATCTTGTTCTTCAAGGTTAGTGTTTCAAATCCCATTTTTCTTGCAGATTTGTGTCTAGATTGTTTCATTTTCAAGCTTGAAGCTTTCTATTTTGGATTTCATTAAGATTTGGGGTTTGGATTTTGAAAAATCTGTTTTGAGAAAACCCACTTCTCAATCCTTTGCAACTTCTTTATTCCTCGAAATCATTGTTGCAAATGGCTTCTAGAGGTAGAAAAACTACTTCCAGTGATCCCTCTATTCCTGCTCCATCATCTGATTCTGGTTCTGAGTAGTTTATATGTGTCTTCTGGTCTGTAATAACTTTATAACTTAGCACTTGATTGACTTTGAGTTCGATACTATCTATGTTTTATGCTGGATTTTATTCTATGTGATGCTGAGTATCTCTATCACTCTTTTGCTATAATCTCTTATCTCCTCATGTTTACTCTCATATGTTCCTTTATTTAGTTCTCCTTTGTCATATTGTGACAAAAAGGGGGAGAATGGTTTGTTCTTAATGTGATTGTGAGAGGAGTAGCATTGATTATGTTACTCAGGGGGAGTCAGAGGGAGTATGTTTGAGCTGGTTGAATGTTGAAACTGGTTGAATGTTGAATATTGAATATTGAATATTGATTTGCAGGTATTAACCAGTTGTTTTACTTTTGTTTATCTTGGTTATGTGTTTTGTCACTAATTTGACAAAGGGGGAGATTGTAAGTGCTATACTTTATATCCCTGTCTGTTGTCAAATTTGTGGTGCCAAAATCACTGTTATGTTATATATAACTTGCATAAGTGAAGCTCTCTCAAGGATCAACATTCATGAACAAGTTAAGCTCACAACAAGCAAAGCTCATAAGACAAGACTCAAGCTGCAAGACTTCAAGAAGAGTACAAGGCAGAACTCAAGACTCTTTCAAGATTGAGCTACATCAAGATTTCAACTACATCAAGACTTCAAGGCTCATACTTCAAGGTCACTAGTTCCTAATGTTTCAATGTCCTTACTTCATGATTGAGGTTTTACTGACCATAGGTTGACCTTAGAAGTAGGTCATTTTGGATACATAAGTCGAATGTTTATTTTACATGAGTTAGGTCTGTTCTTCGACTAGTCCTAGGTCTTCTTCGACTAGTCCTAGAGTTGCTTCGACCAGTCTAAGAAATTCCTCGATCAGTCGTGAGTTTGTTACAAATTCCGGATAAAATCTGTTAGGCTTCGACTAGTCCAAGAATTTGTTCGACCAGTTGTAGGAACAATGTCGACTGCATCTTCGACTAGTCGAACATCTTCGACTCGAATTCCGGCAATGGTTTATAGTTTCTTCGACTAGTCGAAGGAAACCTACGACCAGTCGAAGGTGACCTTCGACCAGTCGTAGAACGGTTAGAGCACATCCCGCCGGATTTTTCAAATATCTGTTGTTGCTTCGACCAGTCGAAGAGCTCCCTAGATCAGTCGAAGACACGATCTGCTCACCTATAAATAGTGCACGAATCTCAGAAGAAATCATCGATTTAATTAATCTATTCAAGCCAATCCTCGTCGAACTTCTGAGAGATAATTCTGTGCTCCATCTAAGCTAAGTGTGCTTATTTAATATTCTCTTTCCTTAGCTTTATTTTAATTGATTTTGTTTCTGTTATTCCAATCTGATTTGATAAGAGGAATTATTATTCCCTTTCTTTGGAATCAAAATCAATTAAGGCAAGCCCTATTAGGTTTAATTTAAAATATATTAGAATTAGAACCATTGTAATTGAGTACTGGACATTGAACTTGGACATTCAATCATCTACTCTGATTTGGTTCTACCGGGCTGCTACAACGAAGGAGATAATCAGGTATTTTACATTTAATTGTAAATTCCTTTTTATTTTGGTTTCTTTCAAGATTTGCCAGAAAAATCTTGTTGTTTTGGTTATCTGAGGAGAGCCAGGAAAACTCAAAAGTGGGGTTTTTTTTAATTGTGTAAGCCCACATACAAAGACACAATTGTAAAGGTTTTGGGTGAACCTGAGAAAACCTATTTTTAGTGAACGCTAATATCCCTTGTGTGAGGATATTAGGAGTGGAGTAGCATTTTGTGTGGTTGTTGTTTAACAGTTGGTGAACACACAGGCGAACCACTATAATCCCTTGTGTTGTGGTTGAATGGTTTATACTTCTAATCTTTAATTATTCTTTTGTGGGATGTATGTATGATGGTGAATGTTGTAATCATTTAGTTCAAGCTTTATGAGAATGTTGTAATAGTTTAGAATTTATTTTCTGCTATTCCTTTATCAGCTTGATATTCAATTTCTTTTAAAAGTTGCTCCAGTAAGGTTGCCCTGCCATTTTTATGGTGTATGGCTGTCCCTAGAACAATACATTTGTGATTGCAATTTATTTCAATTCCGTTTGTATTTATTTTTGTACTCCTCTTCGGTTTGAGACTTGATACAAAGATCTTTCTAGAAATAAGGTTGTCCTACCATAAACTCTGGTTTTTGGTGTAAGGTTGTCCTTAGAACAACGTTTGTATCAACCTCTCAAGATCTGAATTTTTGAGGTTATTTTACTTTCCTGTATTGTGATTTACTTTGGCTATCATTTTCTTTTTAATTCCGCTGTTATAAGTTTTATTTGGCATTGTCCTATTCACCCCCCCCCCCCCCTCTAGGACATATAGCTTGGCCTTTTCATAATCCTCTAAAGAAAGGGATCAACTATTTACACCAACCCTTTTAATTTACAAACACCATACCCATTTCCATTTTTGGACTAAAAAAGTGCAAATACTTTACTTCTGTCAATCATAAATCTAAAGACCAATGAATTAAAGTTTTCTTCGGTCAGTATGATATTTTGGAGGAAGTTGTGGTCCTTCCTTTGTGGTTGTATGATATTAAGGAGATTTTCTCAGGCATCCACAAAGGAAGGACCACAGCTTCCTTCCTTTGTTCAAATGGTACAAGGATAGCTCAGGAGCATTGGACTATTAGATCTCCTTCAACTTTCTGTGTCCAATGCACCTCACAACTTTCTATTACTAGCTGTGGTCCTTCATTATGGTGTAGAGAACACACAAAATAGTCACTTAAATACATCTAGACAAATCACAGTAGCACTTCTCTAACATTCAAAATTTCAAAACCGAATTGGAAAAAAGAGAATCAAAGTAAACTCAATCAGACTTTGTTACTAAAAATCCAACAACATACGAATTCAACCAAATCCATCACAGAAACAGTACTCAAACTTTAAAAATTTAAAAAAAAAAAATCCCAAAAATAAAATCTTTTGAATTTCCAATCAGCTACACCAAAAATCAGTTTAAAACACTAGTTGAGAAATCGTTGGTGTTTTTCCTTATAGGTTAGAGAAATGCTTTTACACATGTACAGGTGAAACAATTTGAGAATAGGGCAACAACATCATTAGAGGTTCCTGAACATAGTAAATATCCTCGTGAGGCTAAACCTTTGTAACAATACTACAAATGAAGCCAACTACTGCATTCATTAAAATAAACAAAGATCATATCAAAAATCAAATGATTAAAGATGGACATCAAAAGAATTAATTTGTTGTTACCAGTCCTATTACATTTTGCAAAATCAAAAACCTCTCCCAAGAGGACTCAGACCTTTTCGAACTATCACTCTCTTTCTAATATGCCAGCTTCTCACAACCACTCAATTCCCACCTCAAGGAAATAGATGATGAGTTTGCAAAAGCCCTTCCTAATGAGGTGGATCTATGTTGATTGTTCCTCTCCCATATATCAGGTTAGTCCACTCATGGATGGGCCAAAAAAGTATGAAAGAAACAGAGAGATTAAATGTATAACAGTGGTACACGTTATTGGTTGAAGCATTTCTACCAACAACTAACCTGCATATGTTAGCGGCCATGGACAACGGCGGATATGGCTGCCGCTGCTTGATAATCGAAGGGGGAAGTGAGAGAGAGAGAGAGAGAGAGAGAGAGATGAAGGGAGAGAGATCGAGAGAGAGTACCTTCGATTTTCTCTTCTTTCTTCAATTTTCTTTAATTGTTGGAGAGAGATCGAAGAAGGAACAACACATTGAAGAAAATGAGGGAGAGAGAGAGAGAGAAAGAGAGAGAGAGAGAGAGAGAGAGAGAGAGAGAGAGAGACTTTTGGTAGGATATTATAGGGAGGAGAGAAAAGGGGAGATGGGTTTTAGTAGAAAAGAGGTAGGAGAAGAAGAGGCACGATGGATTTGGGATAAGCGCACGTAAGCGGTTTTGGATATTTGGGGATAGGGCGTCGCACTGGATAGGCTTTAATTCAGGGTTTTTTTTTTTCAAAATAGCGGCGGTGGCCCGTTTTGTACGCGGGCGGCCACATAAAAACGCCCCTCATTTCATCTATAGTGGCGGTTTGTTGTGGCCGCCTGTGCTAAAAATGCCCCTAATAGCCATATATTTTTGTAGTGAATTACCCTAATGGGACGATCTACCCATTGATCAAAGGATTTTTGTCATTTAAGATGGAGAGTATTTCACAAGTCTCTAAGCCAACATCAGACACACTAATGCGATGGATGAGATCTCGAGACTGCACTCTATACGTTGTGGGACCCACAAGATGAACAATACAATGTCTAATAACATCTTTACAAGTGACACGGCGCATGGTGTTTGGGAGTATAGGTGATCTATACATGACAATAGATATAGAAAATGAAACTTCAAGTGATCCACTTCATTGGTTGCACCCATTAAAATTGCACTGCCCTAGTTGGGTACATGGAAAGGTAATTAGAACCATTATGGAATTTATATGCCCACCATCCAAACAGAAAGTCACTCCCAACAAACGAACCCAACCTTCGATGGTCAATGTAATTGAATGTAAATAACTGCCCAATATTCATACTATACAATCATCGATAGGTTGAATTCAATATGAAGATGTTTTTATGTACATTTCTTATCTTTTTTCATGTCCTGCGAATTCCACTTGAACGACTATGATCACATCTAAATGTGCCCCAACTTTCGGACAAAGTGAGGTCAGGTTGGGGGTTCAGGCTTGGTTTTAGGCCAACCCAACCCAACCAGCCTTATATTGGATTATTGGGCTGGGCCAAATGACCCAACCTAACCTAACTCCTAACCTAAAGCAAAGATATCCTAAATATGTGAATGTTGTTATGCGGGTTTACAGATGACATGAAACATGCATACGTGTGTCATGAATCTCTTAAATTTTTTGTGGATTGAGTTATAGACCATTGGAATTAGGTATTTTAATATTCTATAATTAGATCTGCTTATTGACGCTCAACTAAGTCAAGTTGGGATTGGAATTGGCCTGCATGCAAGATAAATAGGTTCAAGCTAGTTGAAGATCTTCTTAGTCATCTATTAAGAGCTTAAATAATGGCTAACCTGGGTTGTTAATTGTAATTGTTTTTATTAACGTGGAGGATATATTTTTCTTCAAATTCCACTCTCAAAATCTCTTTAAATCTAACCCTCGGCCCCATCTAAATCTAACATTGGGCTTAGGTCTCAAACCTTGAGATCCCTAGTTAGGATTCTAATGTTAATTTTAATCACATCATTCTTGTAATTTAGGTTAAGACCAAATCCTAATATGCAGATTCGCATCTTAAAGTACTTACAGTGAGAGGTAGAAGGTGATTGTCCTCATTTATAGGGATTATATCTTTAATAATCTGATGTAGATAAATACATAAATATAAGTGTATATTTGGACACAATATAAGTGTATATTTGTATAACAAATAATTATTTAAAAAAATGTTAATATACATGTGCGGATAAAAGTGTCTAAGAATTTTTTATGCAATTGTAACCATGTCTATTGAATAAAAATATCATTGATGAAAAAGACATGTAAAGCAATTGAAAATAATTTCATTAATACAACAAGTAATACTTACTTCCATAACCATTACACATTTGTTCGCATATTTTTTCTTCTCCTTTACACTTTCATAAATATCTCTAATCAGAAACTCACAAATGGTAGTGGCCCATACATGACTA
Organism: Magnolia sinica; assembly: GCF_029962835.1. Classification (NCBI taxonomy): domain Eukaryota; kingdom Viridiplantae; phylum Streptophyta; class Magnoliopsida; order Magnoliales; family Magnoliaceae; genus Magnolia; species Magnolia sinica. The sequence goes on from NC_080574.1 coordinate 64,734,238, forward strand.
TGAAAAAAATTCAACTTATTCACATAGTACAACAAGAATTTAAGAGTAGTCTCACTAGCGATTGGAAATAGAATTTTATTGAATAGATACATGATGAATAATTTTATAAAATCGGATAAAGATTCTTCTGAACTTTCTTCCAACTTCTTAATATTCTCTTCTATCAATTCTCTCTTAAGAAGAACATTTGCAAAATATTTTTTATTTAGTTCTTTATCACAAGCATTAAATTCTCTTCTCAAATCCATATATTCTCTATTTATACTCGACAAAATATAATGACAATGACTTAGAATTTAAGAAAGATCATTTTTCCTCCGAAAAGAAAATAATTATGTCCATTATCTCATTTAGCAAGAAGAGTGTTTAAAAATATGTGCTAAACTGGAAACTTCGTTAAATGCATAAATCCTTTAAAAGGATCATCTTTTATCAATTTAATATGCTCATCCTTTAATTTTAATTTATTAATAAAATTATAAAACTTTGACGGAGAAAATCTAATAGTATAATTGACTTTTTATGAGTGAATGGCCTTCTCCTTCATTCAATGGGAAACAATCACAATGAGTTCATCTCATACATTTTTACATATTGCATTTCATTTTAAATTTGATTGATATTATATAAAAGAAATAGTAAAATAACTCAACATTGCATAATAAATATGGATTTAATAAGATGTCATAATATGAGAATATACTCGTATTTATAAGACAAATAAATAATGAGAGAAAAATGAATAATAACATAAGAAAAAAATGTTCCGAGGTATATCTAAATTTTAAATAAGCTCAACCTAAACCATCCATATTCAAAATAAAAGAGTCGAAATGTCAAAGGTTACAAACAACCCAAGGAGAGTATTTATTTGTTCTTCATCCTACATACAACATGAAATATGCTTTAGGATGTGAATAGGTTTTAGGGAGAGCATTTGGTTACACTCGAGGGTGTGTAGGATGATAGAGTGTGTGATGTTGTTACACTTAAGAATGTGACTTGGTAAAGAGTGTAATTGGATTACCTTTCTAATGTATAGGGGTTTCAAAGCAGAGTGATGTTGTTACACTTTACTGTGTGATGTAGATGACGAAGTTTATGATTAGGTTACACTTGAGAATGTGAATAGGCAGAGATTATGTCACGCCCCAGACTCGGTAACCGGATTCACAAGGAACCAGATGGCCGGTTCTGGCCGCAACAGCCTCCGTAGTACCCCATTCTCGGCTCCTGAAGCAGGTTCCGATCTTGGGATCCTACAAGGAGGATTTCCATAACAATATAACCATTTCCAATACGAGCATACCCAAGATCACAACAAGTAAATCTGAGAATAAAAAAGGCACTTATCACAAAATCTACTAAGAATTTGAACTTTTACAAGTTTACATGAGGTCCAAAAGGACATACATAAGATAATAGAAGAAAGAAAGGAAGGATGCAATACTGGGTCCTCAAGCTCAGCTCTAATCCAAACTCTGCCACTGCAACACCTGCCTAGGATCTCCTGCACGCATCAATCGTGCATAAGCTTATAGAAGCTTAGAGGGTGGTGTAAGTGTGTGATAATAGTGCACAGAAGAATAATAGGAGATACAGGAAGGAGACATGCTCAATGAGAATATCACTAGCCTTACCAAGGCTTATCATGAATATGATGCAATGAGTACTGAACGCCATACCAAGGCAATGCATGAAGGGGCTTACATAACCAATACTAATGCGATGCAGGTAATGCTAGTGCTCATAACCAAACCATATGTCAAGTATATTTCTAATAATAAGGAAATCACCGGGGTCTGTTACACTGCTGGATGACTGCCGCTCTACAGACCCCGCACAGTCAAACGAGCATAAGAGACCTCACTACCCGCCTGTGGACAACCAATCACCAGCAAGGCCTGACGGTAGCGGACCCATTCACGAGCTGGTCAGACTCAGCCTAGCAATGCCCTCTTACATCAGGCGAGTAAGGCCACACCCCTATCCAACCGACTACACGACAGTGGGAGTCGCGGCCTAATAGTATAAGGCCCTCGTGCGCTCATATATTCCACTCGGTCACGGCGTTGGAGCAGATCCTTGGTACCATGGAAGTTTTTGGGAATTTCACCCATGGGCATCCTATGCACCCAGTATGCTCAAGTAACATTTCCGGTGTCCAAACATGGCCATCCATGATGTATCTGTGGAGGCTACAACCTTGATGAAGCAAGGGTGATAATGCTCATATATTATGCAATGCCAGATGCATGAATCACACAATCAACTATGCATCAATTCCAAGCATCCAACATGCTCAAGAGGGAATATTACGTCCCTCGGGAAGACAGCATGCAATGCCCAATGGCACAATCATAACCACACACACAGTGTCATCCAAGCATACAATGATGCACATGGGTCATGAAGATGGGTCTAGGCGCATTATGCGGCGATATACAAAGTAAATTACATTCCTCCTATCCAAGAAGGAACCAAGACTAGGTACTTAGACAATATCCATAAGGAATCCCACCTCTAGTGGGGGCCCATTTACCTGGGGTAGCCCACAAGACTAAGCATACAACTACGGGTCTAAGTAATATAGAAATGAGCTTAGCAACTGTCTAAGATAAGTATCCAATCACTTTTAAATACAACCGGACCTAGAGGGGTCCATAATGGGGACATTTAACCACCATTCCCCAAAAAGGCATATCTACCATGAACTATATGGATAAAAGGCCCAAGGCCTACATTTAAGATAAAAATAAAAGTAACCACATACATATATTCCTCATAATAGGCCATAAAAAGATATAATACCACTTTTAACAACATGGCTCTAAGAGGGGAATTAAGGCCCAAGGCCCAATTCCCAATAGCCATAGAATCCATGCATTAAGTTGGACTTGGTGGGCAGCCCGCGTATACAATATATGACCCAAAAAAAAGTTTAAGTTTGGATGAAATGGGCCCCACTATATCAGCCCAATAATTAGCAATTTAAGTAGGCAACCGAGGGCCCAATACTATCCTTACCTCAGCCCACAAGTCCATCAAAATGGTGGAAGTCGGCCCAATGTATGGTTGGGCCAAGCTGGGATGTCCCTGCCCAATCTGGGCTCACTAGATGTCCCAAAATTCTGATCTTAAGATGGGGTCCTCATAAGATCACTAAAAGTGACCCAAAGAATGCACTGATTAAGCCCAAGGATTATAAGAAAGCATAAGCATGTAACACGTACACAAGTTCTCAATATGGTGAGCCCCACAGCCAAATAAAGTTGTAACCATAAAATTGTACATTGAAGGCCCTTTGATAAACTTTTGGCCCGTTTGACTTCCTGGGCCTGCTAAGGTCCAGAAATTAGTTGAGTATGTGGAAATAATCTCATGAAGGCCAACTATACTCACTGGGGGACCCCACCAGATGGAGAGTGTGTATATATCATGAAAAGATCAAGTGGGCCTGCTACTGGATTGTGAGTCCAGCAGCAACCCAAGGCAGAGAGTGCTTCCACAATCGGGCGATCCAAGGCTTGGACGGCCTGGACCAAACATGCATTAAGGTAGGTTCCACATACATGCACATTGAGCCTTAAATAAATAGCCTAAGGTCTATGGTGGGCCTTTAACCACCCATAGAGAAACCTATGAGCTTACCTTAGGATCACCAAGGAGGACATCCAACCTCAATTGGTTTCCAAGAGGTAGCTCACCACTACCCATATAATGAAAGATCTAAGGCCTAAGCAATGCGTGGACTAGTAGGCCATACACCAAGCCCAACTCATAAGCCATATAGTGGGCCCTCAAGTAAGGTTTGGGCCCAACCACAAAGGTCATAATTCCACATATTGTGGTGGGCTTCATGGGCAGCCAAGTAATTCATTTACATGGGCAAGTTTCACATTTAACACAAGTGAGTTGGGCCTCACTTTTGGCCTAAGTACAGGGTCAGTTTAATGGGCAGCCAAGGGCCCGACTTCTTGTGTATCATTGCCCCTAAGCCCATCACAATAGATAGGAGAGTATAGGCTCAAGATCAATGGGCCTATCCAAAAGAACTGAGTCCACAAGGCCTACTTGCTAACACAAACATGCATATACTATATCACATAATGGGCCCTAAAGAAATAGCCCAAAACAAAAGTCATCCAATTCATACATTATGGTGGGCTTGAGGGCAGCCCATAAACCCAAGAATACACATATGCAAGGCATATACTGATAGTGTGGGCCTTACCACATCAGCCCAAAGACTTAGCAAGGCCCTCCACACTATACATTTATGTGGGCCCCGCAAGTCAGCCCATAATTAAGCATTTCATGAGGGCATCACGGCTAATAAATACACACGGTCAGCCTGTAGACGGCCCATTGGGCCCGTGAAATAATAAGGTCTGGCCCTGCACGATCTTGGGCTCAAGAAATAGGTTTCCAGCCCATTGGGCCTATAAACTACCAAAAATCTGGTTAAGGCTAACCCCCAACATCACCACAAAGGTGAGCCTTAAGAGGAACTAATTATGCCCAAAAATATCTAAGGAAATAAGGCAAGGAGTATGTGCAACACTCCCTTAAATCTGGTGGGCCACAACAGCTCCAAAACAATCAACTATGGAGCAAATTTGGGCCCCTTGTTGGAATTTCAGCCCACCCACTTCCTGGGCCTGCTGAAAATCCAGAAATTTATGTAATTCAGATGGGTTACTGGCCCATGGTGACCCACACATATCATAGTGGGTCCCACCGGATGAGAGGGGAATGCACAACACATATTAGAAGTGGGCCATGCCGCTGGAATACAAGCCCAGCAACCGCCCAAGGTAGGGGCTTCCCGTGGTGGGTAGTCCTACGGGCCTGAGTATCTGGCCCAAAACTGACCCAAGTTTGCAGCCACACCACGATCAGTACAGGGGCCCGATGGCCATGAAAATTTACAAGATGGTCCTCCCATAGGTGGACCACGAATCCTCAAAATTTTGTGATTTTTGGACGATCAGAAGTATTTTAATTAATTTAAATAAATCAGACCATTAAGAAAATCTGGTGAATCGGGACACCTGGACGTGGTGAGCCATTCCAGCACTTTCCACGGTGTACACAGGGCTCCATTGGCCCCAAAAATTTGTAGGTGAGTCCCACCATGGGTGGACCACCTCTATGTAAATTTTCATGATTTTAGGATACTCAGAAGTATTTAAATTAATTTAAAGAATACAATCTATCCAGGGTGAAATATTGCTGGAATATAACTGTCCTGAATTTGGGCCATCCAATGGGTGGGTTCTGGGCCTCCAAAATTCCTGAAATTTGGACCCAAGGTCCCTCATCAAGCCTAAAACAAGTTGGCATCCAGAAATATGGCCCACCTTCTTAGAAATTATTTTTAATATTATTTTTATGGGACTTTGCTGCTTGACTGCACAGCAGAAATTTCTGGCAGTCCAGTTTGTTGGCCCACCCTTTGGGATGCCCTTTTATGATTCCTTGGCCCTGAAATTTTGTGGATAGGTCCTACCTATGGGTGGGACACCTCCCTACAAAAATTTAGGATTTTTGGGATAGTAAAAATATTTTATTTAACTCATGCAATTTATGGACAGCAAGGTCCAGATTTTTATTTTCCTGCTGCAGCAATGCTGCTGTCCCTGACTTTAGCACCCCATTTGAGTGGGCCCAGGTCTATGTAAATTTGGAAAAATACAAGGCCAACCTTCCTATACAAGTATACATTAAGGTGGGGTCCACAAAGGTGGCCCAGCATTTCAAAATCAGGCTGATATTTATGAGTTTCCAGCAAACAGTGTAGCTGGACAGTCCAGAAAAATCTGGACCGTCCACCCTCCTTGGCCCACCCTTTTGGGTGATCAAATAGGGACATTTGAAGCTGAGGTTTAGCATACTTTTAGGTGGGGTCCATACCTCAAAGAGAAGTCTAAGAAATCAGGAAAAATGAGACCACAAACAAGGCCTACAACACATACATTACAGCATAAAAAAATTCCAGCAATCTGGACAGCAACATGTTGCTGTCTAGATCAGCCCAAAAATTTAATAAATGGGAAATAAATCATAGATTCCATAAGGTGGGGTCCACCCTGATGTGTCACACAACTCCTAGGCCCAGCACCTCCCCAAGAAAATCCATAAAATCAGGCCCAAAGGCTTTCCAAATCAAGCAGCAAAACTAGGCAGCACAGTTGGGCCTGGGTGTCCAACAACTTGGGCCTGGATGTCCCAAAATTTAAAAATTCTGGTTGCATGGCACATCAGGTGGGCCACATAATCATTACATCCAAACCATAGAAAGTGGAGAAGAGAGGAATAAAGGAAATCTCATCAAGATGGGGTCCATGGAGAATGGCCCCATCAAGATCACATGCATGCAAGTGATGGCTAAAAAGACCTTATCCAAGGAGTGGTGGACCTTCACCATTGATGTGGTGAGTCCTACACTCTCCATATGAAGCAACAAAAGATCTATGACAATAAGAATCATGCAATCTATCCTACATGCTCACCCACTTGTTGGATCTTCAAGATTCTTCAACCACCATGCTCCTTAAGCTTCAAGGAAGGAGGTTCAATGGTGATGATGGATCTTTGATGGTTAGATCTAGGGGAGAAGAAGAGGATAGAGGGCTGGAAAAATTCAGCAATGGAGGACATTTGCAAAGAGGAGAAGAGAGAAATGAAGAAAGAGAGAGGGAGATGAGAGAGTTTCTAAGGTTGAAATGATTGCTTTCTTAGAAAAAGATGAATTTTGAAAAGAGAAATAATCATTGCTCATGGGATAAGGTGGCTCATCATTGCCTAGAGAAGCTAATCTCATCATGGTTTTCTTGAGAAAAGAAGCCATCATTGCTAGGCTAAAGGTGGCTTACATTGGGAATAGTGCACATGGGGAAATGTGCAATCAGGTGGGTCCCACCAAAAATGCAATCAACGGTCCAAATAATGTGCGGCCCATAACTTTTGATGGACACGCTGGATTTACGCATGAGACACGGCACTGGAACCGCGGCGACGATGCGGTCGCAATGGCATAGGTCTTGGGTCAATCCGAGTTGGGTCTACATGACCAAACTCGAGGGTGACCGCAATCACTATCCGAAGGTCGCGGGTCGTCGAAATTTGACCGGTAGGACCGCGGGACCAAAATACATGAGATGCATACTCACACACACACATGCACACATGCGAACTCGGGTCAGGTCTCACAATCCTCCCCACCAACAAAGAAATTTCGTCCTCGAAATTGATAAAACTGAGACAACAAAATGCATAAGCCTCCTCATATATATCAATCGTCAATCAAAAGAAGGAAATGCAATAAATACAAGCAATCAATCATCAAGCAAATAGGGATAACGCTCTTTAATCTCGGCCCAACAACTAGGAGATCTGCACGGTCTACCATAACGTGCCTCAAAAGGAGCCATGCAGTCTCACTATCTCCTCAATAAACACCTTGCAAGCCGATACATAGACCAAGAAGCACACACTGAAATGAAATGAGCCAACTTCGTTAAACGATCAACGATAACCTAGATGGTATCGTGCCCGCGCTGAGTCCTCGACAAACCTGCGATGAAATCCATCAATATGTGCTCCCATTTCCATTCTGAAACACTCAACAGCTGCAAGGGACTAGGGGTTCAGATGATCGGCCTTAACACGCTGGCAAGCATCACACTCGGCCACAAAACTAGCAACTAAGAAAAAAAATACTGGCTTGACAACAAAACAAGCCAACAAGCTCAACATCAGCAATACAAAACTATTCAGCGGGCAAGAACATCTCACCAACCAAAATGGAACACAATAATATCATCGGCCTAACACAGCGATCTTTCCAAAAATGTCGATACTGAGAATCCTCTACGGCAGACTCTAATAGCAATCTGATCAAACAAAAGCCCTTGGATACAAAAGGGGTACGATGCACCAAAACACAAGACATACATACGGAGACAAGAAAAATACCCATAATGACTCCCCTAATAACTAAGGGTCCTGCGAAGCCGCGCAAAATCAAGTTTGAGGTGGCTGGGGAGGTGTCTGTCCCCTCTACATCTGCGGTCTCTGCTGTTGTCAGGGTCTCGGTGGCGGGAGCAGCTGTCGCTGCTGCAAGGGAAGAGGGCACTCGCGCCTCTGATGCCCTGTCTGCCCACATCCATAGCAAATGCCAGTAAATGCCCTAGAAGAAGAAGCTGCTGCATGCGATGCTGATGCTCTGGCGGCTCGATAGGCTATGCACCTCTGCTGCTGTCGACGCTGCCGGGAGCTACCGGAGGGGGCCTTCTTATCCTCTCCTCTGATCACGATCCCTCTGCGAACTAGTCCACTTGGCCTCGCCCTGAAGTAGAAATATCGCTAACAGAGCTCGCTGCAGAGTCGAATCTCGCAAAAGGGGACTCACACGCTCCTGTGCCGCCTGCTGGGCATCTAAGGAACGGGTTGACGAGTCTGAAGAACATCAGTGGCGACCTGCATCAACTGCTGGAGATGCTCAGCTCCTACAGGAATCGTCAAATAAGCGGGGGTAGCACTAGCCTCTGGCGGAGGCACAGGTATGGCGGGAGCCTCAAGAATAAGTACAATGGGCTTCAGAGGGGAAACAGGAATCTCAGGTGGTGGAGTAAAAGTCACTCGGACCGCCGGAGCAGAAAGAGAACCATGTCCATGGGCACCACGGCCACGGGCGTCACAATCATGGGCACCTCGACTAGACGAAATGGTCTACAGAAAGAACAAAGGTAATGGAAACCTAGGAATTAGAATCCTTGAAGGCTCAAACGGAATGAGGGAAATGCACTCGGGACACTACTTATCCTAAGATTGCAGCAGATATGTGATGTTATCCTTAGTTATTTCAAAATTACTTGCTATGCTCTGATACCAACTCCTGTCACGCCCCAGACTCGGTAACCGGATTCACAAGGAACCAGATGGCCGGTTCTGGCCGCAACAGCCTCCGTAGTACCCCATTCTCGGCTCCTGAAGCAGGTTCCGATCTTGGGATCCTACAAGGAGGATTTCCATAACAATATAACCATTTCCAATACGAGCATACCCAAGATCACAACAAGTAAATCTGAGAATAAAAAAGGCACTTATCACAAAATCTACTAAGAATTTGAACTTTTACAAGTTTACATGAGGTCCAAAAGGACATACATAAGATAATAGAAGAAAGAAAGGAAGGATGCAATACTGGGTCCTCAAGCTCAGCTCTAATCCAAACTCTGCCACTGCAACACCTGCCTAGGATCTCCTGCACGCATCAATCGTGCATAAGCTTATAGAAGCTTAGAGGGTGGTGTAAGTGTGTGATAATAGTGCACAGAAGAATAATAGGAGATACAGGAAGGAGACATGCTCAATGAGAATATCACTAGCCTTACCAAGGCTTATCATGAATATGATGCAATGAGTACTGAACGCCATACCAAGGCAATGCATGAAGGGGCTTACATAACCAATACTAATGCGATGCAGGTAATGCTAGTGCTCATAACCAAACCATATGTCAAGTATATTTCTAATAATAAGGAAATCACCGGGGTCTGTTACACTGCTGGATGACTGCCGCTCTACAGACCCCGCACAGTCAAACGAGCATAAGAGACCTCACTACCCGCCTGTGGACAACCAATCACCAGCAAGGCCTGACGGTAGCGGACCCATTCACGAGCTGGTCAGACTCAGCCTAGCAATGCCCTCTTACATCAGGCGAGTAAGGCCACACCCCTATCCAACCGACTACACGACAGTGGGAGTCGCGGCCTAATAGTATAAGGCCCTCGTGCGCTCATATATTCCACTCGGTCACGGCGTTGGAGCAGATCCTTGGTACCATGGAAGTTTTGGGAATTTCACCCATGGGCATCCTATGCACCCAGTATGCTCAAGTAACATTTCCGGTGTCCAAACATGGCCATCCATGATGTATCTATGGAGGCTACAACCCTGATGAAGCAAGGGTGATAATGCTCATATTATGCAATGCCAGATGCATGAATCACACAATCAACTATGCATCAATTCCAAGCATCCAACATGCTCAAGAGGGAATATTACGTCCCTCGGGAAGACAGCATGCAATGCCCAATGGCACAATCATAACCACACACACAGTGTCATCCAAGCATACAATGATGCACATGGGTCATGAAGATGGGTCTAGGCGCATTATGCGGCGATATACAAAGTAAATTACATTCCTCCTATCCAAGAAGGAACCAAGACTAGGTACTTAGACAATATCCATAAGGAATCCCACCTCTAGTGGGGGCCCATTTACCTGGGGTAGCCCACAAGACTAAGCATACAACTACGGGTCTAAGTAATATAGAAATGAGCTTAGCAACTGTCTAAGATAAGTATCCAATCACTTTTAAATACAACCAGACCTAGAGGGGTCCATAATGGGGACATTTAACCACCATTCCCCAAAAAGGCATATCTACCATGAACTATATGAATAAAAGGCCCAAGGCCTACATTTAAGATAAAAATAAAAGTAACCACATACATATATTCCTCATAATAGGCCATAAAAAGATATAATACCACTTTTAACAACATGGCTCTAAGAGGGGAATTAAGGCCCAAGGCCCAATTCCCAATGGCCATAGAATCCATGCATTAAGTTGGACTTGGTGGACAGCCCGCGTATACAATATATGACCCAAAAAAAGGTTTAAGTTTGGATGAAATGGGCCCCACTATATCAGCCCAATAATTAGCAATTTAAGTAGGCAACCGAGGGCCCAATACTATCCTTACCTCAGCCCACAAGTCCATCAAAATGGTGGAAGTCGGCCCAATGTATGGTTGGGCCAAGCTGGGATGTCCCTGCCCAATTTGGGCTCACTAGATGTCCCAAAATTCTGATCTTAAGATGGGGTCCTCATAAGATCACTAAAAGTGACCTAAAGAATGCCCTGATTAAGCCCAAGGATTATAAGAAAGCATAAGCATGTAACACGTACACAAGTTCTCAATATGGTGAGCCCCACAGCCAAATAAAGTTGTAACCATAAAATTGTACATTGAAGGCCCTTTGATAAACTTTTGGCCCGTTTGACTTCCTGGGCCTGCTAAGGTCCAGAAATTAGTTGAGTATGTGGAAATAATCTCATGAAGGCCAACTATACTCACTGGGGAACCGCACCAGATGGAGAGTGTGTATATATCATGAAAAGATCAAGTAGGCCTACTACTGGATTGTGAGTCCAGCAGCAACCCAAGGCAGAGAGTGCTTCCACAATCGGGCGATCCAAGGCTTGGACGGCCTGGACCAAACATGCATTAAGGTAGGTTCTACATACATGCATATTGAGCCTTAAATAAATAGCCTAAGGTCTATGGTGGGCCTTTAACCACCCATAGAGAAACCTATGAGCTTACCTTAGGATCACCCAGGAGGACATCCAACCTCAACTGGTTTCCAAGAGGTAGCTCACCACTACCCATATAATGAAAGATCTAAGGCCTAAGCAATGCGTGGACTAGTAGGCCATACACCAAGCCCAACTCATAAGCCATATAGTGGGCCCTCAAGTAATGTTTGGGCCCAACCACAAAGGTCATAATTCCACATATTGTGGTGGGCTTCATGGGCAGCCCAGTGATTCATTTACATGGGCAAGTTTCACATTTAACACAAGTGAGTTGGGCCTCACTTTTGGCCTAAGTACAGGGTCAGTTTAATGGGCAGCCAAGGGCCCGACTTCTTGTGTATCATTGCCCCTAAGCCCATCACAATAGATAGGAGAGTATAGGCTCAAGATCAGTGGGCCTATCCAAAAGAACTGAGTCCACAAGGCCTACTTGCTAACACAAACATGCATATACTATATCACATAATGGGCCCTAAAGAAATAGCCCAAAACAAAAGTCATCCAATTCATACATTATGGTGGGCTTGAGGGTAGCCCATAAACCCAAGAATACACATATGCAAGGCATATACTGATAGTGTGGGCCTTACCACATCAGCCCAAAGACTTAGCAAGGCCCTCCACACTATACATTTATGTGGGCCCCGCAAGTCAGCCCGTAATTAAGCATTTCATGAGGGCATCACGGCTAATAAATACACACGGTCAGCCTGTAGACGGCCCATTGGGCCCGTGAAATAATAAGGTCTGGCCCTGCACGATCTTGGGCTCAAGAAATAGGTTTCCAGCCCATTGGGCCTATAAACTACCAAAAATCTGGTTAAGGCTAACCCCCAACATCACCACAAAGGTGAGCCTTAAGAGGAACTAATTACGCCCAAAAATATCTAAGGAAATAAGGCAAGGAGTATGTGCAACACTCCCTTAAATCTGGTGGGCCACAACAGCTCCAAAACAATCAACTATGGAGCAAATTTGGGCCCCTTGTTGGAATTTCAGCCCACCCACTTCCTGGGCCTGCTGAAAATCCAGAAATTTATGTAATTCAGATGGGTTACTGGCCCATGGTGACCCACACATATCATAGTGGGTCCCACCGGATGAGAGGGGAATGCACAACACATATTAGAAGTGGGCCATGCCGCTGGAATACAAGCCCAGCAACCGCCCAAGGTAGGGGCTTCCCGTGGTGGGTAGTCCTACGGGCCTGAGTATCTGGCCCAAAACTGACCCAAGTTTGCAAGCCACACCACGATCAGTACAGGGGCCCGATGGCCATGAAAATTTACAAGATGGTCCTCCCATAGGTGGACCACGAATCCTCAAAATTTTGTGATTTTTGGACGATCAGAAGTATTTTAATTAATTTAAATAAATCAGACCATCAAGAAAATCTGGTGAATCAGGACACCTGGACGTGGTGAGCCATTCCAGCACTTGTCACGGTGTACACAGGGCTCCATTGGCCCCAAAAATTTGTAGGTGAGTCCCACGATGGGTGGACCACCTCTCTGTAAATTTTCATGATTTTAGGATACTCAGAAGTATTTAAATTAATTTAAAGAATACAATCTATCCAGGGTGAAATATTGCTGGAATATAACTGTCCTGAATTTGGGCCATCCAATGGGTGGGTTCTGGGCCTCTAAAATTCCTGAAATTTGGACCCAAGGTCCCTCATCAAGCCTAAAACAAGTTGGCATCCAGAAATATGGCCCACCTTCTTAGAAATTATTTTTTTTAATATTATTTTTATGGGACTATGCTGCTGGACTGCACAGCAGAAATTTCTGGCAGTCCAGTATGTTGGCCCACCCTTTTGGATGCCCAAATAGGATTCCTTGGCCCTGAAATTTTGTGGATAGGTCCTACTATGGGTGGGACACCTCCCTACAAAAATTTAGGATTTTTGGGATAGTAAAAATATTTTATTTAACTCATGCAATTTATGGACAGCAAGGTCCAGATTTTTATTTTCCTGCTGCAGCAATGCTGCTGTCCCTGACTTTAGCACCCCATTTGAGTGGGCCCAGGTCTATGTAAGTTTGGAAAAATACAAGGCCAACCTTCCTATACAAGTATACATTAAGGTGGGGTCCACAAAGGTGGCCCAGCATTTCAAAATCAGGCTGATATTTATGAGTTTCAAGCAAACAGTGTAGCTGGACAGTCCAGAAAAATCTGGACCGTCCACCCTCCTTGGCCCACCCTTTTGGGTGATCAAATAGGGACATTTGAAGCTGAGGTTTAGCATACTTTTAGGTGGGGTCCATACCTCAAAGAGAAGTCTAAGAAATCAGGAAAAATGAGACCACAAACAAGGCCTACAACACATACATTACAGCATAAAAAAATTCCAGCAATCTGGACAGCAACATGTTGCTGTCTAGATCAGCCCAAAAATTTAATAAATGGGAAATAAATCATAGATTCCATAAGGTGGGGTCCACCCTGATGTGTCACACAACTCCTAGGCCCAGCACCTCCCCAAGAAAATCCATAAAATCAGGCCCAAAGGCTTTCCAAATCAAGCAGCAAAACTAGGCAGCACAGTTGGGCCTGGGTGTCCAACAACTTGGGCCTGGATGTCCCAAAATTTAAAAATTCTGGTTGCATGGCACATCAGGTGGGCCACATAATCATTACATCCAAACCATAGAAAGTGGAGAAGAGAGGAATAAAGGAAATCTCATCAAGATGGGGTCCATGGAGAATGGCCCCATCAAGATCACATGCATGCAAGTGATGGCTAAAAAGACCTTATCCAAGGAGTGGTGGACCTTCACCATTGATGTGGTGAGTCCTACACTCTCCATATGAAGCAACAAAAGATCTATGACAATAAGAATCATGCAATCTATCCTACATGCTCACCCACTTGTTGGATCTTCAAGATTCTTCAACCACCATGCTCCTTAAGCTACAAGGAAGGAGGTTCAATGGTGATGATGGATCTTTGATGGTTAGATCTAGGGGAGAAGAAGAGGATAGAGGGCTGGAAAAATTCAGCAATGGAGGACATTTGCAAAGAGGAGAAGAGAGAAATGAAGAAAGAGAGAGGGAGATGAGAGAGTTTCTAAGGTTGAAATGATTGCTATCTTAGAAAAAGATGAATTTTTGAAAAGAGAAATAATCATTGCTCATGGGATAAGGTGGCTCATCATTGCCTAGAGAAGCTAATCTCATCACGGTTTTCTTGAGAAAAGAAGCCATCATTGCTAGGCTAAAGGTGGCTTACATTGGGAATAGTGCACATGGGGAAATGTGCAATCAGGTGGGTCCCACCAAAAATGCAATCAACGGTCCAAATAATGTGCGGCCCATAACTTTTGATGGACATGCCGGATTTACGCATGAGACACGACGCTGGAACCGCGGCGATGATGCGGTCGCAATGGCATAGGTCTTGGGTCAATCCGAGTTGGGTCTACATGACCAAACTCGAGGGTGACCGCAATCACTATCCGAAGGTCGCGGGTCGTTGAAATTTGACCGGTAGGACCGCGGGACCAAAATACATGAGATGCATATTCACACACACAAATGCACACATGCGAACTCAGGACAGGTCTCACAGATTATAACTTGGTTTACTTAAGAACGTGAGTGGGTTTTAAGCTTGAATGATGAGGTTACACATAAGTATGTGATGAGAATGATAGAGTGTGTGATGGGGTTAACTTTTGAGATTATGATGTGTTGGTTTAGTGTGTTTCAATAACATTTAAGGATGTGCATGGGTTTCAACATAGAGTGATGGTATTACACTTGAGGTTGTAATTGGAAATAATAGAGTGTGTGTTGTGGTTGCACATGAGAACGCGAATTGGTTGGTGTAGATTGTAACTTGGTTACATTTTAGTTTGTGAGGGACTTTCAAGATTAAGTGATGGAATTTACTTTAGGGTGTAATGGGGATGATAGAATATGTGATGTGATTATCCTTGAGACTATGATGTGGTTGATTGAGAGTATTATTTGTTTCCACTTTAGAATGTGAATGGGTTTTAAGATAGACTGATGGGGTTATTTGAGATCGTATGATGGGGGATGATAAGGTGTGTGTTGGAGTTAAACTTAGAATGTGTAGATAGTGGAAATTGTAATTAGTTTACACTTGGCAATGTATTATGTATTTTAAGAAAGTGTGATGTGATTTCACTTAAGGGTATGATAAGAACGGAGTATATGATTACACTTAAAGGTAATTTTTTAAAGGGAAAAGCTAAGAAAGATTTAAGAAAATATTAAATACTGACCCACCTAGATAGCTAGATCCTCATCTTTACATCTGGGCACATCCACTCTAATAAAAACAAACAACAACAACACCAATGCTAAAATGGCCAAGCTATATGTCCTTTGGGGGGGGGGGGGTTGAATAGGACTATGCCAAATTAAAAATAAATACTGCAAAATATGAAACAAAGAATAGATAGCACTATACACCAATCATAGTATAGGAATGGAAAGCAACCTAAAATAGAGAAATTGAAACAAAAATTGTTCTAAGGACAACCTTACACCAAAAACCAAAGTTTATGGTAGGACAACCTTATTTCTAGAACAAATAGAGAAACTGAAGCTCAAAGTAATGAAGAGATAGCAAAAATATAATGCTGAAATGTAAATCTAAATTATTACAACATTCCCCACTGTGCTTGAAATGTAAAATTTACAACATTCGCATCCACACATACATTCCACAAGAATAATAAAAGATAGGAAATATAAATCACACATCCACAACACAAAGAATTATAGTGGTTCGCCTGTGTATTCACCAACTGTTAAACAACAGCCACACAGAATGCTACTCCACTCCTAATATCTCACATAGGGGATATTAGCGTTCACTATCAAATAGGTTTTCACAGGTTCACCCAAAACCTTCATAATTGTGTCTTTTTCAAAGGGCTTACACAATTTAAAAACCCTCACTTCTGAGTTTTCTGGCTCTTCTCAGATAACCAACAACTTTGAGATTTTTCTAGCTTAACCTCAAATAAAACCAAACAATGTAAATTATATAAATTGTAAAATACCTGATTTTCTCCTTCGTTATAGCAGCCCAGAAGAACCAAGTCGGAGTAGAGATTTGAATGTCAAAGTTCAATATCCAATACTCACTTTATAATGGTTCTAGGTTTTAACAGATTTTAAATTAAAACAAAAGGGCTAGCTCTAATTGATTTTGATTCCAAAAAAAGGAAAACAACAATCCCTCTTTTCAGATTAGATTGGAATACAAGAAACAAAATAAACTAAGAAAGCTAAAGAAAGAGAATATTAAATATGCACACTTAGCTTATATGGAGCACCGACTTATCTCTCAGAAGGCCAAATTAATTTAGCTTGTAGTTCTTTAATTTTCCAGCTATAATTCTGAGATTCGTGCTATATTAGGTGAGCAAATCACGCCTTCGACTGGTCTAAGGACCTCTACGACTGGTCGTAGAACCAATAGATATTTGAAAATTTGGGCGCGATAAGATTTGACAATTTCACGACTAGTCGTAGGCTTCCTTCGACTGATCGTAGGTCTCCTTCATCTGGTTATAGGATCCCTTCGACTTGTCATAGGTGGCTGAATTTTAACGCTGTTCTTTGAGTCGTAGGTCTACGACTGGTCGAAGATGCAGTCGACACTGTTCCGACGAGTGGTCGAACAGTCCCCAGGACTAGTCGAAGCCTAACAGAAATGTAACACCCTGAAAATCGGGAGTCGAGCATCAACGCAACCCACGAGTTCCAACGCATCACTTATATAACATAGAGAATGATGATTAAATGTTGTCTATGTTAGTGCATTAATCATGAGTGAGATTATACCAAAATAGTAATTCATACTCCAGATTAATTCATATAACGCAAGTAGAAGACTGGAGAATGTATATAAACGTGTATGAGCTAAAAGGATCACGATCGGTCTCGAGAGAATGAATACATCACTGAGTCACCATATACATGTAATAGTTCAAAATAGTTCAACTACAATAATAAACCTTGTAGCCCCTTCGATTCGGATGGCCTAAGCGAAACCACCAGAGAATTGCATATATGAGAACTCATCCTGATCATCATAGTAATCGGGATCCGCCTCCTGAGTTGCATCATCATCTGCAACTAAGACAGAGTCTAGTGGGTGTTCAGAACACCATCTCAGAACGTGGGAGTGAGTGATCAACTCAGTGGAACCATAAAGTAAAGGTTAACATGTTATCAATTCAGTCAAGCAATAATGATAAAACAGACATATTAGACATTCCTACATACTCTTATTAATGCAAGGATGAAATGTAAGCATGATGCATGCCCTTGCCTATACTCTCTTGTGCGAAACCATCTTACGGTTGCGGCATGCTTTCTTTCCTCTGTGCTCTTCAACCCGGGGCACATGCAGTGCGATGAAATGAGCGTGATTACCGAGTTATTATTAGTCCCTTTCATACACCAGGATTGGGAAGCTAAGGTACCTCCCTTATATTAATTCCCAAACAATGATCCATTCTAGGGTTGCCAAGCCTAGTAAATCTCATATGATGTTATGGTTCTTGGTCGTTGCAAAGGACTCATCACCTTATTAGTACAGGCCTAGTGTACTCTTGTTGCTATATAAGGGCTCGTCGCCTCTACGCAATCTTAGTGTACGCTCGAGGTCACTACAAAGGGCTCGTCACCTTATCAATGTAGGTCGACAGCTCGAATACAGTGTCACATACCATTGTATTCGGCTCATGAGTCCGGGTTGCTCACTGGTCATTACTGGGAGGCTCGTCACCCCAGCGTAGGCCGACAGCTCGACCACGGTGTCCCATAACACCATACCTGGCTCATGAGTCTTGGCGGATCGAGGTACCAAGGTTTAAAAGAGTTTTCACTGGTGAGTTTGGTACCTTAGATTCAAGCAGTAGCGTCCATACATGGTGAACATACATCGAGTCAATCGGGTTACTTGACGAGCTCGATTAGTACGCGCTCACATCAAGTTAATCGATATGAAGTGCGTAAGCACTCTGTGTGGCCTAACCACTGCCGACATCCCAAGTACGACTAGGATTCATCGATCTTGTCCTATGTGGCGGAGCAACCTCAGCCACCAAATCAGAACCTGTTACCGATTGCCTGGACTATTCTATAGTCTCAAACACATTCAATGATAACAGATAATCATACAAGCTAATTCGAACAGTAATGGATCAACAATTCCAATCATACAAGCATGTGAGCATTTGATGAATTTTAACTTAAACATGAATTCACACATAGGCAGTGTCTAAGTAAAACAGACAAAGAATATAAGTTACATGGAGGAAATCATACACATCGTTAAGATAGTTGAGAATTTCTTCTCAATACCCATATAAAGTACAATTTATTACACACTTGTTCATTCAGACATTTCTAAAAACACTTAGACTACATATTCCAACATACATGACGTATGTTGGTGATAGCACGTCTTAGGGCAAATCCTTTCGCCGAGTTGTTACATATACAACTAGCACAAACATATGACAATTAATCATGGCAAGCACACGTTCAAATTTCATACGCATACGATACTTTCTACATATACATGGAATACACTAAACTCAATATAGTTGATATATATCAGAAACGCAATACAAACATCGCATTTGACATGTGAAATTGCACCCACATCAGTAATAAACCATTAACCGACACTGAAAGCCTTGAAAACTATAACCTATACATTTATAGTCCACACCTTTCACCGGTAGACTTGTAACGAACTCAGTTTTAAAGCTAAGTCTTTGTCTATGGCAGATTGGCAACCTATAGCATAAGCTAGGTTAGATATTTCATAACTTACACTATCTGAAACCCTAAAACAGATTAGGGTTAGATTTTCTTACCTAAGAACGGGATTGGTATCGCCCGTATAGTGACACAGGAGTAGCGGTTAAGTGTGTGGAGTAGTGGGATCGAACTCAGGAAGAATCTCCAACTCTCACTCTCACTTTCTCCCTTTTCCCTTCTCTTTTCTCTTCTCTCTCTCCTAGGGTTTTATCAAATTCGTATGGGGTGAGAGGGAGAGGGTTTAAGGTCCTTATATAGGCCCAGGTTTGATGGGAATGGCCCTAGGGCCAAGGTATACTTAGGTTATATCCAAATACGGACTGTTCCGGTCCAACGGAGCATTTCTGGTGGCTCTTTTTTCACGTGCAGTCGGACTTAAGCTCCCTAACCATGGATCTAGGTTAGGCTGAGTTTTCGTTCCAATTGGATTTACAAATCAGCCGTGGCGGACCAGTTTCAGTTCAGCGGTCACGGTCACTCGATTAGGGTCACAAGTACACCTACATGTGTGGGACATTTCTCCTGATCCGAGGGTGTATTTGGGTCAGATTCTGACAGTCTGAATCCTTATATTTAGCCTATAAGTGACACGACTCAGATTACTTAAATTCAAATTTTATTTCTAAATATTTTCACGTTTCTCACGCTCTTCGCTCCAGGCTCAAGTTGTGCATTTCTAGACACAATCAAGACTTGATTTCTGAGGGGGTTGTCAAGTCCAGTAATGCGGTCATATCCGTATAGTTTCAGGGTAATCGGACTTTCGACGTGCGGTCCCGGTCTGATACGGAGTTTCGGTGTGCTCCCGAGAACAACTGGGTTTTGAGATGGATTCTAGATTTCAGGGTAATGTAGCTTCAATGATTCTGCACATTTTTTGGTCTTGTAGATCATATTTAAAGTGATTAGTGATAATTTCATAAGCACTCTAGTTTAGACTTGCTAGCATTAACCTAATTTCTACAAGGTTTTGGTCCTGGGTAATTTCTACCTGAGGTGGTACTCGGGTCTTGTACGGATTTTTTCGAGACGTTACAAGAAAATTTCTGATTTTTGTAACAAACTTACGATTGATCCAAGAAATGTTTAGACAGGTCGAAACATTGCTAGAACTAGTCGAACAAAGTCCAAGACTTGTCTTAGAATAGACCAAACTCACTTATATAAAACATATGAATTATGTATCCAAAATGGCCTACTCTAAAGATCAACCCGAGGTCAGTCATACCTCAATAGTGAAGTAAGGACATTGGAACTTTAGAGACGAGTGACCTTTGAAAGTAATGGAGCTTGAAGTCTTGATGTCGTTTAAACTTGAGAGCTTTTTGAGATCTTGAGATTGAACTTGAAAGCTTCTTGAGATTCTTGACTTGTGAACAGTGCTTGTCAACCTAAGTTGATCTTGAGTAGAGCATTGTTCTTCACAGATACAAGGTTCATAACAGTGTCTTTGGCACCACAAATTTGACAACACAAAGGGCTATAAACTACGACACTTACAAATGCATCAACAACCAATAACAATCACCATTAGATCGCCTCAATATCTAAATAATGAACATAAAGTGGATGAAGCATGGCCTCAAAAAAACATTGGCAAGCGGATCCTAATCATCTTGACTTTACCCATTAAATTTGAATGCTAACTGTTTACAAGATGTGCTTCATCCCAATTTGCATCCAAATTTGCTCCATCTTTGAAACCATTTAATAGCAAAACAATGCAAATCATTAATAAAATCATAACCTAAGGAAGAAATCACAATCTGCCTGAACCTTAACCCACAAACATGAAAATTTTAGATGATTGTCATACATTGTCAAGCAATGTAAGGAGAAAAGGTATGAACTTAAAAAATCAGAGAAATTAAGAGAAGAGGTGTGAGTAGAGAAAATGAAAAAAAGAAAATATGAGAGAAGTTGGGAGAGAAGAGGTATGAGAAACATTCATATTATGGATCCTCTATTTGTAGCAAAATGGGATAAAAGGGGTTTGTTCTAGAACGGGGAACAACACTCTCCCTTACCACCAAAAAATGGAGCAAAGGCTACGAACCGTGGTGGCTTTTAACTATGGTTTAAAGTCATGGTTATATTGCTACGGCTTTAACCCATGACTAAGCACCCAAAAATAAGACAAAAATAAAATAAAATCGTGAGCTTAATTTCTATTGGGCAGGACCACCTCTCTCTCTCTGTCTCTCTCTCTCTCTCTCTCTCTCTCTCTCACTCTCAGTTGCTCCGTAGAAATGCAAGAGGCACTAATTCCCATCACTCTCTATCTCTCTACTAGCTGGTAGGATTATTTTTTTTCTAGTTTATTAGTGGAGGGAGTTTTTTTTTTCCTAATGAATTCGGCCTTAATTTCCTTTCTTTTTCTATGTGTTAATGCATTTTTTTTTTTGGTTGTTGATTTGTAGGGTTTCTTGTAGAATTTTTGTGGGCTTAAATCTGGATTTGCATATGTCATTTTCAGATTTCTATAATTGGAATTAGGAGTTTGATTTCCTTTTTTAGTCAAAGTTTTTTATTTCAAGACATGGATTTGGATGCATGAAAGCTTCGCCAATTACTATATTCTAGATTCTCAAACTCAATTTTCATTATTATTTTTTTCTTAGAAAATTTGTATATCTTGATTTTATTTTCATTTTACCACAAATTTCTTGATATGGAAAATTTTTTATTTCAAATTCTAAATTTTGATTTATTGTTTATTACGGTTTGATGTTGTAAGAGGATACTATGATGAACGGGACTGTGAAAATTGGGCTGCCCATGGCATTCACCATAACCATGATGTAATGGAGCATTTTGGAATGTTGGAAGTAGATGGCTACAAATGGGGAGCTAGGCTATGACATGGATGCTATGAAATGAGTGGCTACATTCCTTGTCATATGGTTGCCAGTTTTCTCCATTTGGGATTCTTTTCTTCACTTGTCTTTCCATGGAGTATTTAATTTTTTTTATATAAAAAAATATACTTATTAATTGTTTGAAGAAATGGTTCAGCCAAGAAAAAGCCTATATTGAAGAAATTCACATGAGGCCCACCTAATATTCAGCTTGGTTTTGAACATGAGTGCATTTTTTTTTTAATTGTATAATGATCATTATCAATGTTTGAAACGATTAGGAATGGTGGTTCATTATGGTTCTTGTTAGTCATGGTTTCCTTCAAGTTGATGATTATCTTAAGTTTATAGTTATTTCATATTTCCACTCCTAAAACGTTTTTTCTTTACATATTTCTTTTTCAAGGTTGAAAGAGGATTTGTTCTTTCAATTAAAGTCAATTGGTTTCAGCAATTATTATTTATTGATGGTCAGTTCTCCCTCAGCATACCTTGGGATTTTCCTAAATACATTACTACACTTGAAAAGAAATTGAGAAGGGAAACGATACAGATGAATGTGAACACTGGTATTGAGAAGAAAGTTGTTTGCAAAACAACTAACTATCGTTTAAAGGTGAATTAACTCTTGTTTTTATATCTACTTGCTATTTACCACTATAATGTTGTGATAGTCCTGCTAAAAGTGTTAATTCAACTTGCATCTTTATACCGTCAACTAATATTATAAGTTCTTATACTCAAGCACAATTTAGTATGTCAGATTTCATAGTCTTGATAAGATCGCAAGCTCTCATGAAGATATGTTATTAACTCGATCAAGTTTCTCAGGGAAGGCTCAACATCTCAAGACATGAACGTATATGGTTCGAAGATCGGAACACTTCGTATGAGTCAACCATCAAGTGATATAACCTTAGATTGACCATAGGTTAGGTGTATTTTACATACACATTATAATGATCATCTTTTATGTAAAAATATACTTAAGTTAGGATAGCCTGATATCTGATTCGGCTAGCCTAACTACTATCGGCTAACCTTACATAATTTTGGCAAAAAGACAGATCTGAAAAGATTTTTCCGCGGCATGTTCGGCTAGCCCGACCTTAGGTTCGGCTAATCGAAGATGATCGTTCGGCCAGCCCGGGTTGGTTCGGTCAAGTTTCCAACAATGACGCATTTTCAGATTTCATGCATATTGGACCAACAAAACCCTTTAGTTGGCCAACCGAATTTGGGATTGGGTCAGCCGAATTTTTGAAAGGTATTATCCCGCGAAATCCAAGTGCCATTGAAATGAGATCATTGGAATCCGACTAGCCAAACCAACACTCAGGCCAGCCGAACTTCCAATATCCTTGGCTATATATAGAGGCTTTCTGTTACTCTTTCAACACATGAAAATCATAGATCCATCTTG
The DNA here is from genome assembly GCF_029962835.1 of Magnolia sinica. Lineage (NCBI taxonomy): Eukaryota > Viridiplantae > Streptophyta > Magnoliopsida > Magnoliales > Magnoliaceae > Magnolia > Magnolia sinica. The sequence goes on from NC_080574.1 coordinate 64,757,745, forward strand.
TATAGAAAAGAGTAATTGTAATGCCTCGGATTTCAAGGGTCAAACAAAGCTTTACTCCCAAGATCCAACACATTACTTATGCAACATAGATAATGATGTTTAGATGTTGTCCATATCAATGCATTAAACACGAGTGGGATTATATTAAGACAACATATCATACTCTAGAGATAATTAAATTTAGCAAGCGGAAGACTGAAATACATATATATATCTGAACGGTAAATGTTTTACAAACTCCAGAGTCTGATGATGTGACAGGGTTTAATATACAAGGTTTGTTTCAAAATATACAAAATGTCAAAATGTAAATGTCCAACTAATCCATGTAACCCTGTAATCCCGTCGAATTAATACAAGGTCTACGAAGACCCGCCTGATAACTGAACATAGGAGAATTCCTTCTCATTTAGGAACTCGAACTCAGCCATATAGACTTCATCCTCACCTGCATCTACAACAGCGTCTAGTTGATGTTTTAAAATACTGTCCCAGGGTGGGAGTGAGTGATCAACTCAATGGTACTATAAGGCAAAGGTTAACATGTTATCAAGTCAATCAACCAGTAATGATAAAGCAATACAACAATCACTTCCCAGTTACTCTTGTTAATACAGGGATGGTGTGCAGTATGATGCATGCCCTCACACAAAGCTCCCTCAAAAGCAACTTCGACAACCAAGTTGGCATATGACAAACTCCCTAAAGGTGCAACTTCCTCACCAAAGCACATGCAATGCGGTGCATGGTCGTATTAGCCCAGTACTTAATTAGTCTTATTCATATAGCAGATTTGGGAAGCTAAGGTACTTCCCTTTATATCATTAACCTAAACTGAAGATCCATCTAGGGTCGTCAATCCTAGTTATTCACATACGATAGGCAAGTTGTAGGGCATCACCTCTAATGAAAAGCAGTGGATAGGAAAATTTAAGAGTTTATAATCGCGGTCACTACGGGAGTCTCATCACCTCAATGTAGGACGACAGCTTGAATACGGTGTCCCATACCACCATATCCGGCTCACGAGTGTTGGGTTTCTCACTGGTCACTACGGGGAGGCTCGTCACCCTGTGCAGGCCGACAGCTCGACCATGGTGTCCCGTACCACCATGCCCAGCTCATGAGTCTTAGTGGATCATAGTACCATGGTTGAAACGGGCTTTTACATTGGTAAGTGGTACCTTAGATTCAAACAGTGATGTCCATACATGGTAAACACACAATAGGCTAATTGGTTTGTTTGACAAGTTTGATTGGTACGAGCACACGCAGACTTATCGACATGTAGCGCATAAGCACTCCTTGTGGCCTAATCACTGTTGACAATCGTCGTGCGACTCGGATTTGTTGAGTTACCTAATGTGGCAAGACTAATTCAGCCACCTAGACCAGAAGTGTTACCGATTGCCTGGACTACGTTGTAGTCCCAACCTTACTCGGATGTAATATATAGACACATGTGATAATCGTATCAGCATTTAACAAACATTCTAAATAGATCTCTCATATGGGCATTTCATCAAATACATTAAACATGTTACCAAGCACTTGCATTTTATCCATAAATAGTGTAATGATAAATATAATTACATCAAGGAAACTATACATATGATTAAGAAAATTAAGAATCTTATCTTAATACACTTAATAAATACAAATCATCAACAATTTCTCATTCAGACATTTTATCAAACACTTAGGCTACACATTCTAAATACATAGAATAGATTAGTTACAACATGATCCATTGCAATTCGTTACACAAAGAGGTCGTGATACATACGACAAGCATGAATCCTAGATTTGTAATCATGATAGGCACAAATCACAATTTCATATTCATTCAAACATTTCAACAAACACATGGAATGCATCTTATATTCAACATAGTTCACACATGTATAATTTATCGAGAACATCGTAACTAAGATCATATGGCAGCAATCAAGTCAGACATAAATCATTAGCTGGCATTGAAAGCCTTAAAAACCATAACCTAAATGTTTATAATCCGTACCTTCCATCGAAATACTTGATTCGGACTCGGTTCGAATTCTACGTTCCTTAAAACTGAACGACGGGTACCTAAATAATGAAATAGGTTAGCTAGTTTACCGATTACTCAATTCGGCTTTCTAAAACAATATTAAGGTTAGGATTTCTTACCCAAATTATGGTTGGAACGAATCGGTTAACTAGATGTAAAGGCGATTCAGTGCGTGGATTCGTGGGAAGAAATCACAGTAGCAAACTCCAAAGATTTCCCCTCACTTCCTACTCTTTTCTCTTCCTTTCTCTTTTCTCTCCTAGGGTTAGAGAAAATTCGTATGGGATAGGAATGGGGTGGTTTAAGGGCTTTATATAGCCCCAATACTTATGCAAATGGCCCCAGGGCCATGATATACTTAAATTATAACCAAAGGGCGTCTGTTTCAGGTAGGCAGGGTTCATCTGGAGGTCCACTACTCACGGCATAGGGTAAGTTCCCTAACGATAGATCTATGCTAGGATGTGGTTTCAATGCGATTGGATAGGCCGATCGATCGTGAATGACCTGTATCAGATTAACGGTTGTTGTCACCCGATCAGGGCCATACGTATACAGATATGTGCGAGGAAATTTTCCTGATCCATGGTTGAAGTTCGGTCAGAAACTAACGATCCAAAATCTTCAATTTCGCGCGTAACCGAACGGCCCAATTTACTTAAGTTTCGTTAAGTTTTCTAAAGATATTCACGTTTCTCACACACTTCGCTCAGGACTCAAGTTGTGCGTTTCTAAATACTATCTGGGCTCGATTCCCATGATAGTTGTCAAGCCCAATAAGACAGATATAACCTATAGTTTCACGGTCATCGGACTTTCGATGTGCGGTCCAGGTCCAATACGGGGTTTCAATGTACTCCTGAGAGCAACAGGCTTTTGGGATTTATCCTAGGTTTTTAAGTAGTGTTAAGTTAGCTATTTTGATGGTTTTGGGTCTTGCCATTTGTATAAATAGTGGTTTGAGCTAAATCCACCAATTATTTAGTTTAGTATTTAACTAAATTTTACCTAAATTTTATAGAATATGGTCCTTAAGGATTTCTGCCTGAGGTGGTACTCGGGTCTTCAAACGGATTTTTCTGAGATGTTACAGTAATAGTCCAAGCCTTCTTAAGCTATTTACGTTGCAATTTTTATATATGATTTACCTATTTCTATTCTCTCTCAAGTTGGTTTAAATTGTTTTAATAGAGTAATCCAAACTCTACTTGAGAAATAGAAAATTGAATTTACAGCATTAAGGTATCACTACCAAAAAACAGGGCAACGCTGACGGTTAAAAACCGTCGGCAATGACCGTCCTGATGGATTTTAGCCGTCGCAAGGTCCGTCGGCAAAGGGTGTGTCGGCATTGCTCGCCGACGGTGCGACGGCCAAAACCGTCGGAGATTTTGACGGCTAAAATCCGTCGGAATTTCCGACTATAAGAGCAACGGTTAAAACCGTCGACGTTTTCGATAGCCAAAATTCATCGGCGTTTTCGATGGTTTTTAGCCATCGGCGATTCTCATTAAATTTTTTTTAAAAATTAAATATATAATATATCATCCATTGAATTTGGATGATATATTTCTTGCTTTTCTATTGTATAGACTTACCTTCTCAAATAGGTTGGTTCGTTCAGGGCTTTGGAGAAATAAGTATATCTAGAAATAAACATGTGCATTGATCAACATGCACATCCATTTCTAGATATACCCATTTCTCCAAAGCGCTGAATGAACCAACATATTTAAGAAGGTATGTCTACATAATAGAAAAGCACATGCATTGCATACTGAACCAACCTATCACATAAATGTTCAAATGGAGTCAAATAATTATCACAGTTCTTGCTGCAGTCTGTGTAATTCTCTCATGTGATATAAGACATTCAACTTTTATCAATTTAGGGACAGCAAGTTACTATACATTAGTTGCAGAGGTTACATTCTCATGTTCAAATATCTGTGAAAGCATTCGACATTTCTATGTTACAAATTGCATAAGATCAAAGCAGCAAAAAAATAACCAAAAGTGAAAAAAGAAAAAATGTAGGAAGTAACTAAGATCATGTTCCATCATCTCAGGGGAAGATGTAACATCTGTGCTTGAATTATAAGATGCATTTGACACTTGAATGTTCCTCATAGCAAGAAGATGCGCTTTGATGTAGTCAAGAATGCATCGACTTCTGTTGGTTGCCTATGACGCGTGGACTCAGTTCACTACATTGCAAACCAACTGTACAAAATGAGAAGAAGAAATCATTTCTGAATAGCTTGAGTAGTCCTGCTTTGTCTACTTGCAAGAGTAGGATTTAGAATCCTTTCTCCCCACACATGACAATGTTGCACATGTGAGATCCATTCTGCTCAGCAGGTGGGCCCCACTGTGCATGTGTTATCTCATAAAAACCCTACAATTATCAAGTGAGCCATGAGCCAAACTTACTGGATGTGGAGAATGGAACAATCCTTTTTAAACATCCATTTTCATTGTACATGTGGCCCATCCGATGACCAGATAGCCTTGATGTTCAAGCTAAGGCACATATGCAGTGGGATCCACCGAATGAATGGCTTGGATCTCACACACAAAGTGCCACATTGGCACATGGGAAAAATAAGATTAGATATCTTGCTCTTGCAAGTAGACATCAGTTTTCTCCTGCTTGAGAGAAGGCGACTCACATGATGGATCAGTCATGCCCCTAATGGCAATAGAGAGATGCTCCTTGTCTGACCGGGGAACTTCTTCCCATGATGGGGGGCCTCGCTCGATGAAACTTGCAATTTCCATGACCAAGAAAACGTATGAGATTCATTTGGATCATTTTATTGGAAATTTATTGAAAACAAACTATTAGTCAAAATAAAAGCATTGGAGAACTTTCTTCAGATAAGGAAAAAATTCAGCCACTAACTTCCAGTTCAGTTTGTTACCTGGAGACACTGCGTGAAAAATGGAAAAAAAAAAAGGACGGATTTAAAGATGGTTCTGGACTGTCTCTAAAATTGCTTGGTTTAAAGACGCTTTAGAGATGGCCATAAACTGTCTCTAAAATTTTAGATGGCCCATGACTGTCCTTAATATTGTCTTAAAAATTTCAACATCCACAAATCATTTAAGACGGTCATTGACCATCTTATATGGGTCATCTAAGATGGTCATTGGCCGTCCACATTAGAGACAGTCCTTAACCGTCTAATATGCGGTCATCTGAGACGGTCATTGGCCGTCTGCATTAAAGACGGTCATTGGCCGTCTTTTATTTCCAATCTGAGACTGTCAAAGACCGTCTCTATTAGAGACGGTCCTTATCCATCTTAAAGCCCTGTTAAAGACTGTCTCTGTTAGAGACCGTCAAAGATCGTCTCTATTAGAGACGGCCCTAGACCGTCTCTATTAGAGACTGTCAAGGGCCATCTCTATTAGAGATGGTCCTAAACCGTCTTGTAGCCCTGTCAAAGACCGTCTTTAATGCTCAGGTCAAAAATGAAAAAGCTCAAAAAAATTATGAATTTCGAAAAAATTAATTAACAATGTTTAACAAAATTTTAAATTTTGAAAAAAGAAAACTGTAATTTTATAAAAATCTAGATTTTGAAAAAATTAAAATTAAGAACTTTGAATAATGTTGACAATTTTGAAAAAAAAAATCGATAAAAATATGATATTTTGAAAACGAAAAGTTAAAAAATTAAACAAAATTGTGAAAAAATTGATAAAATGTAAAAAAAATATATTTAAAAAAAAAAAAGAAAACTAGATTTTGTATTTTGACAACAAAAATTGAAAAGTTATATAATAAAAGTGAGATTAAAAAAATGATATTTTAAAAAAGAAAATTTAAGAAATTAAACAAAATTGTGAAAAATTGACAAATTGTAAAAAAATATATATTTTTTAAAAAAGAAAATTTAGATTTTGTATTTTGACAAGAAAAATTAAAAAGTTATATAACAAAAGTGAGATTAAAAAAATGACATTTTGAAAAAGAAAATTTTAAAAATTAAACAAAATTGTGAAAAAAATGATAAATTGTAAAAATATATATATATATATATATATATATATATATATATATATATATTAAAAAAGAAAACTAAATTTTGTAAAAAAAAATGTTAAATTTATTTAGTTAAAAGAGTTTTGGATGCGGTTGAAACTTGGTCTGACCCCTCATTCAAGTGGGACACACATAATGAGTGGGTTGGATATGTGAATCACATTTAGGCAGGCCCAATATATGATTATGAATGTTTGAAGGAAACCTTTCTCCACTACATTTAAATGAGTTACTCGTTACCTATACAAGATTAAACTCTATGGGGTTCACCGTTATTTATTTATTTTATCCACTTCATTCATCCATGTTAACAGATAATTTGAGGTCTAAAGAACAAAAAGGAAGCATATCCAAAGCTCAAGTGGACCACACCATAGGAAATAGTGTGATTGAACCTCTACCATTTAAAATTTCTTGGAGGCCATAGAAGTTTTAGATCAAGCTGATGTTTGTGTTTTCTATTCATTTATATATTTTTGATATTATGAACAACCTTTAACTGTTTTTGGACAATCTGATCAGTCCGGACATGAAGAGTAAATAACTTCATATGTTAAAATCAAAATTCACTCAAATTGTTGATCAATCTTGTTTGCCCAATATATTTCTCACATGTAGTATGATCGAGGCGAGTAACTAATCAAATTGAGGGTAATGATCAGTAAAATAGAGTGAATGGACCAAACATGTAAAATGGGCCCATCATGATGTGTGTCGAACATCAACTTCGTGCATTTGATGTCTCCCCTTTAGCTTATGAGATATCTCAAAAGTCATCCGTATACGAAACTCAAGTGTTAATTACCATCTAAAACTATGTGAAGACATCTAAAAATATATAAACAATACAATATTGGATGTTATACCATTTTGGGGCCATAAAAGTTTTGGATCAAGCTGATTTTTGTTTTTTCCCTTCATTTGGCCTTGTATGACCTAATTAATCAACATATCGGATGTCAAATAAATAGTACAGTAAGCCTTAGGAATATTTTAATGATGGATATCCAATTACTATTGATTTCATGTGGTGTGGTGCACCTAAGATTTCTATGGTGGGGTCCACTACAAATTTTTATCTGCCTCATTCTTTGGCTCATGACATAAAATGATATCTCAAAATGGATGGACGGTGTGGATATAACAAATACATCATAGTGGGGCCCACAAAACTTGGTGGATGTTGGTCGGTGCTCTATGGGTCCCACCATGATGTATGTGTTTCATCCAAGTGGGACACACATAATGAATGGGCTGGATCTATGAACCACATCTAGGTGGGCCCAATAAATGATTATTTTTAAGGTCGTTGCCCACCATGAAATGGTGCATCTGATTGACGGGGTAGATCCAAAGTTCAAGTGGACCCACCATAAAAAAGAGTGGGATAGTGACACCCACTATTGAAACCTTCTTAGGGCCCGCCGTGATGTTTATTTGAGATCCAACCGGTTTATAAGTTAATATAGACATGGATGCAGTTGAAAATTGGTCTGACCCCTCATCCAAGTGGGACACACGTAATGATTAGGTTGGATATGTGAATCACATTTCGGTAGACCCAATATATGATCATGAATGTTCTAAGGAAACCCCTCCATTATAGTATGTGGTGTGACCCACATTTAGGATGATGTGTTGTATATCCTTGCCTCCCCTATGTTTCTCCAACCCATTTTTGGACCGGGTAATAATGTACAAATGTTTTAATTTTTAAAAATTTTTGTTGGTAAAAATGTGTGTATATATATATATACATATATATATATCATGTGAATGGAAATTTTTTTATATATAATTAAAAGGTAATATTTAAATGATTTGTAATATCACCTGAAAAAGAATTTTGAAAAGTTTAGAAATTTTAACTATGTTTGAGAAAAATTTTGAGAACAAAATAATGCTTTTGAAGAAAAAAAATTGGCATTTTGAAAATTTTAAGAAAGAATTAAAAATATGAGAAAATTTTTAAGATTTTAAAAATAAAAATTCAAAATTTGTATTTTAAATATTTTTAAAATATTATATAATAAAAATGATATTTAGTTAAAAGAGAAAAAAAATATACATTTTGAAAAAAAAATGTTAAATTTATTTATGAAAAATAAAATTACTAAATTATCAGGCACATCCACTAATTGAACCTTTAATCATTTTTGAACAATATAATCTGTTCAAATGGAAGAGTAAATAACTTCAGATGTTTAAATCAAATTTCACTAAAATTGTTGATCAATCTTGTATGCCCAATATCTTTCTCATATGTAGCCTGATTGAGGTGAGTAACTAGTCAAATTGAGAGTATAGATTAGTAAAATAGAGTGAATGGACCAGACATGTAAAACGGGCCAAATATTCTGGTTAAAATTGTGACCCAACTTATTGACCTCGTGAGAACCTAAGAATTGATGTTAGTAAGTTTTGTGGGCCCCATCATGATGTGTGTCGAACATCAACACTGTGGATTTGATGTGTCCCCTTTAGGTTATGAGATATCTCAAAAATCATCGGTAAATGAAACTCAAGTGGGCCATACCATTTAAAATTATGTGAAGACATCCTAAAAATTATAAAAGCACTTGGTGGGGCCCACATGAGTTTTGGATGCGATTGAAACTTGATCTGACCCCTCATCCAAGTGGGACACACATAATGAGTGGGTTAGATATGTGAATCACATTTAGGCAGGCCTAATATATGATTATGAATGTTTTAAGGAAACCTTTCTCCACTACATTTAAGTGAGTTACTCGTTACCCTTACAAAATGTGAAAAAATTGATCAAAATTGTGAAATGGATGGATGGAGTGGATAAAATGAATAAATCATGGTGGGCCCCACGGGATTGACTCGGTACGCTTGGGAACGGATTGGCTACTCCCCCTGACACCATCCAATGGCTGGTGGTCGATGCTCTGTGGCCCCCACCATGATGTATGTGTTTCATCCATGCCGTCCATATATTTTTACAGATAATTTTACAATATGAGACCAAAAATGAGATATATCCAAATCTCAAGTGGACCACATTACACGAAACTGTGTTGAATGAGCGTGGACCATTAAAAACATTTTGGTAGCCATAAAAGTTTTGGATCAAGCTGATTTTTGTTTTTTCCCTTCATCTGGTCCTGTATGACCAAATCAACAGATACGATGTCAAATAAACAGTACAGTGGGCCTTCGGAGGATTTTAATGGTGGATATCCAATCACTATTGTTCTCATCTGGTGTGGACCACTTGAGATTTATATCCCTCTAATTTTTGCCATAAGGCTCTAAATTGATCTTTAAAAATGGATGAACGGAATGGATGAAACACATACATCATTGAAGTGCCCACGGAGCACCATCCATGGTCTTGCCCAAAATTAGGCGCGGTCTCGCCTGAAATTGGGCGCCCAATCCCTCTGCCCTCTCTCTCTCTCTCTCACTCTTGCCCTCTGCCCTTTTTCCTTCATTTTCCTTATTTTTCTGGCCCTATTTTTTCCTCCATCTGCAGATGCAAAAAGCATCGTCCGCTCTCTGTCCGATATGCCCGATCTTTCCAAACCCTCATTCCCTTTTTCCACTGGGGCCACATCCCCTCCACTTCCGACCCCCCCCCCCCCTCACCACCCCATGTGCAAGATAGCACCGACGGCGCAGTGGAGCGCCGGATCTGGGAGGCGGAGGACCGGCTTCAAGAGGCGATCGAGGAGTTGCAGCGCCGGCAACGCCATCCTCACGGCCGTCACCCACCTTGCGAGCATGCCGATGAGTCGTGCGTCTCCGTTTCCATCTCTCTCTGGGTGCTTGATCCAAAGAAGGGAGGGAGTCGAGACGATGCCCTCCCTACCTACGCACGCCCTGCTCAAGATCCAAAGAGGTATCTATCTCTCTCAATCTCTCTCAATCTCTATGCTGATTTATGAATTTGGGGGATTTAGTAATTTGTGGATTCCCGATTCGATGTGGACCCCCATTTAGGGATTTGGGGATTTTAGGGCTTATAGATTTGAATGTGGACCCTGATTTGGGGATTTTCTGATATTACAAATTAGGGATATGGGGATTTTAGAATTTTAGGGATCTTGAGGATTTTGATGTCTCTTCTTGTCAATCTATTGGGTCCCAATGTGGAGGAAATATGGATATATGATGTGTGTCCATCTGATGGATGGTTTTTATTGCTTAATGGTGGGTGCCTTAAAACTTAGGTTAACTTCCATGTTACATGCTACATGGGGTGGCACTGTCCATTTTGTATTTGATAAAATGCTTCATTATCTAATCATTGTGGGTATGTAAATTCCCATTGGACTCATTCCCTTGAAGCAATATTGATTGTGCGTCTTCTCCTCTCTGTTAATAGCCTTCCCATTAGACGCGCTGTTGCAAGCCATTTTGTAAGTGCTATACTTTATATCCCTGTTTGTTGTCAAATTTGTGATGCCAAAATCACTGTTATGTTATATATAACCTGCTTAAGTGAAGCTCTCTCAAGGATCAACATACATGAACAAGCTAAGCTCACATCAAGCAAAGCTCTCAAGTACAAGACTCAGGATCTTGAATGAAAGAACTGATCACAAGACAAGACTCTTGAATGCAAGAACTGCTCACAAGACTCAAGCTGAAAAGAAAAAGAAAGTACAAGGCAAGACTCAAGCTGAACTCAAGACTCAAGTTGAAACTCAAGCCACTTTCATGATTGAGCTACTTCAAGGTTTAGTCTACATCAAGACTTCAAGGCTCATTCTTCATGGTCTCTTGTTTCAATGTCCATACTTCTTGATTGAGGTTTGTTTGACCATAGGATGACCTTAGAAAGTAGGTCATTTCGGATACATAAGTCGAATGTTATTTTACATGTGATTGGTCTGTTTCTTCGACCAGTCTTAGGTCTGCTTCGACTAGTCCTAGACTTGCTTCGACCGATCTAAGAAATTCCTGGATCGATCGTAAGTTTGTTACAAATTACGGATAAAATCTGTTAGCCTTAGTCATGGAGTCTGCTCGACCGATCGTAGGAACAGACTGCATCTTCGACCGTCGTAGAATCTACGACTCAAAGTCCGGGTCTTTGCAGGACCTACGACTAGTCGAAACGACCAGTCGTAGGTGACCTACGACCAGTCGTAGGAGGGCTACGACCAGTCGTAGAACGGTCAAAGCATATCCCGCCGGATTTTTCAAATATCTGTTAGAGCTTCGACTAGTCGTAGAGCACTCTAGACCAGTCGAAGACCTGATCTTTTCACTTATAAATAGAGCACGAATCTCAGAAGAAATCATCGATTTAATTATAGTATTCAAGCCAATCTTCGTCGAACTTCTGAGAGATAATTTTGTGCTCCATCTAAGCTAAGTGTGCTTATTTAATATCTTCTTTCCTTAGCTTTATTTTAATTGATTTTGTTTCTGTTATTCCAATCTGATTTGAAAAGAGGAATTGTTATTCCCTTTCTTTGGAATCAAAATCAATTAAGGCAAGCCCTGTTTGGTTTAATTTAAAATCAATTAGAACTAGAACCATTGTAATCGAGTACTGGACATTGAACTTGGACATTCAATCATCTACTTTGATTTGGTTCTACCGGGCTGCTACAACGAAGGAGATTTTCAGGTATTTTACATATTGTAAATTCCTTTCTATTATTTTGGTTTCTTTCAAGATTTGCCAGAAAAATCTTGTTATATTGGTTATCTGAGGAAAGCCAGGAAAACTCAGAAGTGGGGTTTTTTTAATTGTGTAAGCCCACATACAAAGACACAATTGTAAGGGTTTTGGGTGAACCTGGGAAAACCTATCTTTAGTGAACGCTAATATCCCCTGTGTGAGGATATTAGGAGTGGAGTAGCTTTTTGTGTGGCTGTTGGATAACAGTTGGTGAACACACAGGCGAACCACTATAAATCCTTTGAGTTGTGGTTGATTGATTTATTCTTTTAATTGTTTTTATTCTTTTTGTGGGATGTATGTATGGTGGTGAATGTTGTAATTATTTCAAGCTTTGTGAGAATGTTGTAATAGCTTAGAATTTATTTTCTGCTATTCCTTTATAAGCTTGTTTTTCAATTTCATTTTGAAAGTTGTTCCAGCAAGGTTGCCCTGCCATTTTTATGGTGTATGGCTGTCCCTAGAACAATACATCTTTAATTACAAGTTATTTCAATTCTGTTCATATTTGTTTTTGTATTCCTCTTCGATTTGAGACTTGATACAAAGACCTTTCTAGAAATAAGGTTGTCCTACCATAAACTCTGTTTTGGTGTAAGGTTGTCCTTAGAATAACGTTTGTATCAACCTCTCAAGATCTGAATTTTGAGGTTGTTTTTCTTTCTTGCATTGTTATTTAATTTGGCTATCATTTTCTTTATTATTCCGCTGTTATAAGTTTTTATTTGGCCTTGTCCTATTCACCCCCTCTAGGACATATAGCTTGGCCTTTTCAAGTGGTATCGAGCCTAATAGCTCCTTTTAACTCTTGGATTTAATTCTGAGCTAACGATTTAAGCTATTAAGATGTCAAATTTTGATAGCCTTTCATCACTAGGCCTCCACCCTTTGATGGCTCCAACTATGCTTATTGGAAAGCCGTAATGAGGATCTTCCTCAAATCAATGGATGAAAATGTGTGGCAAGCCACGGTGACCGAATGGAATCCTCCTATCATGGAAGTTCGGGGTTGATGGTTCAAAGTCTATGAAAACCACACCATATTACCAATGGACCACCCTTAAAAGTGAGAGTAGTGCAAATGCTAAAGCACTAAATGCAATTACTTACGCACTATCACCGGATGAGTTCAAAAGAATCATCTCTTGTGATACTCGCAAAGCAAGCTTGGGATATATTAGAAATGACACACGAGGGTACTACAATTGTCAAAAAATCTAAAGTCCAACTCCTCACAACCAGATTTGAAGAAATTCATATGGAGGAAAATGAGATGTTTATGGACTTTTACACTAGATTGAATGACATTGTAAACTCAATGTGGGGTCTTGGCGATAAAATCCCAGAAAGTAAAGTATGTGCAAAAATACTACGCTCACTTCTGAACGGTTCAATTCTAAAGTAACCGCAATCCAGGAACTTCGTGATACGGATAATATGAGGGTTGAAGAACTAGTTGGTTCTCTACAAACCTATGAGTTAAACTTTAAAGCTCCTAAAGGTAAATCTATCGCTCTAAAATCTTCTAAATGTAGTTCAGAAGAAAATTCTGATTCAGAAGATGACATTGCTCTTTTAGCTAAAAATTTTATAAGATTTTCAAAAGCAAGAAAAGAGTTGATTTTCAAAAATCAAATGACAAAAAGAAGTTTAGACCCAAATCTCAAAATCTTTGAAAGATAGTCAATGTTACAACTGTCTAGAATATGGGCACTTAGCAAATAGATGTCCTAAAAGGGACAAACCCAAGAAGAAGGGTATGTTGGCTACATGGGATGAATCATCTAATTCTGAAGGTTCTTCTGAATCAGAAGATTCTGAAACCGAGTCGGGCAATGAGGTCAAAGCTCTTATGACTCTAGCCAAATTCACATTTTCAGATAATGACTCTACAAGTGAAGAAAATCTGAATAGTGAATGTGAAAATGAAGATGATCTTCAAGACGCTTACAATGCCCTATATAAGGAAAGTTGTAAAATTGTTACAAACTTAAACTTCAAAAAGAAAAGTTTTCTAAACTCAAAAATTGTTTTGAATCGCTTGTCTTAGAAAAATCACAAATTTCAGATAATTTTGAAAAATCAAAATGCGATTTGGAATTTAAAAACTCTCAAATTGTTGATTTAAAATCTGAAATTGAGAAACTTAAAACTGAAGTTTCTTCTCTTCTAAGTTTAAAGGACACATGGAAATATGCCCAAGGTGATCCAAAGTTAGAAAATTTTTTATCCGGATCAAGAAAATGTGGTGATCGATCCGGGTTGGGCTATGATAAAAATCAACCTCCTAAACAAAAGTATACTCCTCCTATGTTTGTTAAAGGAGAGTCCTCAAACTCAAAAGGGAAAAGTACTTATCAAGATTTTTCTAAAAATTCAAAAACTTTTCAAAAACCTAGAAACAGCCATGTCAACTTTAATCAGAATCGAAATCCACTAGCTGAAAAGATAGTTGATTTACTCAAGGAGCTATTAAAATCTAACTCTATAGGTCATTCCTACAAGTATACACAAAAGAAGACCAACTATGTTCCTAAACCCAAAACAATTATGAAATGGGTTCCTAAAGTCACCGCTTGGTTGCTCACACCGCTTTCAAAGCAACAAGTCATTCAAAGTGGTACCTAGACAAAGTGGATGCTCCAGGCATATGACAGTGACAAAGCCTTATTCACCGATCTGAAAGATATGATCGATGGTTCAGCACATTTGGTGATGGAAGCAATCGCAAGATTTTAGGCCAAGGTACGGTTCAACTTTTTAATCTTCCGGTGTTTAAAAATGTTTTATATGTTGAAGGCCTAAAGCACAACTTGCTTAGTATATCACAAATATGTGATAATAACCATAATGTTCGGTTTTCTAATCAAAGTTGTGAGATATTAAATAATAAGGGTTCTGTAATATTAACTGGACGTAGAACGTCCGAAAATTGCTATATTATTAGTGAATCCAGCTCATCTAATCAAACATGTTACATGGTCCATACAGACGAGACCGATTTATGGCATAAACGTCTTGGACATGTACATTATCGAAATTTATATCGATTGAGCAAACGAGAACTTGTAAGAGGTTTACCCAAACTTCAGAAATTAGATAAAATATGTGGTGAGTGCCAGATAGGCAAACAAACAAAGAACTCATACAAAAAGGTGAATTCAAATACCACATCAAGACCACTCGAACTTCTCCACATGGATCTGATAGGACCTACCAGAACAGAAAGTCATGGTGGGAAAAAGTATATCCTAGTAATAGTTGATGACTTTACCAGATTCACTTGGGTAGTCTTCTTAAGGGATAAATCAAACCCTTGAAAAAGTAAGAAAAGTACTCAAAAGGATTCAAACTAAAAAGTCCTCTCAAATAAGTAAAATTCGTAGTGATCAGGGATCTGAATTTGAGAATAGCAATTTTGAGAAGTTCTGTACCGACCAAGGAATATTACATGAATTCTCTGCTCCCAAAACTCCTCAACAAAATGGAATTGTAGAAAGGAAGAATAGGGTGCTTCAAGAAATGGCTAATGTCATGTTGAATAGCATGAAGCTCTCTAAAAATCTTTGGGCTGAAGCAGTCAACACAGCTTGCTATATTATTAACCGAGTCTACACTAAAAAAGATAATAATAAAACGGCTTACGAATTGTGGTTCAATAAAAAGCCTACTGTTAAATACTTTCGAGTTTTTGGCAGCAAGTGCTATATTTTACGTGATCGTGAAAATTTGGGAAAGTTCGATACGAAGAGTGATGAAGGTATTTTTCTAGGATACTCTTTAAACAGTCGAGCTTATAGGGTCCTGAACAAAAGGACTGGTGTGATTCAAGAATCCATTAATGTTGTCATTGATGATCATTTAAACACACCAACTTCTAATTCAGATAATGATGAAGTACTAATCATTGATAAACCTGATACTTCATCAAATCAAACTGATTCTGAGTTGAGGACTGTTAAAGATCATCCAACCACACAAATTCTTGGAAACCCTCTCACCGGTGTTCGCACCCGTAGACAACTTGAGGATATATGTAATTATGTATGTTTTACATCCCAAATTGAACCATCTAACGTAAAAGAAGCGCTTAATGAGAACTGGATTATTGCGATGCAAGATGAACTCAACCAATTCATAAGAAATGATGTTTGGTATCTCGTACCAAGACCTAAAAATAAACACATCATTGGAACAAAATGGATTTTCAAAAATAAGTCGACGAATGTGGAAATATAATTGAGAAACAAGGCTAGACGGTGGTACAAGGTTATACTCAAATTGAAGGGAATTGATTTCGATGAAACCTTTGCACCAAAGCACGTCTTGAATCTATCGACTATTTATATCCATTGCATGTTTTAAAAAGATAAAGATCTATCAAATGGATGTGAAAAGTGCTTTTCTAAATGGCGATTTACATGAAGAAGTCTATGTTGAACAATCAATGGGATTTGAAGATTCCAAAAATACTGATCATGTATATCGGCTTAAAAGGCACTTTATGGATTAAAACAAGCACCTAGGGCATGGTATGAGAAACTAACGAAATTTCTTTTAACTCATAATTTTCAAATGGGATCTGTTGATAAAACTCTGTTTGTTAAAAAACAAAATGATCATATCTTAATAGTACAGATTTATGTTGATGATATCATTTATGGATCAACTTGTACTGACTTGACTACTGAGTTTGCAGATTTGATGAAATCACAGTTTGAAATGAGCATGGTTGGGGAATTGACTTATTTCCTTGGATTGCAAGTAAAGCAACAATCTAAAGGAATATTCATTTCTCAATCTAAGTATGCCTTGAATCTAATTAAGAGATTTGGATTTGAGAATGGCAAGAATTTCGATACTCCTATGAGTACTACCCTGAAACTATCAAAAGACTCTAATGGTAAAAATGTTGACTCAAAACTTTATCGGAGTATGATTGGTAGTTTGTTATATCTAACTGCTAGTAGACCTGATATTTCTCTAAGTGTTGGTATTTGCGCAAGATATCAATCTGATCCAAAAGAATCTCACTTGATTGCTGTCAAGTGAATTATTAGATATGTCGCAAGTACTGTAAATCTCGGTCTCTGGTATCCTCATGAAACCAATGTTCAATTAGCTGGGTACTCGGATGCTGACTGGGCTGGTAATCTAGATGATAGAAAATCAACCAGTGGTGGTTGTTTTTTCATTGGAAATTGTCTAGTTTCCTGGTTTAGTAAGAAACAAAATTCTATATCACTTTCAACAACTGGAGTATCGCAGCTGGTAATGCATGTACACAGCTTGTTTGGATGCAACGAATGCTAAGTGATTATGGAATTAAACAGGATTCTATGTTATTACATTGTGATAATTCCAGTGCGATAAATATTTCAAAAAATCCTATTCAGCATTCTCGTACTAAGCACATTGACATTAGATTTCATTATATAAGGGAATTAGTAGAAGAAAAGTTATATCTCTAGAATATATTCCTACTGAAGATCAACGTGCTGATATTTTCACAAAACCTCTTGATAAAAGCAGGTTCAAAAAGATGAAATTTGATCTTGGCATGTGCATTTTAAATTGATAATTTATGCCTTTTTGTATAATATTGTATATATTTGCTAGATTGTATTTCAATTTTTGTAAAAATTGCAAGAAAATTGAATTTTTGGGGTTTGTACGACCAGTCGTGAGTATACACGACCAGTCGTACTACGACCGGTCGTAGATACCCACGACCAGTCGTGGAGCACGGGTTTCACTTCAAATGGTATCTATGCTATCTCAAATGGTACTCAGATTTGTTTGCCTTCCTTAATCTGTCATTTCATTATTTAGTTTCGACTCCATCCTGGTCATAGTGACATTCCATTTGCATACTTTATGACTGTATTGGCTACTCATATGTTAGTCGATATGCCTGTTGATGAAGCACCAATCCATCATCTGATCTTCAACAATACAAATATTAATAAGATGAAGTTGGATCTGCTTCCTGAACAAGGTGGTGGTGTTGATGGTGGTCCTGAAGAAGCTGGTGTTGATATTAATATGGATGATATTTTTGAGGAACTGGATTCTGACTCAGCTAATGATCCAGATTTTGTACCATCTGATGTTGATGCACGTTTGAGTGCATTAGAAGATAAAGTTGAGAATATTAATGTTAAGTTGGAGAACATGTCTATTGCTCATGATTTGCAATTCAAATACATGCGCAAATATCTTAGGCGCTTGAACAAAGGCATGCACCAACTTGATCCTTCTATTCCTGCTCCATCTTCAAGTTCTAATTCTGACTAGTTTCTATGAGACTTTTGGTATGTAATAACTTTATTACTTTGCTCTTGTTTGATTGAGTTTGAGTTGGATTCTATGCTGGATATTTGTTCTTAATGTAATATTTATGCTGGATATCTGTGATGCTATCTTGAGTATCTCTATGACTCTTTTGCTATACTCTATTTCCTCCTCATGTTTACTCTCATTCCTTTATTTAGTTCTCCTTTGTCATCTTGTGACAAAAAGGGGGAGAATGGTTTGTTGTTAATGTGATTGTGAGAGGAGTAGCATTGGTTATGTTACTCAGGGGGAGTGGGGTGTCAAGAAGAATATATGTTTGATCTTGTTTCTTGTTGAATGTTGAAACTGGTTGAATGTTAAATGTTGATTTGCATGTATTAACCAGTTGTTTTACTTTTGTTTGGTTGTGTTTTGTCACTAATTTGACAAAGGGGGAGATTGTAAGTGCTATACTTTATATCCCTGTTTGTTGTCAAATTTGTGATGCCAAAATCACTGTTATGTTATATATAACCTGCTTAAGTGAAGCTCTCTCAAGGATCAACATACATGAACAAGCTAAGCTCACATCAAGCAAAGCTCTCAAGTACAAGACTCGGGATCTTGAATGAAAGAACTGATCACAAGACAAGACTCTTGAATGCAAGAACTGCTCACAAGACTCAAGCTGAAAAGAAAAAGAAAGTACAAGGCAAGACTCAAGCTGAACTCAAGACTCAAGTTGAAACTCAAGCCACTTTCATGATTGAGCTACTTCAAGGTTTAGTCTACATCAAGACTTCAAGGCTCATTCTTCATGGTCTCTTGTTTCAATGTCCATACTTCTTGATTGAGGTTTGTTTGACCATAGGATGACCTTAGAAAGTAGGTCATTTCGGATACATAAGTCGAATGTTATTTTACATGTGATTGGTCTGTTTCGACTACTAGCCTTAGGTCTTCTTCGACTAGTCCTAGACTTGCTTCAACCAGTCTAAATCCTCGATCACTCGTAAGTTTGTTACAAATTCCGGATAAAATCTGTTAGCCTTCGACTAGTCCACGAATCTGCTCGACCCGTAGGAACAAGTGTTTACGCATCTTCGACCGATCGTAGAATCTACGACTCAAGTCCATGGTCTTTGCAGACCTACGACTGGCCGAAGGAAACCTACGACCCGTCGTAGGTGACCTACGACCAGTAGTAGGAGATACGACCAATCGTAGAACGGTCTGAGCATATCCCGCCGGATTTTTCAAATATCTGTTAGAGCTTCGACTAGTCGTAGAGCACTCTAGACTAGTCGAAGACAAGATCTTCTCACCTATAAATAGTGCACGAATCTCAGAAGAAATCATCGATTTAATTATAGTATTCAAGCCAATCTTCGTCGAACTTCTGAGAGATAATTTTGTGCTCCATCTAAGCTAAGTGTGCTTATTTAATATCTTCTTTCCTTAGCTTTATTTTAATTGATTTTGTTTCTGCTATTCCAATTTGATTTGAAAAGAGGAATTGTTATTCCCTTTCTTTGGAATCAAAATCAATTAAGGCAAGCCCTGTTTGGTATAATTTAAAATCAATTAGAACTAGAACCATTGTAATCGAGTACTGGACATTGAAATTGTACATTAAATCATATACTTTCATTTTGTTCAACCGGGATGCTACAACTAAGAAGATATTCAGGTATTTTACATATTGTAAATTCCTTTCTATTATTTTGGTTTCTTTCAAGATTTGCCGAAAAAATCTTGTTATTTTGGTTATCCTGAGGAAAGCCAGGAAAACTCAGAAGTGGGGGTTTTTTTAATTGTGTAAGCCCACATACAAAGACACAATTGTAAGGGTTTTGGGTGAACTTGGGAAAACCTATCTTTAGTGAACGCTAATATCCCCTGTGTGAGGATATTAGGAGTGGAGTAGCTTTTGTGTGGCTGTTGTATAACAGTTTGTGAACACACATGCTAACCACTATAAATCCTTTGAGTTGTGGTTGATTGATTTATTCTTTTAATTGTTTTTATTCTTTTTGTGGGATGTATGTATGGTGGTGAATGTTGTAATTATTTCAAGCTTTGTGAGAATGTTGTAATAGCTTAGAATTTATTTTCTGCTATTCCTTTATAAGCTTGTTTTTCAATTTCATTTTGAAAGTTGTTCCAGCAAGGTTGCCCTGCCATTTTTATAGTGTATGGCTGTCCCTAGAACAATACATCTTTAATTACAAGTTATTTCAATTCTGTTCATATTTGTTTTTGTATTCCTCTTCGATTTGAGACTTGATACAAAGACCTTTCTAGAAATAAGGTTGTCCTACCATAAACTCTGTTTTTGGTGTAAGGTTGTCCTTAGAATAACGTTTGTATCAACCTCTCAAGATCTGAATTTTGAGGTTGTTTTTCTTTCCTGCATTATTATTTAATTTGGCTATCATTTTCTTTATTATTCCGCTGTTATAAGTTTTTATTTGGCATTGTCCTATTCACCCCCCCTCTAGGACATATAGCTTGGCCTTTTCACATTTTTCCCCCCTAGAATGGGCATTATAGCCCTGTAACGCACAACTCTTCCCACTATTACCGTTATGTAACGGCCTTTATGACCATTCCAGTAGAGTTTTTGAATACCTTGATTCCAATTGTATGCATATGCTCCATCCGCTCTCTATATGCTAGCATGTGCATCTCCATCTTCTATTAAAAAGCTTCAGCCTGTGCTGGTTGGAAATACAGCCATGAAACTGTGTCCCTTGCACATGAGAAAAAAGTAGGTACTTGAAAGTAACAATAGCATCCTTTGAACATTCTCTTTGATGAATACTTCTGGCACCACATTTTTTGGTGTACCTAGAACAAATACTTATCCAATGCATATGATATGGCTTGCAAGTTACAATGTAAGTGTAAGGCTTGCAAAGGTAGCACTTAGGCTTGGTGCGGGTAACATGGTGAACGAAATTCTGTGGAAGCTACTTTTACTGAAGGTTTGTCATTTTTTGTAACATTCACTATACTCAAATTAAGGGGTCACTAGAAACCAGGTTCATTTGAATGCCTTAGCCCCTTCGTATATATTGATTCAAGGAAAAAACTCACTTCCACTACCAAAATTAGAGGGTGATGAACATGTAAAAGCATGCTCTCTGGCAACTATTTATTCACATCCGGTGGTATGTTTGTCATTGCACCTTCCCTTATTATTAT
Source organism: Magnolia sinica (assembly GCF_029962835.1). Classification (NCBI taxonomy): domain Eukaryota; kingdom Viridiplantae; phylum Streptophyta; class Magnoliopsida; order Magnoliales; family Magnoliaceae; genus Magnolia; species Magnolia sinica. Next base: position 64,778,991 of record NC_080574.1, read on the forward strand.
TATTATTTTTCTAGAAATTTTTCTTCAGGAAGAAGGGTTTTCACATTTTCATTTGCTAATATTTATTATTGAGGAATTCTACCACGGTAGCATGCTTCATTGAGTTCTGTGAAGTGTACATCGGAATATGTCCAATTTACATATGGTGCCTGTGCATGGTGATCAGCTCATCGATTTTATGGACCTGAAAAGCAATGGTATCTGACTGTTCTAGCCAAGCATCTGCTCAGTGGTCTGAAGCGGACAATTAACCGAAAAAGAGCAACTATACGTACATGTTCAGTGGGCAAAACTTGCAATAATTTGGTGGTCAAACTCTAGTCCACATGCGACAGATGTGCCGAGAATATAGGACATACACCTCACACACTGCCTGAAAGTGACATTGTCAAATGACACCTTGCCAACTTAATCAACGCCTGGATTTGATACATGACGGATTTCAGATGCCAATGTGATTCCCAAGTTTTAATCAAGTTTCAACCGGTGTGGATGCACTTTTTCTTTTTCTAAATGAACAAGAAAGAGCATGTTTCCTCGCCCCAACAATGTTTCATTGTGCTTGATATTTCTGCCTTGTTTTATCATTAATAATGCTTTTCTTGAACTTCAGGTTCCTCATGAACCATCCTTGCATATGGATGATTTTGTCCGCATCAAAATCGGCATGCAGGTGTGTGTTAAAATCTATAACACAATAAAAAGGGTATTGCTATTACCTATTTCCTTTTCATAGGACTTAATATTTTGTCCGTTTAAGGGTCTGGATGGTTATTCAATTCAAACTAAATTGATCTTCATCACAAAGAATACCAAGTACATGGTTAATGCATGGGACTGGGGGCAGTGTGGTACAATTTCAGCTTACTCAGATCATAGGGCTGTTTGCACTTTCATACATGTCTAAAAACCATTGGCCCCTTGCCATCAATGTTTCCATTGTTGTTTGAGTCAGTTATTCTTTACTTAGTGTCTATTAGAAAAGGAATTGTGGCTTTCCTAGGGAAGGAAATTTGAGTTCACAATTCCTCATGTTACGCTAATAGCTTTTCTTAAGAATGAAATGCAACATTCTTGAAACAGCTGATCATAAGTCTTCGTCATTGTTATTGACCGCTTTTTGCTTCAATTATTTTATCAAGTTTGCTAAGGAGTTCAACATTTTATTTTATTTTATTTTATTTTTTCTACTTCTCAGACTTTCATACAAGCGGGGTTATTGAAAGACGGTCTATATTCAGATCGGGATGAGAGTACAGGTCAGTTCTTTTTCCAGACCCTACCCCAGTCATTTTTCTAAAATAGGGTTTGAAGGCTATGCCTATTACATATAATCTTATTCCTTATATTGTTTCCTAGTTATATTTGTGTTGGTTCTAGAGTACAGGTAGTGAATAGAAATTGTTGGTCGATTGTGGCTTGTAGATAAAGGGATGAGTAACCAACAATACAAATATGGGAGGCCTTCCCCAGGTATCCAAATGCTTTTAGATATAATTATGTTGTTTTTAAATGTATTAGATCAAAATTGATGGAGCAGACCCGGATGTGCGTCGGAGCTATCCGGATGTTAAGCGGGGGTCCCTGGAAGGTGGGAACTACTGTTATGACCATGATGAAGCTGTCCATTTCCTATGGACAACATTGGAGTGGCCTGACCATTTGGACAGGCCATGTTTATGTATTAACTCGAAATTGATGGAGCAGACCTGGATGTGCGTCAGAGCTATCCGGATGTTGAGCGGTGGTTCCTGGAAGGTGAGAACCGCTGTTATGACCATGATGAAGCTGTCCATTTCCTATGGACAACATTGGAGGGGCCTGGCCATTTGGACATGCCATGTTTATGTATTTGATCGAAATTAATGGAGCAGACCCGGATGTGCGTCGGAGCTATTTAGAAGAGCGGTGTTCCTTGGAAAGAGGGAACCGCTATTATGACCATGATGAAGCTGTCCATTTTTTATGGATAGCATTAGAAGGGCCTGGCCATTTGCACCAGATGGCCGTATTTATATCTATATTTGCAGGGACCATACCCTTAACCTAAACCAAAACCTATGACCTAAAACCTTAACCTATAACCTAAACCTCAACCTTAACCTAAACCTAAACCTTAACCTAAAACCTAAAATCTAAACCTAAACCTAAAACCTAAATGTATTCTCAAATCCCTAAACCTAAACCTACACTTAATCCTAATCTTAACTCCCTAACCTAAACCTATACCTAAACTTGAAAACCCAAACATAAACCCAATCCCGAACCCAAACCTAAACTTAACCTTAACCTATTCTCAATTCCCTAAACCTATATCTTATAACCTAAACCTAAACCTAAACCTAAACCTAAACCTTAACCTATACCTATGACCTTAACCTAACCTAAACCTTAACCTAAACCTATAACCTTAACCTAAAACCTAAGCCTATAACCTAAACCTAAATCAAAGCATATAACTAAAACCAAAACCAAAACCAAAACCTATATCCTAAACCCGAACGCATTCTCAAATCCTATAACCCATAATCTAAACCAAAACCTAAACCTAAACCCATAACCTATAACCTAAACCAAAACCTATAACCTAAACCAAAGCCAAAACCTATAGCCTAAACCCGAACCCATTCTCAAATCCAAAAACTTATAACCTAAACCGTTAACTTATAACCTAAATCAAAACCTATAACCTAAACCAAACCTAAACCTAAAACCAAAACCTAAAACCTAAACCTATAATCTATAACCTAAATCAAAACATATAATCAAAACCAAATCCCAAAACTCAAACCTAAACCTAAACCTAAACCTAAAACCTAAACCTAAACCTATAACCTAAACTCAAATCCCTAAACCTAAACCTAAACCTAATCCTATAACCTAAACTCAAATCCCTATACCTTAACTTATAACCTAACCTAAACCTATACTTATAACCTAAAACTATTCTCAAATCCCAAAACCTATAACCTAAACCTAACCTTTCCCTAAACCTATAACCTAAACTCAATTCCCTAAACCTAAACCTAGACCTAAACCTAAACCTATAGCCTAAACTCATATACCTAAACCTTAACCTATAACCTAACCTAAACCTATACTTATAATCTAAAACTATTCCCAAATCCCAAAACCTATAACCTAAACCTAAGCTTTCCCTAAACCTATAAGCTAAACTCAATTCCCTAAAGCTAAACCTACACCTAATCCTAATCTCAGCTCCCTAACCTAAACTTAAACATGAACTTGAAAACTTAAACTTAAACCCAATCCCGAACCTGAACCCGATTTCCTAAACCTAAACCATTACCCATTCTCAAATCCAAAAACCTATAACCTAAACCCAAACCAAAACCAAAACTTATAACCTAAACCCGAACCCATTCTCAAATCCCAAAACCTATAACCTAAACCAGAACCCATTCTCAAATCCCAAAACCTATAACCTAAACATAAACCTTAACCTAAACCTATAACCTATAACCAAAACCTATAACCTAAACCCGAACCCATTCTCAAATCCCAAAACCTATAACCTAAACCTAAACCTTAACCTAAACCTATAACCTATAACATATTTCAAAACCTAAACCTAAACCTAAAACCTAAACCTATAACCTATAACCTAAATCACAACCTATTACCTTTTCCTAAACCTTAACCTAAACCTATAACCTATAACCTAAATCAAAACCAAAACTAAACCTAAACCTAAACCTAAAACTATAACCTATAACCTAAACCTAAACCTAAAACCTAATGTATTCTCAAATCCCTAAACCTAAACCAACACCTAATCCTAATTTCAACTCCCTAACCTGAACTTAAACCTAAACTTGAAAACCCAAGCCTAAACCCGATCCTGAACCCGAACCTAATTTCCTAAACCTAAACCTTAACCTATAACCTAACCTAAACCAATACTTATAACCTAATCCTATTTTCAAATCCCAAAACCTATAACTATAACCTAAACCTTAACCAAAAATCTATAACCTAACCTAAACCTAAACATATAACCTTAACCTAAACCTAAACCTATGACCTTAACCTTAACATATAACTTTAACCAAAACATATAACCTAAACCTATTCTCAAATCCCAAACCCAATTTCCTAAACCTAAACCTTAACCTATTCTCAATTCGCTAAACCTATAGCTTATAACCTAAACCGAAACCTAAACCTATACCTTAACCTAAACCTATAACCGATAACCTAAACATAAACTTAAAACCTAAATGTATTCTCAAATCCCTAAACCTAAACCTACACCTAATCTTAATCTCAACTCCCTAACTTAAACCTAAACCTAAACTTGAAAACCCAAACCTAAACCTGATCCTGAACCCGAACCCGATTTCCTAAACCTAAACCTCAACCTATTCTCAATTCCCTAAACCTTAACCTATAACCTAACCTAAACCTAAACCTATAACCTAAGTGTATTCTCAAATCCTTAAACCTAAACCTACACCTAATCCTAATCTCAACTCCTTAACCTAAACCTAAACCCAATCCTGAACCCGATCCCGATTTCCTAAACCAAAACATTAACCTATTCTCAATTCCCTAAACCTATATCTTATAACCTAAACCCAAACCTAAACCTAAAACTATAACCTATAACCTTAACCTAAACCTAAACTTAAACCTGTAACCTATAAACTAAACCTAAACTTAAAACCTAAATTTATTCTCAAATCCCTAAACCTAAACCTACACCTAATCCTAATCTCAACTCCCAAACCTAAACCTAAACCTAAACTTGAAAACCCAAACCTAAACCCGATCCCGAACCCAAACCCGATATCCTAAACCTAAACCTTAACCTATTCTCAATTCCCTAAACCTATAGCTTATAACTTAAACCGAAACCTAAACCCATACCTAAACCTAAATCTAAACCTAAACCTATAACCTATAACCTAAACATAAACCTAAAACCTAAATGTATTCTCAAATCCCTAAATCTAAACCTACACCTAATCCTAATCTCAACTCCCTAACCTAAAACTAAACCTAAACTTGAAAACCCAAACTTAAACCTGATCCTGAGCCCGAACCCGATATCTTAAACTTAAACCTCAACCTATTCTCAATTCCCTAAACCTTAACCTATAACCTAACGTAAACCTAAATCTATAACCTAAACCTAAACCTATAACCTAAGTGTATTCTCAAATCCTTAAACCTAAACCTACACCTAATCCTAATCTCAACTCCTTAACCTAAACCTAAACCCGATCCCTAACCCGATCCTGATTTTCTAAACCTAAACATTAACCTATTCTCAATTCCCTAAACCAATATCTTATAACCTAAACCTAAATCTAAACCTAAACCTATAACCTATAACCTTAACCTAAACCTAAACTTAAACCTGTAACCTATAACCTAAACCTAAACCCAAAATCTAAATGTATTCTCAAATCCCTAAACCTAAACCTACACCTAATCCTAATCTCAACTCCCTAACCTAAACCTAAACCAAAACTTGAAAACCCAAACTTAAACCCGATCCCAAACCCGAACCCGATTTCCTAAACCTAAACCTTAACCTATTCTCAATTTCCTAAACCTATAGCTTATAACCTAAACCGAAACCTAAACCTATACCTAAACCCAAACCTAAACCTAAACCTATAACCTATAACCTAAACATAAACCTAAAACTAAAATGTATTCTCAAATCCCTAAACCTAAACCTACACCTAATCCTAATCTCAACTCCCTAACCTAAACCTAAACCTAAACTTGAAAACCCAAACGTAAACCTGATCCTGAACCTGAACCCGATTTCCTAAATCTAAACCTCAACCAATTCTCAATTCCCTAAACCTTAACCTATAACCTAAACTAAACCTAAATCTATAACCTAAACCAACACCTAATCCTAATCTCAACTCCCTAACCTAAACCTAAACCTAAACTTGAAAACCAAAACCTAAACCCCATCCTGAACCTGAACCCGATTTCCTAAACCTAAACCTTAACATGTTCTCAATTCCCTAAACCTTTAGCTTATAACCTAAACCGAAACCTAAACCTATACCTAAACCTAAACCTAAACCTATAACTTATAACCTAAACATAAACCAAAAACCTAAATGTATTGTCAAATCCCTAAACCTAAACCTACACCTAATCCTAATCTCAACTCTCTAACCTAAACCTAAACCTAAACTTGATAACCCAAACCTAAACCCGATCCTGAACCCGAACCTGATTTCCTAAACCTAAGCCTTAACCTATAACCTAACCTATACCTAAATCTATAACCTAAACCTAAACCTAAAACCTAAGTGTATTTTCAAATCCTTAAACCTAAACCTACACCTAATCCTAATCTCAACTCCCTAACCTAAACCTAAACTTAAACTTGAAAACCCAAACCAAAACCCGATCGCGAACCCGAACCCAATTTTCTAAACCTAAACATTAACCTATTCTCAATTCCCTAAACCTATATCTTATAACCAAAACCTAAACCTAAACCTAAACTTAAACCTTAACCTAAACCTAAACTTAAACCTTAACCTAAACCTAAACCTATAACCTATAACTTTGACCTAAACCTAAACCTATAACCTATAACTTTGACCTAAACCTAAACCTAAACTTGTAACCTATAACCTAAACCTAAACCTAAAACCTAAATGTATTCTCAAATCTTTAAACTTAAACCTATACCTAATCCTAATCTCAACTCCCTAACCCAAACCTAAACTTAAACTTGAAAACCCAAACCTAAACCCGATCCTGAACCCGAACCCGATTTCCTAAACTTAAACCTTAACCTTTTCTCAATTCCCTAACCTATATCTTATAACCTAAACCTAAGCCTAAAACTAAACCTTAACCTAAACCTGTAACCTATAACCTAAACCTAAACCTAAAACCTAAATGTATTCTGAACTCCCTAAACCTAAACCTACACCTAATCCTAATCTTAACTCCCTAACCTAAACGTAAACCTAAACTTGAAAACCAAAACCTAAACCCGATCCCGAACCCCAACCCGATTTCCTAAACCTAAACCGTAACCTATTCTCAATTCCCTAAACCTATAGCTTATAACCTAAACCTAAACCTAAACCTGTAACCCACACCTTAAACCTAAATGTATTCTTAAATCCCTAAACCTAAACCTACACCTAATCCTAATCTCAACTCCCTAACCTAAACCTAAACCCGATCCCGAACCCGAACCCGATTCCCTAAACCTAAACCTTAACCTATTCTCAATTCCCTAAACGTATTGCTTATAACCTAAATCGAAACTTAAACCTAAACCTAAACCTAAACCTATAACATATAACTTAAACATAAACCTAAAACTTAAATGTATTCTCAAATCCCTAAACCTAAACCTACACATAATCCTGATCTCAACTCCCTAACCTAAACCTAAACCTAAACCCGATCCCGAACCCGAACCCAATTTCTTAAACCTAAACCTTAATGTATTCTCAAATCCCTAAACCTAAACCAACACCTAATCCTAATCTTAACTCTCTAACCTAAACCAAAACTTAAACTTAAAAACCCAAACCAAAACCTGATCCCGAACCCGAACCCGATTTCCTAATCCTAAACCTTAACCTATTCTCAATTCCCTAAACCTATAGCTTATAACCTAAACCTAAACCTAAACCTATAACCTATAACCTTAACCTAAACCTAAACCTAAACCTAAACCTAACACCTAAATGTATTCTAAAATCCCTAAACCTAAAGCTACACCTAATCCTAATCTCAACTCCCTAGCCTAAACCTAAACTTCAAAACCCAAACCTAAACCCGATCTCGAACCCGAACCCATTTTCCTAAATCTAAACCTTAACCTATTCTCAATTCCCTAAACCTATAGCTTATAACCTAAACCTAAACTTAAACTTTAACCTAAACCAATAACCTATAGCCTAAACCTAAACCTAAACCTAAAACCCAAATGTATTCTCAAATCCCTAAACCTAAACCTACACCTAATCCTAATCTCAACTCCTTAACCTAAACCTAAACCTAAACTTGAAAACCCAAACCTAAACCCGATCCCGAACCCGTACCCAATTTTCTAAACCTAAACATTAACATATTCTCAATTCCCTAAACCTATAGCTTATGACCTAAACCTAAAGCTTAACCTAAACCTAAACCTAAACCTATAACCTATAACCTAAACCTAAACCTAAAACCTAAATGTATTCTCAAATCCCTAAACCTAAACCTATACATAATCCTAATCTCAACTCCCTAACCTAAACCTAAACCTAAACTTGAAAACCCAAACCTAAACCCGATCCCGAACCCGAACCCGATTTCCTAAACCTAAACCTTAACCTATAACCTAACCTAAACCTAAACCTATAACCTAAACATAAGCCTAAAACCTAAACCTAAACCTAAAATCGAAATGTATTCTCAAATCCCTAAACCTAAACCTACACCTAATCCTAATCTCAACTCCCTAACCTAAACCTAAACCTAAACTTGAAAACTCAAACCTAAACCTGATCCAGAACTCGGACCCGATTTCCTAAACCTAAACCTTAACCTTAACCTATTCTCAATTCCCTAAAGCTATAACCTATATACTATAACCTATAACTAAACCCTAAACCTTAACTTAAACCTATAACCTAAGCCTAAACCTTAACCTAAACCTAAACCAAAACCTATAACCTAAACCTTAACCTATAACCTATAACCTAAACTTATAACCTAAAACCTAATCCTAAACCTAAACCTAAACCTAAACCTAAAACCTAAAACCTAAACCTAAACCTAAACCTATTTTAATGATCAGTTTTATTTTTAAAAAGTGCCCACTTTTTTGGAAGAAGTTTATGCAATTCTTCATGATTCTGAATTATAATGCTTTGTTGGTTTAATATTTTTTTTCAGGTGAAAGACACAAAAAGAAAATTGTTGCTGATTTTTTTTTCTTTTTTTATTTATGATGTTAAACTTATATGTATTTATGTGTGGATGAATGCAATGTGGATAAGATTGCTTGTGTTTGGATGGATGTAGTTTATGTTTGGATGAATGCAGTTTATGTTGGATTTACGTAGTTTGGGTTGTTTAGATGGATGTGAATGTGAATATGATGAAATATATTATATAACAGGTGTATATTAGGATGGATACGGTGAAATATATTGTAACAGGTGTATATTGACCCTCATAAAAAGGATGGTTTATGGCCGTCCTTTGAAGGCCCATAAGAGATGGTTCATGACCGTCCTTTTAAAGGACGGTCTATGGCCGTCCTTTGAAGGCTTATTAGAGACGGTCTACGAAAGTCCTTTTTAAGGACAGTCCATGATCGTCCTTTTAAAGGACGATCTATGGCCATCCTTTGAAGGCTTATCAGAGACGGTCTACGACAGTCTTTTTTAAGGATGGTTGATGGCCGTCCTTTAAAGGCTTATAAGAGACGGACCGAGACCATCCTTTTTTAGGACGGTCCATGACCGTCTTTTTTTCATCAATAAAACCGTCATTTAAGTAATATGACACGTCAAAATTTGACGGCACTTGCGACGGTCCATGACCGTCCTTTTTGGTCATTAGAGACGGTTTTAGACCATCCTTTTTTTCTAGTTTTGGACCGTCCATGATCGACTAGTCGTAGGTCTCCTTCGACTGGTTGTAAGATCCCTTCGACTGGTCGTATGTGGCCGAATTTCAACGATGTTCTTTGAGTCGTAGGTCTACGACTGGTTGAAGATGCAGTCAACACTGTTCCTACGACTGGTTGAAGATGCAGTCAACACCGTTCCTACGACTGGTCGAACAGTCCCCAGGACTAGTCGAAGCCTAACAGAAATATAACACCCTGAAAATTGGGAGTCGAGCATAAACTCAACCCACGAGTTCCAACGCATCACTTATGTAACATAGAGAATGATGATTAAATGCTGTCTGTGTTAGTGCATTAATCATGAGTGAGATTATACCAAAACAGTAATTCATACTCCAGATCAATTCATATAACACAAGCAGAAGACTGGAAAATGTATATAAACATGTATGAGCCAAAAGGATCACGATCGGTCTCGAGAGCATGAATACATCACTGAGTCACCATATACATGTAATAGTTCAACTACAATAATAAACCCTATAGCCCCTTCGATCCGGATGGCCTAAGTGAAACCACCAGAGAATTGCATATATGAGAACTCATCCTGATCGTCATAGTAATCAGGATCCGCCTCCTGAGTCACATCATCATCTACAACTAAGATAGATTCTAGTGGGTGTTCAGAACACCGTCCCAGAACGTGGGAGTGAGTGATCAACTCAGTGGAACCATAAAACAAAGGTTAACATGTTATCAATTCAGTCAAGCAGTAATGATAAAACAGACATATTAGACATTCCTAGATATGCATGCCCTCGCCTACAGTCTCTCGTGGGAAACCATCTTACGGTTGTGGTATGCTTTCTTCCCTCTGTGCTCTTCAACCCGGGGCACATGCAGTGCGATGAAATGAGCGTGATTACCAAGTTATTATTAGTCCCTTTCATACACCAGGATTGGGAAGCTAAGGCACCTCCTTTATATCAATTCCCAAACAATGATCCATTCTAGGGTCGTCAAGCCTAGTAAATATCATATGATGTTATGGTTCTAGGTCGCTGCAAAGGGCTCGTCACCTTATCAGTGCAGGCCTAGTGTACTCTTGTTGCTACGTAAGGGCTCGTCGCCTCTACGCAGTCTTAGTGCACGCTCGAGGTCACTATAAAGGGCTCGTCACCTTATCAGTGTAGGTCGATAGCTCGAATACAGTGTCCTATACCATTATATTCGGCTCATGAGTCTGGGTTGCTCACTGGTCATTACGGGGTGGCTTGTCACCCCAGCGTAGGCCGACAGCTCGACCACGGTGTCCCATACCACCATGCCCGGCTCATGAGTCTTAGCGGATCGAGGTACCAAGGTTTAAAAGAGTTTTCACTGGTGAGTTTTGTACCTTAGATTCAAGCAGTAGCGTCCATTCATGGTGAACATACATCGGGTCAATCGGGTTATTTGACGAGCTCGATTAGTATGAGCGCACGTTGAGTTAATCGACATGAAGTGCGTAAGCACTCTGTGTGGCCTAATCACTGCCGACATCCCAAGTACGGCTAGGATTCATCGATCCTGTCATATGTGGCGGAGCAACCTCAACCACCAAATCAGAACCTGTTACCGATTGCCTGGACTATTCTATAGTCCCAAACACATTCAATGATAACAGATAATCAACAAGCTAATCCGAACAGTAATGGATTAACAATTCTAATCATACAAGCATGTGAGCATTTGATGAATTTTAACTTAAACATGAATTCACACATAGGCAGTGTCTAAGTAAAACAGACAAAGAATATAAGTTACATGGAGGAAATCATACACATCGTTAAGATAGTTGAGAATTTCTTCTCAATACCCATATAAAGTACAATTTATTACACACTTGATCATTCAGACATTTCTACAAACACTTAGACTACATATTCCAACATACATGACGTATGTTGGTGATAGCACGTCTTAGGGAAAATCCTTTCGCCAAGGAGTTGTTACACATACAACTAGCACAAACACATGACAATTAATCATGGCAAGTACACGTTCAAATTTCATACGCATACGATACTTTCTACATATACATGGAATACACTAAACTCAATATAGTGCATATATATCAGAAACACGATACAAACATTGCATTTGGTATGTGAAATTGCACCCAGATTAGTAATAAACCATTAACCGACATTGAAAGCCTTGGAAACCATAACCTATACGTTCATAGTCTACACCTTTTGTCGGTAGACTTGTAACGAACTCAGTTTTAAAGCTAAGTTTTTGTCTATAGCAGATTGGCAACCTATAGCATAAGCTAGGTTAGATATTTCATAACTTAGACTATCTGAAACCCTAAAACAGATTAGGGTTAGATTTTCTTACCTAAGAACGGGATTGGTATCGCCCGTATAGGGACACAGGAGTGGTGGTTAAGTATGTGGAGTAGTGGGATCGAATCTCAGGAAGAATCTCCAACTCTCACTCTCATTTTCTCCCTTTTCCCTTCTCTTTTCTCTTCTCTCTCTCCTAGGGTTTTATCAAATTCGTATGAGGTGAGAGGGAGAGGGTTTAAGGTCCTTATATAGGCCCAGGTTTGATGGGAATGGCCCCAGGGCCAAGGTATACTTAGGTTATATCCAAATACGGACTGTTTCGGTCCAACGGAGCACTTCTGGTGGCCCCTTTTCCACGTGCGGTCGGACTTAAGCTCCCTGACCATAGATCTAGGTCAGGCTGAGTTGTCGTTCAGATCGGATTTACAAATCAGCCGTGGCAGACCAGTTTTAATTCAGCGGTCACGGTCACTCGATCAGGGTCACAAGTACACCTACATGTGTGAGACATTTCTCCTGATCCGAGAGTGTATTTGGGTCAGATTCTGACGGTCTGAATCCTTATATTTGGCCTGCAAGCGACACGACTCAGATTACTTAAATTCAAATTTTATTTCTAAATATTTTCACGTTTCTCACGCTCTTCGCTCCAGGCTCAAGTTGTGCATTTATAGACACAATCAAGACTTGATTTCTGAGAGGGTTGTCAAGTCCAATAATGCGATCATATCTGTATAGTTTCGGGGTAATCGGACTTACGACTTGTGGTCTAGGTCCGATACGGAGTTTCGGTGTGCTCCGGAGAACAACTGGGTTTTGAGATGGATTCTAGATTTCAGGGTAATGTAGCGTCAATGATTCTGCACATTTTTTTAGTCTTGCAGATCATATTTAAAGTGATTAGTGCTAATTTCATAAGCACTCTAGTTTAGACTTGCTAACATTAACCTAATTTCTAAAAGGTTTTGGTCCTGGGTAATTTCTGCCTAAGGTGGTACTCGGGTCTTGTACGGATTTTTTCGAGACGTTACAAGAAAATTTTTGATTTTTGTAACAAACTTACGACTGATCCAAGAAATGCTTAGACAGGTCGAAACAGTGCTAGAACTAGTCGAACAAAATCTAAGACTTGTCTTAGAATAAACCAAACTCACTTATATAAAACATATGAATTATGTATCCAAAATGGCCTACTCTAAAGATCAACCTAAGGTCAGTCATACCTCAATAGTGAAGTAAGGACATTGGAACTTTAGAGACGAGTGACCTTTGAAAGTAATGGAGCTTGAAGTCTTGATGTCGTTTAAACTTGAGAGCTTTTTGAGATCTTGAGATTGACCTTGAAAGCTTCTTGAGATTCTTGACTTGTGAACAGTGCTTGTCAACCTAAGTTGATCTTGAGTAGAGCATTGTTCTTCACAGATACAAGGTTCATAATAGTGTCTTTGGCACCACAAATTTGATAACACAAAGGGCTATAAACTATGGCACTTACAAATGCATCAACAACCAATAACAATCACCATTAGATCACCTCAATATCTAAATAATGTACATAAAGTGGATGAAGCATGGCCTCAAAATAACATTGGCAGGCGGATCCTAATCATCTTGACTTTACCCATTAAATTTGAATGCTAACTATTTACAAGATGTGCTTCATCCCAATTTGCATCCAAATTTGCTCCATCTTTGAAACCATTTAATAGCAAAACAATGCAAATCATTAATAAAATCATAACCTGAGGAAGAAATCACAATCTGCCTGAACCTTAACCCACAAACATGAAAATTTCAGATGATTGTCATACATTGTTAAGCAATGTAAAGAGAAAAGGTATGAAACTTAAAAAATCAGAGAAATTAAGAGAAGAGGTGTGAGTAGAGAAAATGAAAAAAGAAAATATGAGAGAAGTTGGGAGAGAAGAGGTATGAGAAACATTCATATTATGGATCCTCTATTTGTAGCAAAATGGGAGAAAAGGGGTTTGTTCTAGAATGGGGAACAACACTCTCCCTTACAACCAAAAAATGGAGCAAAGGCTACGGACCGTGGTGGCTTTTAACTATGGTTTAAAGTCATAGTTATATTGCCACGGCTTTAACCCATAACTAAACACCCAAAAATAAGACAAAAATAAAATAAAATCGTGAGCTTAATTTCTGTTGGGCAGGACCACCTCTCTCTCTCTCTCTCTCTCTCTCTCTCTCTCTCTCTCAGTTGCTCCGTATAAATGCAAGAGGCACTAATTCCCATCACTCTCTATCTCTCTACTAGCTGGTAGGATTATTTTTTTTCTGGTTTATTAGTGGAGGGAGTTTTTTTTTTCCTAATGAATTCGGCCTTAATTTCCTTTCTTTTTCTATATGTTAATGCATTTTTTATTTTTTTTGGTTGTTGATTTGTAGGGTTTCTTGTAGAATTTTTGTGGGCTTGAATCTGGATTCGTATATGTCATTTTCAGATTTCTATAATTGAAATTAGGAGTTTGATTTCCTTTTTTAGTCAAAGTTTTTTATTTCGAGACATGGATTTGGATGCATGAAAGCTTCTCCAATTACTATATTCTAGATTTTCAAACTCATTTTTCATTATTATTTTTTTCTTAGAAAATTTGTACATCTTGATTTTATTTTCATTTTACCACAAATTTCTTGATATGGAAAATTTTTTATTTCAATTTCTAAATTTTGATTTATTGTTTATTGTGGTTTGATGTTGTAGGAGGATACTATGATGAACGGGACTGTGAAAATTGGGCTACCCATGGCATTCACCGTAACCATGATGTAATGGAGCATTGTGGAATGTTTGAAGCAGATGGCTACAAATGGGGAGCTAGGCTATGACATGGATGATGTGAAATGAGTGGCTACATTCCTTGCCATATGGTTGCTAGTTTTCTCCGTTTGGGATTCTTTTCTTCACTTGTTTTTCCATGGAGTATTTAATTGTTTTTTTATATAAAAAAATATACTTATTAATTGTTTGAAGAAATGCTTCAGCCAAGAAAAAGCCTATATTGAAGATATTCACATGAGGCCCATCCAATATTCAGCTTGGTTTTGAACATGAGTGCATTTTTTTTAAATTGTATAATGATCATTATCAATGTTTGAAATGATTAGGAATGGTGGTTCATTATGGTTCTTGTTAGTCATGGTTTCCTTCAAGTTGATGATTATCTTAAGTTTATAGTTATTTCATATATCCACTCCTAAAATGTTTTTTCTTTACATAGCTTCCTTCAAGTTAGTCATGGTTTCCTTCAAGTTGATGTTTATCTTTTTCAAGGTTGAAAGAGGATTTGTTCTTTCAATTAAAGTCAATTGGTTTCAGCAATTATTATTTATTGATGGTCAGTTCCCCCTCTGCATACCTTGGGATTTTCCTAAATACATTACTACACTTGAAAAGAAATTGAGAAGGGAAACGATACAGTTGAATGTGAACACTGGTATTGAGAAGAAAGTTGTTTGCAAAACAACTAACTATCGTTTAAAGGTGAATTAACGCTTGTTTTTATATCTACTTGCTATTTACTAGTATAATGTTGTGATAGTCCTGCTAAAAGTGTTAATTCAACTTGCATCATCATTATACCGTCAACTAATATTATAAGTTCTTATACTCAAGCACAATTTAGTTTGTCAGATTTCGTAGTCTTGATAGGATCGCAAGCTCTCATGAAGATATGTTATTAACTCGATCAAGTTTCTCAGAGAAGGCTCAACATCGCAAGACATGAACGTATATGGTTCGAAGATCGGAACACTTCATATGAGTCCACGATCAAGTGATATAACCTTAGATTGACCATAGGTTAGGTGTATTTTACATACACATTATAATGATCATCTTTTATGTAAAAATATACTTAAGTTAGGATAGCCTGATATTTGATTTGGCTAGCCTAACTACTATCGGCTAACCTTACATAATTTTGGCAAAAAGACAGATCTGAAAAGATTTTTCCGCAGCATGTTTGGCTAGCCTGACCTTAGGTTCGGCTAATCGAAGATGATCATTCGGCCAACCCGGGTTGGTTCGGTCAAGTTTCCAACAATGACGCATTTTCAGATTTCATGCATATTGGACCAACAGAACCCCTTAGTTGGCCAACCGAACTTGGGATTGGGTCAGCCGAATTTTTGAAAGGTATTATCCCGCGAAATCCGAGTGCCATTGAAATGAGATCATTGGAATTCGACTAGCCAAACCAACACTCAGGCCAGCCGAACTTCTAATATCCTTGGCTATATATAGAGGCTTTCTCTTACTCTTTCAACACACGAAAATCATAGATCCATCTTATATAGAAAAGAGTAATTGTAACGCCCCGAATTTCGAGGGTCAAGTAAAGCTCTACTCCCGAGATCCAGTACATTACTTATGGTACATAGATAATGATGTTTAGATGTTGTCCATATTAATGCATTAAACACGAGTGTGATTATACTAAAACAACATATCATACTCTAGATATAATTAAATTTAGCAAGCAGAAGACTAAAATACATATATATCTGAACGGTAAATATTTTACAAACTCCAGAGTCTGATGATGTAATGGGATTTAATATATAAGGTTTGTTTCAAAATATACAAAATGTCAAAATGTAAATGTCCAACTAATCCATGTAACCCTGTAATCCCGTCGAATCAATACAAGGTCTACGAAGACCCGCCTGATAGCTGAACATAGGAGAATTCCTCCTCATTTACGAACTCGAACTCAGCTACATAGACTTCATCCTCACCTGCATCTACAACAGAGTCTGGCTAATGTTTTAAAATACTGTCCCAGGGTGGGAGTGAGTGATCAACTCAATGGTACTATAAGGCAAAGGTTAACACGTTATCAAGTCAATCAAGCAGTAATGATAAAGCAATACAACAATCACTTCCTAGTTACTCTTGTTAATACAGGGATGGTGTGTAGTATGATGCATGCCCTCACACAAAGCTCCCTCAAAATCAACTCCGACAACCAAGTTTGTGCATGACAAACTCCCTAAAGGTGCAACTTCCTCGCCAAAGCACATGTA
This sequence comes from Magnolia sinica, assembly GCF_029962835.1. NCBI lineage: Eukaryota > Viridiplantae > Streptophyta > Magnoliopsida > Magnoliales > Magnoliaceae > Magnolia > Magnolia sinica. Next base: position 64,795,962 of record NC_080574.1, read on the forward strand.
ATGCGGTGCATGGTCGTGTTAGCCCAGTACTTAATTAGTCTTATTCATATAACAGATTTGGGAAGCTAAGGTACTTCCCTTTATATCATTAACCCAAACCGAAGATCCATCTAGGGTCGTCAATCCTAGTTATTCACGTACGATAGGCAAGTTGTAGGGTATCGCCTCTATTGAAAAGCAGTGGATAGGAAAATTTAAGAGTTTATAATCGCGGTCACTACGGGAGTCTCGTCACCTCAATGTAGGCCGACAGCTCAAATACGGTGTCCCATACCACCATATCCGGCTCACGAGTGTTGAGTTGCTCACTGGTCACTACGGGGAGGCTCGTCACCCTAGCGTAGGCTGACAGCTCGACCACGGTGTCCCATACCACCATGCCTAGCTCATTAGTCTTAGTGGATCATAGTACCATTGTTGAAACGGGCTTTTACATTGGTAAGTGGTACCTTAGATTCAAACAGTGATGTCCATACATGGTAAACACACAATAGGCCAATTGGTTTGTTTGACAAGTTTGATTGGTACGAGCACACGCAGACTTATCGACATGGAGCACATAAGCACCCCTTACGGCCTAATCACTGTTGATAATCGTAGTGCGACTCGGATTTGTTTAGTTACCTATTGTGGCAAGACTAATTTAGCCACCCAGACCAGAAGTGTTACCGTTGCCTGGACTACGTTGTAGTCCCAACCTTACTCAGATGTAATATATAGACACATGTGATAATCGTATCAGCATTTAACAAACATTCTAAATAGATCTCTCATATGGGCATTTCATCAAATACATTGAACATGTTACCAAGCACTTGCATTTTATCCATAAATTGCGTAACGATAAATATAATTACATCAAGGAAACTATACATATGATTAAGAAAATTAAGAATCCTATCTTAATACACTTAATAAATACAAATCATCAACAATTTCTCATTCAGACATTTTATCAAACACTTAGGCTACACATTCTAAATACATAGACTAGATTAGTTACAACATGATCCATAGCAATTCGTTACACAAAGTGGTCATGATACATATGACAAGCATGAATCTTAGATTTGTAGTCATGATAGACACAAATCACAATTTCATATTCATTCAAACATTTCAACAAACACATAGAATGCATCTTATATTCAACATAGTTCACACATGTATAATTTATCGAAAACATCGTAACTAAGATCATATGGCAGCAATTAAGTCAGACATAAATCATTAGCTGGCATTGAAAGCCTTGAAAACCATAACCTAAATGTTTATAATCCGTACCTTCCATCAGAATACTTGATTCGGACTCGGTTTGAATTCTACGTTCCCTAAAACTGAATGACGGGTACCTAAATAATGAAATAGGTTAGCTAGTTTACCGATTACTCAATCCGGCTTTCTAAAACAATATTAAGGTTAAGATTTCTTACCCAAATTATGGTTGGAACAAATCGGTTAACTAGATGTAAAGGCAATTCAGTGCGTGGAGTCATGGAAAAGAATCACAGTAGCAAACTCCGAAGATTTCCCCTCACTTCCTACTCTTTTCTCTTCCTTTCTCTTTTTTCTCTCCTAGGGTTAGAGAAAATTCGTATGGGATAGGAATGGGGTGGTTTAAGGGCTTTATATAGGCCCAATACTGATGCAAATGGTCCCAGGGCCATGACATACTTAAATTATAACTAAAGGGCGTCTGTTTCAGGTAGGCAGGGTTCATCTGGAGGTCCACTACTCACGGCGTAGGGTAAGTTCCCTGACGATAGATCTATGCTAGGATGTGGTTTCAATGCCATTGGATAGGCCGATCGACCGTGAATGACCTGTATCAGATTAACGGTCGTTGTCACCCAATCAGGGCCATACGTATACAGATATGTGCGGAGAAATTTTCCTGATCCATGGTTGAAGTTCGGTCAGAAACTAACGGTCCAAAATCTTCAATTTCGCGCGTAAGCGAACGGCCCAATTTACTTAAGTTTCATTAAGTTTTCTAAAGATATTCACGTTTCTCACACACTTCGCTCAGGACTCAAGTTGTGCGTTTCTAGATACTATCTAGGCTCGATTCCCATGATAGTTGTCAAGCCCAATAAGACAGATATAACCCTATAGTTTCGCGGTCATCGGACTTTCGACGCGCTATCCAGGTCCAATACGGGGTTTCTAATGTACTCCCGAGAGCAACAGGCTTTTGTGATTTATCCTAAGTTTTTAAGTAGTGTTAAGTTAGCTATTTTGATGGTTTTAGGTCTTGCCATTTGTATAAATAGTGGTTTGAGTTAAATCCATCAATTATTTAGTTTAGTGTTTAACTAAATTTCGCCTAAATTTTATAGAATATGGTCCTTAAGGATTTCTGCCTGAGGTGGTATTCGGGTCTTCGTACGGATTTTTCTGAGATGTTACAGTAATAGTCCAAGCCTTCTTAAGCTATTTACGTTGTAATTTTTGTATTTGATTTACCTATTTATATTCTCTCTCTCAAGTTAGTTTAAATTGTTTTAATAGAGTAATCCAAACTCTACTTGAGAAATAGAAAATCGAATTTACAGCATTAAGGTATCACTACCAGAAAACAGGGCAACGCTGATGGTTAAAAACCGTCGGCAATGACCTTCCCTGATGGATTTTAGCTGTCGCAAGGTCCATCGGCAAAGAGTATGTTGGCGTTACTCGCCGACGGGGTGACGGCCAAAACCGTCAGAGTTTTTTACGGCTAAAATCCGTTGGAATTTCCGACTATAAGAGCGACGGTTAAAACCGTCGACGTTTTCGATAGCTAAAATCCATCGACGTTTTCGACGGTTTTTAGCCGTCGGTGATTCTCATTAATCTTTTTTGAAAATTAAATATATAATATATCATCCATTGAATTTGGATGATATATTTCTTGCTTTTCTATTGTGTGGACTTAACTTCTCAAATAGGTTAGTTCGTTCAGGGCTTTGGAGAAATAAGTATATCTAGAAATAGACATGTGCATTGATTAACACGCACATCCATTTCTAGATAAACCCATTTCTCCAAAGTGCTGAACGAACCAACATATTTGAGAAGGTATGTCTACATAATAGAAAAGCACATGCATGGCATACAGAACCAACCTATCACATAAATGTTCAAATGGAGTCAAATAGTTATCACAGTTCTTGCGGCAGTCTGTGTAATTCTCTCATGTGATATAAGACATTCAGCTTTTATCAATTTAGGGACAGCAAGTTAACCTATACATTAGTTGCAGAGGTTACATTCTCATGTTCAAATATCTGTGAAAGCATTCAACATTTCTATGTTACAAATTGCATAAGATCAAAGCAGCAAAAAAATAACCAAAAGAGAAAAAAGAAAAAATGTAGGAAGTACCTGAGATCATGTTCCATCATCTCAGGGGAAGATGTAACATCTGTGCTTGAATTATAATATGCATTTGACACTTGAATGTTCCTCATAGCAGGAAGATGCGCTTTGATGTAGTCAAGAATGCATCGACTTCTGTTGGTTGCCCATGACGCGTGGACTCAGTTCACTACATTGCAAACCAACTGTACAAAATGAGAAGAAATCATTTCTGAACTGCTTGTGTAGTCCTGCTTTGTCTACTTGCAAGAGTAGGATCTAGAATCCTTTCTCCCCACACATGACAATGTTGCACATGTGAGATCCATGCTGCTCAGCAGGTGGGCCCCACTGTGCATGTGTCATGGCATAAAAACCCTACAATTATCAAGTGAGCCATGAGCCAAACTTACTGGATGTGGAGAATGGAACAATCCTTTTTAAACATCCATTTGCATTGTACATGTGGCCCATCCGATGACCAGCCAGCCTTGATATTCAAGCTAAGGCACATATGCAGTGGGATCCACCGAATGAATGGCTTGGATCTCGCACACAAAGTGCCACATTGGCACATGGGAAAAATAAGATTAGATATCTTGCTCTTGCAGGTAGACATCAGTTTTCTCCTGCTTGAGAGAAGGAGACTCACAAGATGGATCAGTCATGCCCCTAATGGCAATAGAGAGATGCTCCTTGTCTGACCGGGGAACTTCTTCCCATGATGGGGGGCCTCGCTCGACGAAACTTGCAGTTTCCATGACCAGGAAAACGTATGAGATTCATTTGGATCATTTTATTGGAAATTTATTGAAAACAAACTATTAGTCAAAATAAAAGCATTGGAGAAAACTTTCTTCAGATAAGGAAAAAATTCAGCCACTAACTTCCAATTCAGTTTGTTACCTGGAGAAGAACTAAGATCGAGGACTTTTAGAATCTGGATCCCGACAAAGAGAACGAACAACTGGCACTGGCTCTTCTGAAACCTGATTAGCATCACAGATGGATGCATTCTGTTCAGATTTTGACGAATCCAACTCACGACTTTCCGTAGAACTGAGACTTGCAATGAATTTAACCTGTGCAGCTCTCATTCTTTCCTTCATATCAAATTCAGTTGCCATGGGATGTGGTTAAGGTAATCAAAGAAACATGACCATCCATATAAAACATCGAATGGAAAGATAAAGGCTATATTCAGCAGATATTTCAGAACTGCATTAGAAAATTGAGTACAATTCTAAAAAATGATAAGATTTTCAAAGATAAATAAATAAATAAATAAAAATTTAAGAGTTAGAACATGGTGACCAAGTGAAGACGGATGGTGGCACGTGTGCTACAGGACATTTATTTGTTGAAACAAGAACATGCCAAAATTTTCACTTTTTACCGTCCGATCAACTGTCCACAATCAAATAATCATAATTAATGATTGATTATAATTCTAGACTAGGTACCATAATTTAGACGGGTTGATTTGAATTAGTTGTATGCCATGTACTCAATTTCTGAGTGATTTTAAGCGCCTGCCGATCAACCATAACACCCTGCCAGAGTATCAAAGCTCTCTCCATGAATAAATAAATAAAAAGTCCCCCTAATCAGTGATCACATTGAAATCTAAATGATAGATGTATAAAAATAAATAAATAAATAAATAAATAAAAGCAATGTGCTTATCGAAAGTGGCAACCACTCCACAAAGGAAATGGTTTTTCTAGATCCTTCACCAAAATATCTATAGCTTATTTTAATGAGGTATCTTACAATGCTCTGGCCGAATATGTGTACAGTAGGCTTCCAGTTTGTGTTTTCTATAGGTCGACCTCATGATCTAGCCGTCCAATCAATATGATGTGGTGGGGCCCATATCCAAGGCATGCCTGCATGATGGATGGCTCACACCGGAGATTGGGTCCACATGATGAGCAGTCCACATCAAAAGTGAGCTCCACATGCTAGGCAATAAATATTGAAGGTGGGCTCCACATGATAGACAATAACATTAATGGTGTACCCCACACGATGGATGACCAACATCAAAGATGAGCCCTACATAATAGACTGTGCATATCCGATGTGGGCTTCACAAGATGGATGGCCCACAATAAAGGTGGGCCCCACACAAATGAATAGTCTACATCAGAGGTTCGCCCCACGTGATGGGAGGTGGACATGAGGGGGACCAACAGACTCGATGGATAAATACTTAATAATGTTGAAATCAAATATTATTATAAGTATGTTAAGAAACTAATATAAGCTTCCTATGGCATAAATAGCTTATCTAATATCATAGTAATCCCACGATTTGCCTACAACATAATTAAGAATGGGAGTTTCAGTTTCAATCAATCATCCATATAATTACAATCATTTAATTCTCTGAGGTTTTCATAAAGGTATAAGAGAAAATAGATACTTGCCTGAACAAGTTCATCCACATGATATTTGTAAAGAGAGGTTTCCTGAGAAAACAGATAACAAACTGTTATTCATCAAAATTATAAAGAGCAAAGGCTGGGAATTATTAAAAACACTATCAATATCCTCATCCTTAATATCATTAAGGCTCAGAATCTTTCAAGAGATCTTTAATTCAATACCTACGACCTCTATTGCTTACATCCCTTTCTTTTGTAATAACAAAAACTCAATGACCTTTTGGGAACAAGATTCATATCGCCATCCTAATTAATTGAGATAAGGCTTAAATGATTATGATAATGCTACAGATTTGAAATTATAAAAAAGTCCACTTTCCAATTTTTCTAAAAGCTAACTTTAACTGTATTTTTCGAAATGGTTATTTAAGGAAAGTAGCACATCCCTTCACTCCACCTCCAAATCTAGGTTGCCAAACACAGGTTCCAAAGTATGAAGATTGAAAATCCAAGTTGCCAAACACTACTACCAACTTCTTGCTCCTGACTACTATGATTTTTGTATTTCCTTTGTTAAGAAGGAAAAGCCACATAATCCAACTAACACACTCTCTCAACGAAGTTCTTTCTTCTGTGTAATATTCGGATTTCTTTGTTTACACCTTGCACATTGCTTCATATGGCTCTTTCTCCTTAGCTGCATGCACATAATGAGACATTTGATACCAAATCCAAAAAACCAATATGAACACAAATGATGTATGGTTAATGCACAAGCACTGACTCAGTGAGTAGCCAGAGAATGGAAGCATAGTTGTGAAGAACTTTACTTGGGGCCACAAACTGATCAAACCTAACCTGATTCAACAATGAAGCCCATTTCATTAGAGACTGCTTCTCTCTTGCCCTTGAATTATTGTTAAAAAGGGACCAAAAGAAAAAATAAATTAAAACATTGTCGGCCAACAGAACTTCGCAAACTAGATTCAATATGACTATCTGTGAAATACGTATACCATACAAGGGTGAGATGCCAGACCTGTCAAAAGGTTTCAACCTAGTTAAGAGCCCCAATAGAAAAACTCCAAACCCATAGACATCACTGTGTCTCTATCATTCCAGGCATCCCATATTCGGGAGCTTTGTTTTTTGTCAGAAATTTATAATGGCTCTGTTCCATATAAATCAATAATTTGGATGTGTTGAAGTTTATCGACCCAAAACTCATATTTGAATAAATCATGACAGTATCTTAAACCCTACAAAAAACACAATCAAATTATGAGAAATCCTAATGACTCGTCGTTTGTGGTCAATGATAGAATGACAATACTAATTAAGCAATAATGAGTTGTTCCCTCGGGGCCCACCTATCAAGAAAATTAAAGAAGATCATCTGTCATGATAATCATGGAAAGGGAAGTACTATGCATGCATAAGAACTTTGAAATTAGAATAGGCAAGGCCAAAAAAAGCAAATAGAGCTTACTTCAATAGCATGAATAGCATCCCATGCACCTTCTTGCAAATAACTTCTTCGGCCATGCCCTAACATTGAGTCATCTTCATCCCCAACAACCATCACAAATCAGTGCAATCATATTAAATTTTTTTTAACAAAAGGACATGCATTCTTAGTTGAAAAACTGACCTTTTCTTATTAGGTAGCAAGCCACAAAGTCTTCATTATCTTCCCACATGTATACTGATGAAATCCCCCCCTTCATAATACCTACCAATGCAGTTGTGCAAAAGAATTGCTATTACTTCTTCAAAAACAGAGAATAGTTTCTTTCATTTTTTTGCGTACTGACATTACTTGCCAAATCATTTAAATGAAGGTCATGGACAAAAAATTAAGCCTACCGTAATAGATAAATAGTAAATCAAAGATCCAATCTCGTAGCATTTTGTTCTGAATAGAACAAAATAGTGAATGTGCACTGAAGAGTATCCAATATCTGAAACATGATTTCCAAGAAAAGTACAATGCATTTTACGATTACCCTATAAAAGAAATCCATGCATAAGCATTATTTGATAACTTTGCTTGCTTTTTTTTAACTATTATTAGTTTGCCACTTACATATAAGGAGCCTAGTTCCTTGATATGTATGCCAGGCACGATAATTCATTTCCACTTTATGGGATTGACTATTGTAATGCAATTTCTTAGTGCATCCAAACACAGATTTCAACTGATGGTGGAATTAATAATTGGAATCCTACATAGTTAGAAGTAGGTCCATAAGTATAATGGGTACTGAAAATTAATGCTCCTCAGCTTAATTTAGCCACCCTTCCTCATTTTGCATCTTAAGGTTCTTTGCTCAAAATCACAATCATGTAAGATTGAAGTTGGATTTGAAAGGAATGCAATGGCTATTTGTGGGCTATTTCCTCACAATGAGTAGTTCCACTTGAATGAGCTTAATCATTGTGATTCAATTCAGTTGAGCTTCCAGACACACCTGTTTGTTTAAGTGGAAATTTGTGCAAAAGTTATACAAACTCCACTTAAGAGATGGTTTCTTCTGTTTGAAAAATAAAAAATGAGGGGGAAATCAGTTTCCTTTTCCTAACTTTTCCTCGCATAATGAGGAAAACCATTCCACACTCCCCCATGTGAGAGACAGGTCTCACTGTTCAACTGTTGACCTTTTCACATTTACACAAAAGACAACACTCCTAACCAAACAATGGAATTAAGGTTGGTTGGATTTGGTTGGATTTTGTAGTTTTCCATTCCTTAAGGATTCTTTAGGGGTTTTCCATTTCCATATTTTGGATTTTGTTTATCTAAACACAAAATAGAAAGAATGCAGGAAAAGGAAAAAAGGAAATGAAAGAAAGGAAACAAGAGGAAATTTATAACACAAACATAACTAGGTATGTATGCCCTCTGAAGAGCCTAGATATATAATAACCTTAGATTGTTCTGTTCGGAGTTGAAAATTCCACCTTCCTTCTTTATAGCTGCTGCCAAACATGTTCATTTCATTGGCATTTCTTGTTCATCTTCATGGCCCACTCCCATACGCATCATATGCAAGCTTGGCTGAGATGTGATTGGTCATGGTTATGCCACTGGGCAGGATATTGTGAAGGATGAAGTTTTCCTCTCTTGAGCACGTTGGATGTTTAGGTATGATGCATGGCTGTTTATGTGATTCATGCATCTGACGTTGCATAGTATGATCAACATTTGCCCTCGCTTCATCAGGGCCTTGCCTCCACAGGGATATTCGTGGATGGCTGGACATGTGGACACCGAAAATGATGTTTAAGCATACCGAGTGCATAGGATGTCCATGGGTAAAATTTTCAAAACTTCCATAGTACCAAGGATCTGCTCCAACACCGTGACCGGGTGGAAATATGAGCGCACAAGGGCCTTAAACCTGTAGGCCGTGACTCCCACTATCATGTAGTCGATTGGATAGGGATGTGGCCTTATCCACCTATGAGGGAGGGCATTATTAGGCAGAGTCTGACTAGCTCATGAAATGGGTCTGCTACCATCAGGCCTTGTTGGTGATTGGCTATCCACAGGTAGGTTGTGAGGTCTCTTATGCTCGTTTGACTGTGTGGGTCTGGAGTGCGGCAGTCATTCAGTAGTGTAATGGACCCCGGTGATTTTCTTATGACTAAAAATATATTTGATATGTGGATTGGATATGAGCATTGACATTATTTGCATGCATTAGCATTGGTTGTGTAAGCCCCCTTCATGCATTGCCTTGGTATGACGTCTAGTACTCATTGCATGGTATTCATGATAAGCCTCGGTAAGGATAGTGATATTCTCATTGAGCATATTTTTTCCTTGTACCTCCTAGTATTCTTTTATGCACCACTGACACACACTTTCACCACCTAAGCTTCTATAAGCTTATGCACGATTGATGCGTGTAGGTGATCCTGGGCAGGTGTTATAGCGTGGCAGAGCGTGGATTAGAGCTAAGCTTGAAGACCCAGTGTTGTTGACTTTTCTCTCTTTTCCTACTATCTTATGTATGTCCTTTTGGGCCTAATGTAAACTTGTAAAAGTTTAAATTCTTAGTGAATTTTGTGATGTGTGCCCTTTGTTATTCTCAGATATACTTGCTGTGATCTTGGGTATGCTTATATTAGAATGATTATACTATTATGAAAATCCTCCTTGTAGGATCCTAGGATCGAAACCTGCCTCAGGAGCCGAGAATGGGGTACTATGAGGGCTGTTACGACCAGAACCGGCCATCGGGTTCTTTGTGAGTCTGGTCACCGAGTCTAGGGCGTGACAGGAGTTGGTATCGAGCATAGCAAGTAATTCTGGAATGACTCAGGATAACATCGCATGTCTGCTAAGAACATAGGACAAGTAGTGTTTCGAGATTCTTCCCTTCACTCTGTATTGAGCCTATAATTGTCCTGATTCCTTACGTTGTCATTATTTTGTAGATGATAACGTGTGGACGTGGCACCTGTGGTCATGGCACTCATGGTCATGGTGCCCATGGACGAGGTGCCCGAGGTACTCATCCTACTCGAGCACATCTTGCTCCCCTTGTTGAGGATCCGATTCCAGAGATCCTGATCCAGCCTGTTCCTCCAGTTGCTCTGGTTCCCCCACCTATTCCTCCACCTCAGCCTGCTGTTTTAGTTACAAAGGCTCCAGTTACTCTGGTTCCCCCACCTATTCCCCCTCCTCAACCTGCTGTTCTAATTACTGGGGCTCCTGCTCCACCGGCTGCACTCGTGCCTCCGCCCGAGGCGAGTGTCGCCCCTACCTTTCCGATAGTACCTATAGGAGCTGAGCATTTCCAGTAGTTAATGTAACTTGTTGCCACTGCATTACAAACCCGTCAGCCTACTACTGTTGAGGTTTTTGGGTAGTCTGACTTACTGCGTGCTAGTGTGATAGCCCAAGTTTTTTGGTAGCATGATCCCCTGAGGTTTAGTGGTGACCTTGACCCTTCTACTACTGATGCTTGGCGCACTGACGTTGCGAGGATTTTTTGACACTATACAGTGTCCTGCAGGCTAGAGAGTATCCCTTGCGACCTATCTCCTTTAGAGTGAGGCCCGTCATTGGTGGTCATTCGTATTCAGGATGGTCGGGCCTCAGTTTGTTTGGACATGGGAGGAGTTCGTGGTCCGTTTCGACCAGAAGTTCTTCCCTAAGCACATTCAGATCCAGTGAGCAATCGAGTTCGAGACCCTAGTGCAGGGTGATTTGTCTGTCTCTCAGTATGAGGCCCGTTTCTTGGCCTTGTCTCGATTTGCTCCTCATCTCACCAGTGATGAGAAGATGAGGGACAGTCGTTTTGTGGCTGGGTTACGTCTTGCCCTTCGTAGCCATGTGGTAGGGCATTGTTTGGGAAAGTTCGACCAGGTCGTTCATCGAACATTGGTTTATGAGGAGGATTGGGCTATGACCCAGAGATTGAGAGAGCAGAGTTCTGGTGGAGACCGAAAGAAGAGGGCACCAGCCGACAGTTCCATGCAGTACTGTCAGCAGAGAAAGAGGGGCAGATCGGGGTTTCGGTAACCCGCGGTTCAGACAGTAGCTTCTTCCTCATCATCAGCACCGCCAACCACTTCATCTTTTGACCCCTTTTCTAGTGTATGCTTCGTCTGTGGACCGGCCGGGCATCGGAGGCATGAGTGCCCTCTCCCTATTCAGCAACAGAGGCCACCGCAGTTGCCCCCTCGTCCTCCTCAGTAGTAGCAGAGAGCACAACTTCCTCCTGCCGCTCTTAAGGCTCCTCCTCAGTAGTATAGGAAGCCAGGCAGACCTCCTTAATAGAGACAACGGCAACAGAGACAGTAGCAGTCGCAGCACCACCAGAGGGGATATCTGTATGTCTGGTCCCTGGGTCCAGTATGTATCGCAACCTAGCAAGCACAGACTCAGGACCCTCAATCTTCTGGTTTGCTTCCCCTACCAGCTCAGGGTCATTTTCATTCTGCGGAGCAAGCGTCAGGCCAGGACCCGCAGTCATCGACCGTCGTAGTCATTGAGGGTATTCTTCTTGTGTCTGCTTGCATTGCTCATGTCTTGTTTGATTCCGATGCTTCCCATTCATTTGTGGCCGAGCAATTTTACCGATCGACCGATATTCCATCAGAGTCCATGTCTGAGGACTTGGTCATTTCGACTCCCATTAGGAAGTCTATGGTATTGCCCGTCGCTGCCCTTCTTGCCAGGTGTTAGTGGGGTAGATGTTCCTTCCTGCCGATCTGTTCGTGATGCCGATGATAGGATTCAATGTTATTCTGGGTATAGACTGGCTTGTAGAGTATGGTGCTGTCTTAGACTGTGCTATAAGGACATTACATTTTATATTCCAAGCTTGCCAATATTCAAGTTTCTCGCCGAGCCTAGAGTGGAGCCGTTATCTAGTCTCTTGGCTTTGATCATTGAAGATTATGTGGCAGAGAGTATCGAGCAGCTGTCAGTTATTTGTAAGTACCTGGATGTATTTCAGGAGATCCCGGGTTTACCGCCGCGTCGGCAAGGGGAGTTCTAGATTGATTTGGTGCTTGGTACCGCGCCTATCTCGAAGGCCCCCTACCGGATGTCACTGTTAGAGCAGAGGGAACTGCAGGAGCAATTAGATGAGCTTTGGGAGTTAGGTTTTATTCATCACAACAGTTCACCATGGGGAGCCCCAGTATTGTTTATGAAGAAGAAGGATGGTTCGTTGTGGCTCTGTGTGGACTATCGCGAGCTCAATAGAGTCACCATCAAGAACTAATACCTGTTTCCCCGTATTGATGATCTATCCGATCAGTTGCCAGGTGCAAAGTATTTTTCCAAGATAGACTTGCGTTCCAGTTACCATCAGATTTGGGTCCGAGAGGAGGACATTCCGAAGACGGGTTTTCGGACACATTATGATCACTTTGAGTTTTTGGTCATGTTGTACGGATTGACCAATGCGCCCGCCGTATTCATGCAGCTGATGAACGAGGTTTTCCGGCTGTTCCTTAATCAGTTCGTGGTGGTATTCATTAATGATATTCTTGTATATTTGAGGACCCGAGAGGACCATGCTAAGCACCTGTGGATTTTGCTTGAGACCCTCCGTGCCCACCAACTGTATGCAAAGTTGGATAAGTACAATTTTTAGCAGGAGGAGAGGAAATTTCTCGGTCACGTGGTGACGAGGGAGGGTGTCGTTGTGGACCCCTCGAAGGTTGATAAAGTGCGTCAGTGGGGCCAGCCCATGAATGCGTCCGAGATTCACAGCTTCCTTAGTCTAGCGGGATATTATTGATGATTTATCGAGGGTTTCTCCCGTATTGCAGCACCGCTGACCCGGTTGACGTGGAAGGGTGTCGAGTTCATCTGAAGTGATGCCTGTGAGAAGGCATTTACAGAGCTAAAGGACCGCCTCACGTCCGCTTCTGTCCTCACTCTTCCTGACGGGAGTGAGGGTTTTTTTGTTTTCACCGATGCCTCCAGAGTTGGCTTGGGTGCTGTACTGATGTAGCACGGGAAGTCAGTGGCATATACCTCGCGCCAACTCAAGGTCCATGAACTGAATTATCCCACCCATGATTTGGAGCTCGCAGCAGTCGTCTTCGCAATGAAGGTGTGGAGGCATTATCTATATGGGCTCAGGTTCGAGCTATTCTCGGATCATAAGAGCTTGAAGTATCTATTTTCACAGTCCGAGTTGAACCTGCGCTAGAGACGATGGATGGAGCTGTTGAAAGACTATGATTTTGACCATCAATACCACCCAGGCAAGGCGAACGTGGTGGCGGATGCGATCAGCCGTCAGCCACGAGGCCTGGTGGCACAAATGATGGTGCATGAGTGGCCAATGCTCGAGGATGTTTCAAAGTATGACTTTGAGTTCGGTCTACAGTCTTCCATTGTACAGCTTTCGAGCTGGTCGATTCAACCTTCTTTGGTGGCTAGGGTGATCGAAGCTTAGCAAGTGGACGAGTCACTTCAGGAGTACCAAGCAAAGGCTGCATCTGTGGGGTAGTCAGATTGGTAGATTGGTTCCGATGGTGGGTTGCGCTTCAGAGGCCGATTGTGTGTCCCGGACGTGCCAGAGTTGCTCGTGATCTAATGACTGAGGCACACCGATCGAGACTTACTATTCACCCGAGCTCCACGAAGATGTATCATGATATGAGGAGGCAGTACTTCTGGCAGGGGATGAAGCAACAGATTGTGAGCTTTGTGGCCGAGTGTGACACATGCTAGCGTGTTAAGGCCGATCATCAGAGACCCTCTAGTCCCTTGCAGCCGTTGAACGTTCCAAAGTGGAAGTGGGAGCACATATCGATGGACTTTATCGCAGGTTTGCCGAGGACTCAGCGTGGTCACGATACCATCTGGGTTATCGTTGATCGTTTGACGAAGTCAGCTCATTTATTCTAGTGCATGTTTCCTGGTCGATGGACTGGCTTGCAAAGTTGTTCATTGAGGAGATTGTGAGACTGCATGGTGTCCCAGTTTCAGATCGAGACTCTATATTTACATCTCAGTTTTAGAGGAGTTTTCAGCAGGTGCTGGGGGTCATTTTGCGTCTCAGCACCGCTTATCATCAGCAGACGGCTGGGTAGACCAAAAGGGTCAACCAGATCCTTGAGGATATGCTCAGGTCATGTGTGATCAACTTTGTGGGTAGTTGGGATGATCATATGCGCCTCACCGAGTTCGCGTACAACAACAGCTATCAGGCAACTATCGGCATGTTTCCTTTTGAGGCACTTTATGGTAGACCATGTAGATCTCCTAGTTGTTGACTGAGGTTGGAGAGCGTCGTCTCTTAGGTCCCGCGCTTGTGTTGCAGATGTCAGAGGCTATTGGTGTTATCAGGCAGAGGATGCACACAGCTCAGAGCTGGTAGAAGAGTTATGCTGATCGTCAGCATTGACCCCTCGAGTTCACAGTCGGGGACATGGTATATCTCAAGGTCTTGCCTATAAAGAGCGTGGTTTATTTTGGTGTGAAGGGCAAGCTCGCCCTGAGATTTACAGTTATTCTTGAGTTCGATCACGTAAACCCGACTCGGATCGACCCGAAAACTATGTCATTACAATCACATCGTCATTGCGGCTGCAACGACGCATCTTATGTGTCCATCCAATGTATAGATCATAAGTTGTGTGTATCTCATATTATAGTCCTTGATCATGATCACATGGCCCACCTAGGAGTGGTGTGCACGTTTTCCTAGATGGTCTCATCCCTAATCTACAAGTCTCAACACACACTAACTAACACTAACCTACACTACCCACCACCCAAACACCACCCACATGTCTACTAACCTATTAAACCTACAACTTTAGTTGTAACTCCCTACTTGCAATCATCTCCCCTCTCTAACCAAGGTAAGAAAGCAATGATTACTTAGCTTAAAAGAGGTTTCTCTCTCTTTCCCTCTCATTTCTCTCTCTCTTCTCTTCTTCCCTAGCAACTTCCCTCCATTATTCCAGCCCATCTTCCCTCCATTACAGCCCCATTTCCCCTATAATCCTCTAAATTTAACCATCTAAATGCAATCTCACCCATTGATATGGATCCCTTGGTGCACTAGGAGCTAGGAGGTCCAAGTTTGGAGCAATATAAGGTGGGTGTACTCTTAGGATTTAGGATTTTTATTTTCCTGTTCTTAGATATCTTTTTTTATGGGAAGTGTAGGACCTACCAATCAATGGTGGAGATCCTACATCATCCCTTAGTTGTGGCCAAATGGCCTATTTGATGCATGCATGCCCATGCATGGGGTTTTCCCTCTATGGGCCCCCATTATGGAGGATTACTTGGATTCCATGGCATGATAGGTCATCTAGACCTTAGAATCATGGTTGGAATGGCATCCCAACCATTGATCTTGAATCTAGGACATGCATGTGGTGGATTTTTGTTGTAATATATGAATAGAAGGAATGTATGGTGTGATTGATGAAGGGGAGGGCCTCAATGTGGCGGAGCCCCTCTTCTTATGGCTGATTCTTTATTTTTTTTTAATGATAGAATTCTGATTTTGCATGTGTGGCCCACCTTGTAGGCCAACAAAAATCCAGACCAACCATGGAGCTTGGACGCCCATAGTAGTCCATCCTTAAACATGTGGCCTCAAAATCCACTTAAATGGGACACATGCAAGGGGTATTTGATAATGGAGAAGGTATGGAAATTTGTGGAGCCCACTGGGGTGGTCCACCACACAAATTCCTAGAGTTAAATCCCATAAAAAACAATGTTTATATTTTAATTCTTTCTATTACATGTTGTTGTCAAAATCTGTTTGGACAGATTTTTGGGCCGACTTGAGGCTAGGATTTGGGAATTTTGGTGGAGAATTTTATACCAAGTAGAATATATTTTTGAATATGGGTATCCCACCTATAAGCATGCCAAATTTCAGCCCCAATTGACCTCATTTGGCTCCCCAAAAGGGTGGGCCAATATGGGTACTTGCTGGGTTTTCTGCTGTAATTCCAGCAAGGTTGTAATTTGGAAATGTAAAATTTTAAAATAGTTTCTGATCAGGTGGTCCACTTTGGTAGACCCCACCTTGTACTACATATATGATAGAATATTTAAATTTAATTTCCTCAATTTTTGGACATCCAAGGCCCACCCCATTGGGTGCTCAACCATGATCTATCCAGAATTCTGCACTTAGCAGAAATTCTGGATAGATTGTAATTCCGAATTAAAATAAAATAATTATACTCCATCAAAAATTCTAAAAATTTTCAGAGAGGTGCCCCACCCATTTTATGACCTAAATGAAAACTTTTAGGGCCAATGGACCCCATTTAGGCATCCAAAAGGGTGGGCCAACATATTAGGCTGCCAGAAATTTCGGCTATGCAGTCCAGTAGCATAGTTCCATAAAAATAAAATTTTAAAAATATTTTCTTAGAATTTGGGCTGTATTTATGGGTCCCACCTTGTTTTAAGCTTTATTATGGACCTTGGAACCAAATTTCGGGAATTTTGGAGGCCCAGAACCCACCCATTTGGATGACCCAAATTCAAGACAGTGGACAACTATTTTTCCCGCAGCATTCCACCCTGGATAGGTTGAAATTCTGAAATTTATTAAAATAAAAGTTATGAAAATTTACAAGGAGATGTTCTACCTATGGAGGGACCCATCTAAAATATTTTTGGGCCAGTAGACCCCGGTGTACACCATGGCAAGGGCTGGACTGGCCCACCACGTTGGGACGTCCAGGTCAGTCCAATTTTTTGAAAAGACCGTATTATTTAAATTAATTAAAATATTTTTAGGTGTATAAATATTTGAAAATATTTTGGGGGCATGTCTCACCTATGGAAGTATCACCTTATAAAATTTCAGAGCCAACGGGCCCTTGTACTGCTGGTGGTGCGGCCTGGAGTGGCTCATCAGGCAGGGACGCCCAGGCTGGGGCGTCCAACCTTGGCTGGCCCTCCAGCCTACCTTTTGTGCCCACCTAGATGTGTTTTATATCCCACCATATTGTAAGGATTTTTTAGATAATTCATACCTTTACACCCTAAATTTTAGGTTTAATTAATGCATCATTGAGGCTCACCTTATTTGGGCTATATAGGTATTTATATGTAACCAGATTTGTGGACTCCTTGTAAGCCCAAATGGGCTGGAACCCTTTAAATAGGTCTAGTGGATTCTCAGGCTATATTCTCCATGGTATTTTTTTGGTCTAGTGGGCTGGAATGTATGAGTGGTTGGGCCCTTGGTTGCCCACCAAAATAACTAAATTCTTGGGCTAGGTTGTAAGGCCCAACTTGCTTATCTTGAATACGATTCTCGCCCATGTGTTGGAGTAATGGGCTGCCCACTATGCCCACCACAATGTTTGGACTTGGTGGCCCTTATGTTTGATCCCTAACCTTCCTTATGGGCCCATATTATTGCACGTGGATTTTGCTGTGTATTGCCCCTATTGGCCCCATGAATTATGTGTAGCCTTGGGCCACTTTATGGAAGCCCAGCATGTAATGTATATATATGTATATAGCTGCCCATCTCTTTCTTATGGTGAAGCTCGGGCCACGGGCCATGATCCTTTGCAGATTATTATTAGGTCGCCTTTAAGGGACAATGGTGGTTGAATGCCCACCTTGATATGCCCCTCTAGGCCGTTGTTAGGCCCATTCTTGCTTCTATTGGTGGTTAAATGTCCACCATAGACCATTGGTAGGCTCATTCTTATTATTTAGGCCCATGCCTATAAGTGTTATAGTTTATATCCCTGTCTGTTGTCAAATTTGTGGTGCCAAAATCACTGTTATATATAACTTGCATAAGTGAAGCTCTCTCAAGGATCAACATTCATGAACAAGCTAAGCTCACAACAAACAAAGCTCACAAGTACAAGGATCAATCTTGAATGCAAGAATTGCTCACAAAACAAGACTCAAGCTGCAAGACTGCAAGAAGAGTACAAGGCAGTTTGTAAAGAACTCAAGACACTTTCAAGATTGAGCTACATCAAGATTTCAAGATTGAACTACATCAAGACTTCAAGGCTCATACTTCAAGGTCACTAGTTCCTAATGTTTCAATGTCCTTTCTTCATGGTTAAGATTTGACTGACCTTAGGTTGACCTTAGAAGTAGGTCACTTTGGATACATAAATCGAATATTTATTTTACATAAGTTTGGTCTGTTCTTCGACTAGTCCTAGGCCTTCTTCGACTAGTCCTAGAGTTGCTTCGACCAGTCTAAGAAATTCCTCGATTAGTCGTGAGTTTGTTACAAATTTCGGATAAAATTGTTAGGCTTCGACTAGTCCAGGAATCTGTTCAACCAGTCGAAGGAACAGTGTCGACTGCATCTTCGACTAGTCGAAAATCTTCGACTTAAAATCCAGCGATGTTTTTCAAGTTCTTCAACCAGTCAAAGGAGACCTTCAACCAGTCGAAGGTGACCTACGACCAGTCGAAGGAGACCTTTAACCAGTCGTAGAACGGTCAAAGCTTATCGCGCCTGATTTTTCAAATATCTGTTATTGCTTCGACTAGTTGAAGAGCTCCCTAGACCAGTCGAAGACGCGATCTGCTCACCTATAAATAGTGCATGAATCTCAGAAGAAATCATCGAATTAATTAATCCATTCAAGCCAATCTTCGTCGAACTTCTGAGAGGTAATTCTGTGCTCCATCTAAGCTAAGTGTGCTTATTTAATATTCTCTTTCCTTAGCTTTATTTAATTGATTTTATTTCTGCTATTCCAATCTAATTTGATAAGAGGAATTGTTATTCCCTTTCTTTGGAATCAAAATCAATTAAGGCAAGCCCTATTTGGTTTAATTTAAAATCTATTAGAATTAGAACCATTGTAATTGAGTACTGGACATTAAACTTGGACATTCAATCATCTACTCTGATTTGGTTCTACCGGCCTACTACAACGAAGGAGATAATCAGGTATTTTACATTTAATTATAAATTCCTTTCTGTTTTGGTTTCTTTCAAGATTTGCTAGAAAAATCTTGCTGTATTGGTTATCTAAGGAGAGCCAGGAAAACTCAGAAGTGGGGTTTTTAATTGTGTAAGCCCACAGACAAAGACACAATTGTAAAGGTTTTGGGTGAACCTGGGAAAACCTATTTTGTTAGTGAACGCTAATATCCCCTGTGTGAGGATATTAGGAGTGGAGTAGCATTTTGTGTGGCTGTTGCTTAACAGTTAGTGAACACACAGGCGAACCACTATAATCCCTTGTGTTGTGGTTGAATGATTTATACTTCTGATCTTTAATTATTCTTTTGTGGGATGTATGTATGGTGGTGAATGTTGTAATCATTTAATTCAAGTATTGTGAGAATTTTGTAATAGTTTAGAATTTATTTTCTGCTATTCCTTTATCAGCTTGATATTCAATTTCCTTTAAAAGTTGTTCCAGCAAGGTTGCCCTGCCATTTTTATGGTGTATGGCTGTCCCTAGAACAATACATTTGTGATTACAATTTATTTTAATTCAGTTTGTCTTTATTTCTATATTCCTCTTCGGTTTGAGATTTGATACAAAGATCTTTCTAGAAATAAGGTTGTCCTACCATAAACTCTGGTTTTTGGTGTAAGGTTGTCCTTAGAACAACATTTGTATCAACCTCTCAAGATCTGAATTTTGAGGTTATTTTACTTTCTTGCATTGTGATTTATTTTGGCTATCATATTCTTTTTAATTCTGCTGTTATAAGTTTTATTTGGCATTGTCCTATTCACACCCCCTCTAGGACATATAGCTAGGCCTTTTCAAGTGGTATCAGAGCTTAATAGCTCTTTTTTATTCTTGGATTTAATTCCTGAGCTAACGATTTAAGCTATTTAAGATGTCAAATTTTGATAGCCTTTCAGTCACTAGGCCTCCACCCTTTGATGGCTCCAACTATGCCTATTGGAAAGCCAGAATGAGGATCTTCCTCAAATCAATGGATGAGAGTATGTGGCAAGCCACAACAACTGAGTGGAAACCTCCTATCATGGAAGTTACTGGGGTTGATGGTTCAAAATCTATGAAAGTCACACCATATTATCAATGGACCACTCTTCAGAAAAGTGAGAGTAATGCAAATGCTAAAGCACTAAATGCAATTACTTGCGCACTATCACCGGATGAGTTCAAAAGAATCATTTCCTGTAATACTGCAAAGCAAGCTTGGGATATATTAGAAATGAAACACGAGGGTACTACAATTGTCAAAAAATCTAAAGTCCAACTCCTCACAACTAGATTTGAAGAAATTCATATGGAGGAAAATGAAATGTTTATGGACTTTTACACTAGATTGAATGACATTGTAAACTCAATGTGGGGTCTTGGCGATAAAATCACAGAAAGTAAAGTATGTGCAAAAATATTATGCTCACTTCCTGAACGGTTTAATTCTAAAGTAATCGCGATCCAGGAACTTCGTGATACGGATAATATGAGGGTAGAAGAACTAGTTGGTTCTCTACAAACCTACGAGTTAAACTTTAAAGCTCCTAAAGGTAAATCTATCGCACTAAAATCTTCTAAATGTAATTCAGAAGATGATATGGCTTTTTTAGCTAAGAAATTTTACAAGATTTTCAAAAGTAAGAAAAGGGTTGATTTTCAAAAATCAAATGATAAAAAGAAGTTTAGACCCAAATCTCAAAAATCTTTGAAAGATAGTCAATGTGACAACTGTCAAGAATATGGGCACTTAGCAAATAGATGTCCTAAAAGGGACAGACCCAGGAAGAAGGGTATGTTGGCTACATGGGATGAATCATCTGATTCTGAAGGTTCTTCTGAATCAGAAGATTCTGAAACTGAGTCGGGCAATGAGGTTAAAGCTCTTATGACTCTAGCCAAATTCACATTTTTAGATAATGACTCAACAAGTGAAGAAAATCTGAGTAGTGAATGTGAAAATGAAGATGATCTTCAAGACGCTTACAATGCCCTATATAAGGAAAGTTGTAAAATTGCTGTCAAACTTAAACTTCAAAAAGAAAAGTTTTCTAAACTCAAAAAATATTTTGAATCACTTGTCTTAGAAAAATCACAAATTTCAGATTATTTTGAAAAATCAAAATGCGATTTGGAATTCAAAAACTCCCTAATTGTTGATTTAAAATCTGAAATTGAGAAACTTAAAACTGAAGTATCTTCTCTTCTGAGTCTAAAGGACACATGGAAATATGCCCAAGGTGATCTAAAGTTAGAAAAACTGTTATCTGGATCTAGAAAATGTGGCGATCGATCTGGGTTGGGCTATGATAAAAATCTACCTCCTAAACAAAAGTATACTCCTCCTATGTTTGTTAAAGAAGAGTCCTCAAACTCAAAAGGGAAAAGTACTTATCAAGATTTTTTTAGAAATTCAAAAACTTTTCAAAAACCTAGAAGCAGCCATGTCAACTTTAATCAGAAACAAAATCCACTAGCTGAAAAGATAGTTGATTTACTCAATGAGCTCTTAAAATCTAACTCTATAGGTCATTCCTACAAATATACACAAAAGAAGACCAACTATGTTCCTAAACCCAAAACAGTTATGAAATGGGTTCCTAAAGTTACCTGCTTGGTTGCTCACACTGCTTTCAAAGCAACAAGTCATTCAAAGTGGTACCTAGACAGTGGATGCTCCAGGCATATGACAGGTGACAAAGCTTTATTCACGGATCTGAAAGATATGACTGATGGTTCAGTCATATTTGGTGATGATAACAACTGCACGATTATAGGCCAAGGTACGGTTCAACTTTTTAATCTTCCTGTGTTTAAAAATGTTTTATATGTTGAAGGCTTAAAACATAACTTGCTTAGTATATCTCAAATATGTGATAATAACCATAATGTTCGGTTTTCTAATCAAAGCTGTGAGATACTAAACAATATGGGTTCTGTAATATTAACTGGACGTAGAACGTCTGAAAATTGCTATATTATTAGCGAATCCAGCTCATCTAATCAAACATGTTACATGGTCCATACAGACGAGACTGATTTATGGCACAAACGTCTTGGACATGTACATTATCGAAATTTATATAGATTGAGCAAACGAGAACTTATAAGAGGTTTACCCAAACTTCAGAAATTAGATAAAATATGTGGTGAGTGCCAGATAGGCAAATAAACAAAGAACTCACAAAAAAAGATGAATTCAATTACCGCATCAAGACCACTCGAACTTCTCCACATGGATCTGATAAGACCTACCAGAATAGAAAGTCGTGGTGGGAAAAAGTATATCCTGGTAATAGTTGATGATTTTACCAGATTCACATAGGTAGTCTTCTTAAGGGATAAATCTGAAACCCTTGAAGAAGTAAGAAAAGTTTTCAAAAGGATTCAAACTGAAAAATCTTCTCAAATCAGTAAAATTCGTAGTGATCATGAATCTGAATTTGAGAATAGCAATTTTGAGAAGTTCTGTACCGACTAAGGAATATTACATGAATTCTCTGCTCCCAAAACTCCACAACAAAATGGAATTGTAGAAAGAAAGAATAGGGTGCTTCAAGAAATGGCTAATGTCATGTTGAATAGCATGAAGCTCTTTAAAAATCTTTGGGCTGAAGCAGTCAACACAGCTTGCTATATTATTAACCGAGTCTACACTAGCAAAGATAATAATAAAACGGCTTACGAATTGTGGTTCAATAAAAAGACTACTATTAAATACTTTCGAGTTTTTGGCAGCAAGTGCTATATTTTACGTGATTGTGAAAATTTGAGAAAATTCGATACGAAGAGTGATGAAGGTATTTTTCTAGGATATTCCTTAAACAGTCGAGCTTATAGGGTTCTGAACAAAAGGACTGGTGTGATTCAAGAATCCATTAATGTTGTCATTGATGATCACTTAAACACGTCATTTTCTAATTCAGATAATAATGAGGTACTAATCATTGATAAACCTGATACTTCATCGAATCAGACTGATTCTGAGTTGAGGACTGTTAAAGATCATCCAACCACACAAATTCTTGGAAACCCTCTCACCGGTGTTCGCACCCGTAGACAACTTGAGGATATATGTAATTATGTATGTTTTACATCCCAAATAGAACCATCTAACGTAAAAGAAGCTCTTGCTGATGAGAACTGGATTGTTGCGATGCAAGAAGAACTCAACCAATTCGTAAGAAATGATGTTTGGTATCTCGTACCAAGACCTAAAGATAAACACATCATTGGAACAAAATAGATTTTCAAAAATAAGTTTGACGAGTGTGGAAATATAATTAGAAATAAGGCTAGACTAGTGGTACAAGGTTATACTCAAATTGAAGGGATTGATTTCGATGAAACTTTTGCACCAGTAGCACGTCTTGAATCTATCAGACTATTTATATCCATTGCATGTTTTAGAAAGATAAAGATCTATCAGATAGATGTGAAAAGTGCTTTTCTAAATGGCGATTTACATGAAGAAGTCTATGTTGAATAGCCAATGGGTTTTGAAGATTCCAAAAATACTGATTATGTACATCGGCTTAAAAAGGCACTTTATGGATTAAAACAAGCACCTAGGGCATGGTATGAGAAACTAACGAAATTTCTTTTAAGTCATAATTTTCAAATGGGATTTGTTGATAAAACTCTGTTTGTTAAAAAAGATAATGATCATATCTTAATGGTGCAGATTTATGTTGATGATATCATTTATGGATCAACTTGTACTAACTTGACTACTGAGTTTGTAGATTTGATGAAATCACAGTTCGAAATGAGCATGGTTGGGGACTTGACTTATTTCCTTGGATTGCAAGTAAAGCAACAACCTGAAGGAATATTCATTTCTCAATCTAAGTATGCTTTGAATCTAATCAAGAGATTTGGATTTGAGAATGGCAAGAATTTTGATACTCCTATGAGTACTACCCTGAAACTCTCAAAAGACTCTAATGGTAAAAATGTTGAATCAAAACTTTATCGGAGTATGATTGGTAGTTTGTTATATTTAACTGCTAGTAGACCTGATATTTCTCTAAGTGTTGGTATTTACGCAAGATATCAATCTAATCCAAAAGAATCTCACTTGATTGCTGTCAAGCGAATTATTAGATATGTCGCAAGTACTGTAAATCTCGGTCTCTGGTATCCTCATGAGACTAGTGTCCAATTAGCTGGGTACTCGGATGCTGACTGGGCTGGTAATCTAGATGATAGAAAATCAACCAGTGGTGGTTGTTTTTATATTAGAAATTGTCTAGTTTCCTGGTTTAGTAAGAAACAAAATTCTATATCACTTTCAACAGCTGAAGCTGAGTATATCGCAGCTAGTAATGCATGTACACAGCTTATTTGGATGCAACGAATGCTAAGTGATTATTGAATTAAACAGGATTCTATGTTATTACATTGTGATAATTCCAGTGCGATAAATATTTCAAAAAATCCTATTCAGCATTCTCGTACTAAGCACATTGACATTAGATTTCATTATATAAGGGAATTAGTAGAAGAAAAAGTTATATCTCTAGAATATATTCCTACCGAAGATCAACGAGCTGACATTTTCACAAAACCTCTCGATAAAAGCAGGTTCAAAAAGATGAAATTTGATCTTGGCATGTGCATTTTAAAATGATTATTTATGCCTACTTGTATTATAGTGTATATATTTACTAGATTGAATTCTAATTTTTGTATAATTTGCAAGAAATATGAATTTTTGGTCATTCTTTGACTAGTCGTGAGTATACTCGACCAGTCGACCTTTGACCTGTCGTAGATATCCACGACCTGTCGTAGATCTCGGGAATCTCTTAAAATTTGGGGATTTTTGCTTTCTTTCTCATTTCATTTTTCTTCTCTAAGGAGCCATGCTTCGACTTGTCGAACCCATCTTTCATGTTCTTCAAGGTTAGTGTTCCAAATCACATTTTTCTTGCAGATTTATGTTTAGATTGTTTACTTTTCAATCTTTAAGCTTTGTATTTTGGATTTCATTGAGATTTGGGGTTTGGATTTTGAAAAATCTATTTTGTGTAAACCCACTTCTCAATCCTTTGCAACTTCTTATTTCCTTGATATCCTTGTTGTAAATGGCTTCTAGAGGTAGAAAAACTACTTCCTGTGGTCCTTCTTCTTCCTCCAGATCGTCCATTATCTCTAAGCGTCATCTTCTTGTTTCCAATGATGATCCATCATATGTTAGGGACATTAGATTACGTAATGTTATTGTTGAACATCCTGTTGATGTTAATCATATTGCACCTTTTAACATCCTTCCTATGCTTGAAGCTGTAGGTTGGATTAACTTATTACATTGGGGTAGGCCTACATACCGGTCCATTGCCCAATCCATATTTACATGTATTAGTGCTTTCTCATAGGATAATTTAACTTTTAAAATATCTACTAGAGAAGGGCCTTTTGACATTGATCGTCATTTAATTTCAGCCCTTATGGATATTCCTGTGAATGATGAGGGTATTCCTATCCATAACTTATCTGATAAACCCTCAATGTCTGAAAAATGCATGCTCACTAGAGACTTGTGCAACATGGATGTTCAATGGACACAAAAAGGGAATGCGCTTCCCGCAAGGTATTTGTTACCCAAGTACAGAATTCTCCACAAAATCTTTGTGTCTAATCTGTATCCTCGTTGGGGTAATAAAACTGACTTGACTTCGTTTATGGTTCGTGTTATCCATGCTATTTCCAATGGTACTCAGATTTGTTTAACATCCTTAATCTGTCATTTCATTCTTCAGTTTAGACTCCATCCTGGTCATAGTGACATTCCTTTTGCCTATTTAATGACTGTATTGGCTACACATATGTTAGTCGATATGCCGGTTGATGAGGCACCAATCCATCATCTGATCTTCAACAATACTAATATCAATAAGATGAAGTTGGATCTACTTCCTGAACAAGGTGGTGGTGGTGGTGGTGGTGGTCATGAAGAAGCTGGTGATGACATTAATATGGATGACATTTTTGAGGAACTGGATTCTGACTCAACAAATGATCCAGATTTTGAACCATCTGATGTTGATGCTCGTCTTAGTGCATTAGAGGATAAAGTTGAGAATATAAATGTAAAAATGGAAAACATGTCTGTTGCTCATGATTTACAATTCAAGTATATGCGCAAATATCTTAGGCGATTGAACAAAGGCATACACCAACTTGATCCCTCTATTCCTGCTCCGTCATCTGGTTCTGGTTCTGACTAGTTTATATGAGATTTCTGGTCTGTAATAACTTTATAACTTAGCACTTGGTTGACTAATTTTGAGTTGGATACTATCTATATTTTATGCTGGATATTTATTCTATGTGAGGATATGCTGAGTATCTCTATCTCTGTTTTACTATACTCTCATAACTCCTCATGTTTACTCTCATATATCCCTTTATTTAGTTCTCCTTTATTGTTGTTTCCTTTGTCATATTGTGACAAAAAGGGGGAGAATGGTTTGTTCTTAACGATGTGATTCTTAACGATGTGATTGTGAGAGGAGTAGCATTGGTTATGTTACTCAGGGGGAGTATGTTTGAACTAGTTGAATGAAACTGGTTGAATGTTGAATATTGAATATTGAATATTGATTTGCAGGTAAGCCAGTTTATATGACCTGGTTCATAACTCTTTAACTAGTTGTTTTACTTTATGTTTATCTTGGTTATGTGTTTTGTCACTAATTTGACAAAGGGGGGGGATTATAAGTGCTATAGTTTATATCCCTGTCTGTTGTCAAATTTGTGGTGTCAAAATCACTGTTATATATAACTTGCATAAGTGAAGCTCTCTCAAGGATCAACATTCATGAACAAGCTAAGCTCACAACAAGCAAAGCTCACAAGTACAAGGATCAATCTTGAATGCAAGAACTGCTCACAAGACAAGACTCAAGCTGCAAGACTTCAAGAAGAGTACAAGGCAGTTTGTAAAGAACTCAAGACACTTTCAAGATTGAGCTACATCAAGATTTCAAGATTGAGCTACATCAAGATTTCAAGATTGAACTACATCAAGACTTCAAGGCTCATACTTCAAGGTCACTAGTTCCTAATGTTTCAATGTCCTTTCTTCATGGTTAAGATTTGACTGACCTTAGCTTGACCTTAGAAGTAGGTCACTTTGGATACATAAATCGAATGTTTATTTTACATAAGTTTGGACTGTTCTTCGACTAGTCCTAGGCCTTCTTCGACTAGTCCTAGAGTTGCTCCGACCAGTCTAAGAAATTCCTCGATCAGTCGTGAGTTTGTTACAAATTTCAGATAAAATCTGTTAGGCTTTGACTAGTCCAGGAATCTGTTCGACCAGTCGAAGGAACAGTGTCGACTGCATCTTCGACCAGTCGAAAATCTTCGACTCAAAATCCAGCGATGTTTTTCAGGTTCTTCGACCAGTCAAAGGAGACCTTCGACCGTCGAAGGTGACATACGACATTGAAGGAGACCTTTGACTCATAGAACGGTCAAAGCTTATCGCTCCGATTTTTTTAAATATCTCATATTGCTTCGACTAGTCGAAGAGCTCCCTAGACCAGTCGAAGACGCGATCTGCTCACCTATAACTAGTGCACGACTCTCAGAAGAAATCATTGAATTAATTAATCCATTCAAGCCAATCTTCGTCGAACTTCTGAGAGATAATTCTATGCTCCATCTGAGCTAAGTGTGCTTATTTAATATTCTCTTTCCTTAGCTTTATTTAATTGAATTTTTTTCTGCTATTCCAATCTAATTTGATAAGAGGAATTGTTATTCCCTTTCTTTGGAATCAAAATCAATTAAGGCAAGCCCTATTTGGTTTAATTTAAAATCTATTAGAATTAGAACCATTGTAATTGAGTCTTGGACATTGAACTTGGACATTCAATCATCTACTCGACTTTCTTCTAGGCTGCTACAACAAAGGAGATAATCGGTATTTTACATTTAATTGTAAATTCCTTTCTGTTTTGGTTTCTTTCAAGATTTGCCGAAAAATCTTGTTGTATTGGTTATCCGAGGAGAGCCAGGAAAACTCAAAAGTGGGGTTTTTAATTGGGTAAGCCCACAGACAAAGACACAAGTGTAAAGGTTTTGGGTGAACCTGGGTCTCGCTATGTTGGTAGGGAACGCTAATATCCCCGGTGTGAGGATATTTGGAGTGGAGTAGAAGTCTGTGTGGCTGTTGTGTAACAGTTGGTGAACACGCGAACCACTATAATCCCTTGTGTTGTGGTTGAATGATTTATACTTCTGATCTTTAATTATTCTTTTGTGGGATGTATGTATGGTGGTGAATGTTGTAATCATTTAATTCAAGCATTGTGAGAATTTTGTAATAGTTTAGAATTTATTTTCTGCTATTCCTTTATCAGCTTGATATTCAATTTCCTTTAAAAGTTGTTCCAGCAAGGTTGCCCTGCCATTTTTATGGTGTATGGTTGTCCCTAGAACAATACATTTGTGATTACAATTTATTTTAATTCAGTTTGTATTTATTTCTGTATTCTTCTTCGGTTTGAGATTTGATACAAAGATCTTTCTAGAAATAAGGTTGTCCTACCATAAACTCTGGTTTTTGGTGTAAGGTTGTCCTTAGAACAACATTTGTATCAACCTCTCAAGATCTGAATTTTGAAGTTATTTTACTTTCTTGCATTGTGATTTATTTTGGCTATCATATTCTTTTTAATTCCGCTGTTATAAGTTTTATTTGGCATTGTCCTATTCACCCCCCCTCTAAGACATATAGCTAGGCCTTTTCAATGCCATTATCCGTCTAGTCTCGTGAGCTGCCTCAGGCTATTGGGCACCCATTGAGGTTGCATTCCTTTTGAGAAATGGTCTAAGTACCTAGACCCTACTAGTGAGGAGGGGAGAACATCTTCATCGCATTGGCATTTCTTCTTCATCTTCATGGCCCACTCCCATACGCATCATATGCATGCTTTGCTGAGATGTGATTGGTCATGGTTATGCCATTGGGTAGGATATTGTGAGGAATGGAGTTTTTCCCTCTTGAGAACGTTGGATGTTTAGGCATGATGTATGGCTGTTTGTGTGATTCATGCATCTGACGTTGCATGGTATGATCAACATTCGCCCTCGCTTCATTAGGGCCTTGCCTCCACAGGGATATTCGTGGATGGCTGGACGTGTGGACACCGAAAATGATGTTTACGCATATCGGGTGCCTAAGATGCCCATGGGTGAAATTTTCAAAACTTTTAAGGTACCAAGGATCTGCTCCAACGCCGTGATCGAGTGAAAACATGAGCGCACAAGGGCCTCACACCTGTAGGCCGTGACTCTCACTTTCGCGTAGTCGGTTGGATAGTGATGTGGCCTTATATGCCTGTGAGGGAGGGCATTATTAGGTTGAGTCTGACCAGCTCGTGAAATGGGTCAGCTACCGTCAGGCCTTGTTGGTGATTGGTTGTCCACAGGCCGATAGTGAGGTCTCTTACGCTCGTTTGACTGTGCTGGTCTGTAGAACGGCAGTCATTCAGCAGTGTAATGGACCCCGGTGATTTCCTTATGACTAAAAATGTATTTGATATATGGATTGGATATGAGCACTGACATTACTTGCATTGCATTAGTATTGGCTATGTAAGCCCCCTTCACGCACTGCCTTGGTATGCCGTCCAGTACTCATTATATGGTATTCATGATAAGCCTCGGTAAGGGTAGTGATATTCTCATTGAGCATGTTCTTTGCTTGTACTGCCTAGTATTCTTCTGTGCACCATTGACACACACTTTCACCACCCTCTAAGCTTTTATAAGCTTATGTATGATTGATACGTACAGGTGATCCTAGGCAGGTGTCTTAGAGCAGCAGAGCGTGGATTAGAGCTAAGCTTGAAGACCCAATATTGCTGACTTTTGTCTCTTTTCCTACTATCTAATGTATATCCTTTTGGGCCTGATGTAAACTTGTAAAAGTTCAAATTCTTAGTGGATTTTGTGATATGTGCCCTTTGTTATTCTCAGGTATACTTGCTATGACCTTAGGTATGCTCATATTAGAATGATTATACTGTTATGAAAATCCCCCTTATAGGATCCCGGGATCGGAACCTGCCTCAGGAGCCGAGAATTGGGTACTACGGAGGTTGTTGTGACCAGAACCAGCTATCGAGTTCCTTATAAGTCCGGTTACCGAGTCTGGGGAGTGACAGGAGTTGGTATCAGAGCATATTAAGTAATTCTGGAATGACTTAGGATAACATCGCATGTCTGCCAAGAACATAGGACAAGTAATGCTCCGAGATTCTTCCCTTCACTCCGTATTGAGCCTATAATTATCCTGATTCCTTGTGTCATCATTATTTTATAGATGATAATGCATGGACATGGTGCCCGTGGTCATACCGCCCATGGTCATGGTGCTCGTGGACTAGGTGCCCGAGGTACTCATCCTACTCAAGGACATCCTGCTCCCGTTGTTGAGGATCCAAATCCAGAGGTCTCGATCTAGCATGTTCCTCCAGTTGCTCCGGTTCCCCCACCTATTCCTTTACCTCAGCCTACTGTTCTGGTTAAAGAGGCTTCAGTAGCTTCGGTTCCCCCACCTATTCCCCCTCCTCAGCCTGCTGTTCCAGTTACTAGGGCTCCTGCTCTGCTGGCCGCACCCGTGCCTCTACCCGAGGTGAGTGCCACCCTTGCCTTTCCGACAGTACCTATAAGAGCCAAGCATTTCCAGCAATTGATGCAGCTTGTTGCCACCACATTACAGACCCATCAGCCTACTACCGCTGAGGTTTCTAGGCAGTCTGACTTACCGCGGGTTAGTGCGATAGCCCGAGAGTTTCGGCAGCATGATCCCCCGAGGTTTAGTGGTGACCCTGACCCTTCTGCCGCTGAGGCTCAGTGCACTGAGGTTGCGAGGATTTTTGACACTATACAGTGTCCTACGGGCCAAAGAGTATCCCTTGCAACCTATCTCCTTCACGGTGAAGCCCGTCATTAGTGGTCATCCGTATCCAGGATGGTCGAGCCTCAGTTCGTTTGGACATGGGAGGAGTTCGTAGTCCATTTCAACCAGAAGTTCTTCCATGAGCACGTTCAGATCCAGTGAGCGATCAAGTTCAAGACCCTAGTGCAAGGTGATTTATCTGTCTCTCAGTACGAGGCTTGTTTCTTGGCCTTGTCTCAATTTACTCCTCATCTCAATAGCGATGAGAAGATGAGGGCTCGTCGTTTTGTAGCTGGGTTGCGTCCTGCCCTTCATAGTCGTGTGGTACGGCATTATTTGGAGATGTTTGAGCAGGTCGTTCATCAAGCATTGGTTTATGAGGAGGGCTGAGCTATGACCTAGAGATTAAGAGAGCAGAGTTCCGATGGAGATCGAAAGAGGAGGGCCCCAGCCAGTAGTTCTAGGCAGCACCATCAGCAGAGAAAGAGGGATAAATCGTGGTTTCGGTAGCCCGTGGTTCAGACAATAGCTTCTTCCTCATCATCAGCACCGTCAGCCACTTCATCTTTCGGCCCCTTTTCTGGTGTATGTTTCAGTTGTGGACAGGCCAGGCATCGGATGCGTGAGTGCCCTCTCCCCATTCAGTAGCAGAGGCCATCGTAGTTGCCCCCTCCTTGTCCTCCTCAGCAGTAATAGAGAGCGCAGCTTCCACCCATCGCTCTTAGGGCTCCTCCTCAGCAACATAGGCTGCCAGGTAGACCTCCTCAGCAGAGACAGCAGCAACAGAGACAGCATCGACCTCATCACCAGAAAAGGGGATATCCGTATGTCTGGTCCCTGGGTCTAGTATGTATCATAGCCTAGCAGGCACAGACTCAGGACCCTCAGTTTTCCAGTTTGCTCCCCTACCAGCTCAGGGCCATTTTTATTCTGCAGAGCAGGCACCAGGCCAGGACCCGCAGTCATCGACTGATGGAGTTGTTGAGGGTATTCTTCTTGTGTTTGCTTGTATTGCTCATGTCTTGTTTGATTTCGGTGCTTCCCATTCATTTGTGGCCGAGTAGTTTTATCGATCGACCGATATTCCATCAGAGTCCATGTCTGAGGCCTTGGCCATTTCGACTCTCATTGGGAAGTCTGTGGTATTGACCCATCGCTGCCCTTCTTACCCGGTGTTGGTGGGCGAGATGTTCCTTCCTGTCGATCTATTCGTGATGCCGATGACAGGATTCAATGTTATTCTGGGTATAGACTGGCTTGCAGAGTATGGTGTCGTCTTAGACTGTCTTGCAAGGACAGTTACATTTTATATTACAAGCTTGCCAGTATTCCAGTTCGTCGCCGAGCCTAGAGTGGAGCCGTTATCTAGTCTCTTAGCTTTGGTCGCTGAAGATTCTGTGGTAGAGAGTATCGAACAGCTGCCAGTTGTTTGTGAGTACCTGGATGTGTTTCAAGAGATCTCGGGTTTGCCGCCGTGTCGGCAAGTAGAGTTCTAAATTGATTTAGTGCCTAGTATCGCGCCTATCTTGAAGGCCCCCTACCAGATGTCACCGTTAGAGTTGAGGAAACTGCAAGAGTAGTTAGATGAGCTCCAGGAGTTAGGTTTTATTCGTCCTAGCAGTTCACCTTGGGGAGCCCCCGGTATTGTTTGTGAAGAAGGATAGTTCATTGTGGCTATGTGGACTATCGCAAGCTCAACAGAGTCACCATCAAGAACTGATACCCGCTTCCCCGTATTGATGATCTATTCTATCAGTTGCAGGGTGCAAAGTATTTTTCCAATATAGACTTACATTCCGGTTACCATCAGATTTGGGTTCGAGAGGAAGACATTCCAAAGACGGCTTTCCGAACACGTCATGATCACTTTGAGTTTCTGGTCATGTCGTTCAGACTTACCAATGCGCCCACCTATTCATACAGCTGATGAACGAGATTTTCCGGCCGTTCCTCGATCAGTTCGTGGTGGTATTCATTAATGATATTCTTATATATTCGAGAACCCGTGAGGACCATGCTGAGCACCTGTGGATTGTGCTTGAGACCCTTCGTGCCCAACAACTATATGCAAAGCTAGAGAAGTGCGAGTTTTAGCTGGAGGAGATGAAGTTCTTCGATCACGTGGCGACGAGGGAGGGTGTCGCTGTGGACCCCTCGAAGGTTGATATAGTGCGTCAGTGGGGTCAGCCCATGAACGCGTCTGAGATTCGCAGCTTCCTTGGTCTAGCGGGATATTATCGACGATTTATCGAGGGTTTCTCCCGTATTGCAGCACGGCTGACCCGGTTGACGCAAAAGGGCGTCGAGTTCATCTGGAGTGACGCCTGTGAGAAGGCATTTACGGAGTTAAAGGATCGCCTCACGTCTGCTCCTGTCCTCCCTCTTCCTAACGGGAGTGAGGGTTTTATTGTTTTCACCGATACCTCCAGAGTTGGCTTGGCTATTGTACTGATGCATCACGGGAAGCCAGTGGCGTATGCCTCGCACCAGCTCAAGGTCCATGAGCTGAACTACCCCACCCATGATTTGGAGCCCACAGCAGTCGTCTTCACACTGAAGGTGTGGAGGCATTATCTA
The DNA here is from genome assembly GCF_029962835.1 of Magnolia sinica. Lineage (NCBI taxonomy): Eukaryota > Viridiplantae > Streptophyta > Magnoliopsida > Magnoliales > Magnoliaceae > Magnolia > Magnolia sinica. The sequence goes on from NC_080574.1 coordinate 64,829,610, forward strand.
TATGGGGTCAGGTTCGAGCTATTCGCAGATCATAAGAGCTTGAAGTATCTATTTTCATAGTTCGAGTTGAACCTGTGACAGAGACGATGGATGGAGCTACTGAAAGACTATGATTTTGACCTTCAGTACCACTCGGGCAAGACGAACGTGGTAGCGGATGCTCTAAGCCGTCAGCCACGAGGCCAGGTGGCACAGATGATGGTGCATGAGTGACAGATGCTCGAAGATGTTTCAGAGTATGACTTTGAGTTCGGTCTACAGTCTTTCCTTGTATAACTTTCGAGCTTGTCGATTCAACCCTCTTTGGTGGCTAGGGTGATCGAAGCTCAGCAGGCGGACGAGTCACTTTAGGAGTACCGAGCAGAGGCCGCATTTATGGAGCAATCAGATTGGCAGATTGGTTCCGATGGTGGGTTGTGCTTCAGAGGCCGATTGTGTGTCCCGGACGTGTCAGAGTTGCTCATGATCTGATGACCAAGGCACACCGATCGAGACTTACTATTCACCCAGGCTCCACGAAGATGTATCGTGATATGAGGAGGCAGTACTTCTACCAGGGGATGAAGCGTCATATTGCGAGTTTTGTGGTAGAGTGTGACACATGCTAGCGTGTTAAGGCTGATCATCAGAGACCCCCCGGTCCCTTGCAGCCGTTGAGCGTTCTAGAGTGGAAGTGGGAGCACGTATCGATGGACTTCATTGTAGGTTTGCCGAGGACTCAGCACGGTCATGATACCATCTGGGTTATCGTTGATCATCTGACGAAGTCGGCTCATTTCATTCCAGTGCGTGCTTCTTGGTCGATGGACCAGCTTGCAAAGGTGTTCATTGAGGAGATAGTGAGACTGCATGGCATGCCAGCTTCGATCGTTTCAGACTGAGACTCCAAATTTACGTCTTAATTTAGGAGGAGTTTTCAGCAAGTGCAGGGGGTCATTTTGCATCTCAGCACTTCTTATCATCCATAGATGGATGGGTAAACCGAAAGGGTCAACCAGATCCTTGAGAATATGCTCAGGGCTTGTGTGATCGATTTTGCAGGTAGTTGGGATTATCATATGTGCCTCACCGAGTTCGCGTGCAACAACGGCTATCAGGTAACTATCGACATGGCTCCTTTTGAGGCACTTTATGGTAAACCGTGCAAATCTCCTAGTTGTTGGACTGAGGTTAGAGAGCATCGTCTCTTAGGTCCCGAGCTTGTGCTGCAAGCGTCAAAGGCTATTGATGTTATCAGGCAGAGGATGCGCATAACTCAGAGCTGGCAGAAGAGTTATGCTGATCGTCGATGTCGACCCTTCGAGTTCACAGTCGGGGACATGGTATATCTCAAGGTCTTGCCTATGAAGGGCGTGGTTCATTTTGGTGTGAAGGGCAAGCTTGCCCCGAGATTTATTGGACCTTTTGAGATTACCGAGCACGTAGGCGTTGTGGCCTATAGGCTTGCCTTACCTCCTGAGTTGTTTGCGATCCATGACGTGTTCCATATTTCTATGTTATGGAAATGTGGGTCGGACACTATTCCTATGATTGATTGGCAGCCACTTGAGGTCCATGGGAATGCTTCCTACATTGAGCGGCTGAATCGTATTCTTGATCGGAAGGAGCAGGTCCTCAAGACCAAGGTCATTCCCTTGGTGAAGGTTCAATGGGGTCATCATTCGGAGGCTGAGGCATCTTAAAAACGCGAGGCTGAGATTAGAGAGCGTTGTCCTCATTTGTTTGTTGATTGACATATGCAAATTGTATTACCTTCTCTTTTGATGATTGCTATATGATAATAATTATGCATTTTGTTGTCTCGATTTTATCAATTTCAGGGTTAAAATTTCTTTGTTGGTGGGGAGGATTGTGAGACCCGACCTGAGTTCGCATGTGTGCAAGTGTGTGTGTGAGTATGCATTTCGTTTACTTGGGTCTCGCGGTCCTACTGGTCAAATTCTGATGACCCGCGACCTTTGGGTAGTGTTTGCGGTCATCCTTGAGTTCGGTCACGTAGACCTGACTCGGATCGACCCAAAAACTATGCCATTGCGATCGCATTGTCGTTGCAGTTCCAACGACGCGTCTTATGTGTCCATCCAATGTATAGATCATAAGTTGTGTGTATCTCATGTTATAATCCTTGATCATGATCGCATGGCCCACCTAAGAGTGGTGTGCACGTTTTCCTAGATGGTCCCATCCCTAATGTTTAAGTTTCAACACACACTACCCAACACCACCCAAAATTTCATAACCTACACTACCCACCACCCAAACACCACCCACATGCCTACTAACCTATTAAACCTACAACTTTGGTTGTAACTCCCTACTTGCAATCATCTCTGTAAATGCCATAATTTATAGCCCTTTGTATTGTCAAATTTATGTTGCCAAAGACACTGTTATGAAGCTTGCATTAGTGAAGAACAATGCTCTACTCAAGATCAACTTAGGTTGACAAGCACTATTCACAAGTCAAGAATCTCAAAGATGCTTTCAAGTTCTACCTCAAGATCTCAAGAAGCTTTCAAGTTTGAGCTTCATCAAGACTTCAAGCTTCACTACTTTCAAAGGTCACTTGTCTCCTATGTTCAATGTCCTTACTTCACTCTTGAGGTATAACTGACCTTAGGTTGACCTTTAGAGTAGGTCGTTTTCTATAAGCCAGTTTGGTCTGTTCTAAGACTAGTCCTGGACTTTGTTCGACTAGTCCTAGCACTGCTTCGACCTGTCTAAGAAATTCCTAGATCAGTCGTAAGTTTCTTATAAAAATCAAATATTTTTTGTTAGGCTTCGACTAGTCTTAAGGATTGTTCGACCAGTCGTAGGTATAGTGTCGACTGCATCTTCGACCTATCGTAGAGCTACGACTCAATGTACAGCGCTCAAATTAAACTTGGTTCGACCAGTCATGTGAGCCTATGACCAGTCGTAGGAGACCCATGACTAGTCGTAGACCACCTACGACCAGTCGAAAAACTGTCAATCTTATCGCACCCGAATTTTTCAAATATCTGTTGGTTCTACAACCAGTCGTAGAGGTTCTTAGACCAGTCGAAGACATGATTTGCTCACCTATAAATAGAGCATGAATCTCAGAATAAAACAAGAACTTCAAGCTAATTTAATTCGGTCTTCTAAGAGATAAGTCGGTGCTCCATTTAAGCTAATTGTGCATATTTAACATTATCTTTCTTTAGCTTTGTTAATTGATTTTGTTTCTTGCATTCCAATCTAATCTAAAAAGAGGAATTGTTATTTTCCTTTTTCTGGAATCAAAATCAATTAGAGCTATCCCTTTTGTTTTAATTTAAAATCTATTAGAACCTAGAACCATTATAAAGTGAGTATTAGACATTAAACTTTGACATTCAAATCTCTAATCCAACTTGGTTCTTCTGGGCTAGTACAATGAAGGAGAAAATTAGGTATTTTACAATTTGTGTAATTTACATTGTTTGGTTTTATTTGAGGTTAAGCCAGAAAAATCTCAAAGTTGTTGGTTATCTTAGGAGAGCTATAAAACTCAAAAGTGAGGGTTTTTAAATTGTGTAAGCCCTTTGAAGAAGACACAATTGTGAAGGTTTTGGGTGAACCCGTGAAAACCTATTTGATAGTGAACGCTAATATCCCCTGTGTGAGGATATTAGGAGTGGAGTAGCATTCTATGTGGCTATTGTTTAACAGTTGGTGAACACACAGGCGAACCACTATAATTCTTTGTGTTATGGATGTGTGATTTATTTTTCCTATCTTTTATCATTCAGAATTGTGGAATGTATGTGTGAATGTGAATGTTGTAATCATTTCATTTCAAGCACAATGGGGAATGTTGTAATAATTTAGATTTACATTTCAACATTATATTTTTGCTATCTCTTTATTATTACATTAAGCTTCAGTTTCTTTATTTGTTCTAGAAATAAGATTGTCCTACCATAAACTTTGGTTTTTGGTGTAAGGTTGTCCTTAGAACAATTTTTGTTTATATTTCTCTATATTGGTTGCTTTTCATTCCTATACTGTGATTGGTGTATAGTGTTATCTATTCTTTGGTTCATATTCCGCTGTATTTATATTTAATTTTGCATAGTCCTATTCCCCCCCCCCCCCCCCCCCCCTTCTAGGACATATAGCTTGGCCGTTTCAAGTGGTATCAGAGCCTAATAGCTCGCTTTTATTACTTTTTATTTGGATTTAATTTCTAAGCTAACGATCTAAGCTATATAAGATGTCAAATTTTAATAGCCTATCAGTAACTAGGCCTCCACCCTTTGATGGCTCCAATTATGCCTATTGGAAATCCAGGATGAGGATCTTCCTCAAATCAATGGATGAGAGTGTGTAGCGAGCCACAATGACTGAATGGAACCCACCTACCACTGAAGTGACTGGTATTGGAGGTTCAAAATCAATGAGAGTAACATCATATTTCTCATGGACCATCCTTTAGAAAAATGAGAGTAGTGCCAATGTAAATGCACTAAATACAATTACTTGCGCACTATCACCAGATGAGTTCAAAAGAATCATATCCTATGATACTGCAAATCAAGCCTGGGATATATTAGAAATGACACATGAGGGTACTACAATTGTCAACAAATCTAAACTCCAACTCCTCACAACCAAATTTGAAGAAATTCATATGGAGGAAAATGAAATGTTTATGGACTTTTACACTAGATTAAATGACATTGTAAACTCAATGTGGGGTCTTGGTGATAAAATCCCAGAAAGTAAAGTCTGTGCAAAGATACTACGCTCACTTCCTGAACAGTTCAACTCTAAGGTAACCATGATCCAGGAACTTCGTGATACGAATAATATGAGGGTAGAAGAAGCAGTTGGTTCTTTACAAACCAATGAGTTAAACTTTAAAGCTCCTAAAGGTAAATCCATTGCTCTCAAATCTTCTAAAGGTATTTCTCAAGAAAACTTGGATTTAGAAAATTCTGAAGATGATATGGCTCTTTTAGCGAAGAAATTTTACAAGATTTTCAAAAGCAAGAAAAGGGTAGATTTTCAAAAATCAAATGATAAGAAAAGATCTAAACCTAGATCAAAAAGTTGGAAGTCTTTGAAAGATAGTCAATGTTACAACTGTCAAGAGTATGGGCACTTAGCAAACAAATATCCTAAAAAGGACAAAACAAAAAGAAAGGGAATGTTGGCCACTTGGGATGAATCATCTGATTCTGAAGCTTCTTCTAAATCAGGAGATTTTGAAACTGAGTCGGGCAGTGAAGTTAAAGCCCTTATGACTGTAGCCAAATTCACTTTTTTAGATCATGATAATTCAACTAGTGAAGAAAATCTGAATAGTGATTATGAAAATGAAGATGATCTTCAAGATGCCTACAATGTCCTATACAAGGAAAGTTGTAAAATTGCTGTTAAACTTAAACTTCAAAAAGAAAAGTTTTCTAAACTTAAAAAATATTTTGAATCACTTGTTTTAGAAAAATCCCAAATTTCATATTATTTTGAAAAATCAAAATGCAACGTAGAATTTAAAACCTCGCTAATTGAAAATCTGAAATCTGAAAATGAGATACTTAAAAATGAAGTATCTTCTCTTCTGAGTTTAAAGGATACATGGAGGTATGCCCAAGGAGATCCAAAGTTAGAAAAACTATTATCCGGAACAAGAAAAAGTGGCGATCGATCCAGATTGGGTTATGATAAGAATACACTTCTTAATCAAAAGTATACTCCTCCCAAGTTTGTGAAAGGAGAGTCCTCAAACTTAAAAGGGAAAAGTACTTATCAAAGTTTTTCTAAAAATACAAAAACTTTTTAAAAACCTAAAAGCAACCATGTCAACTTTAAAAGTCAGAATCAAAACCCTCTTGCTGAAAAGATAGTAGATTTACTCAAGGAGCTCTTAAAATCTAACTCAGTAGGTCTTTCTTACAACATCAGTCAGAAGAAGACCAATTATACTCATAAACCCAAAACAGTTCTGAAATGGGTTCCTAAAGTTGCCTGCTAAGTTGCTCACACCGCTTTCAAAGCAACAAGCCATTCAAAGTGGTACCTAGACAGTGGATGCTCAAGGCATATGACTGGTGATAAAGGTTTATTCACCGATCTCAAAGACATGACTGATGGTTCAGTCATATTTGGTGATGGTAGCAACCGTAAGATTATGGGCCAAGGTACTGTTCAACTCTATATAACCTTCCTTTGTTTAAAAATGTTTTATATGTTGAAGGTCTTAAACATAACTTGCTTAGCATATCTCAAATATGCGACAATAACCATAGTGTACCATTTTCTAATCAAAGCTGTAAGATTCTAAACAACAAGGGTTCAGTAATACTAACTGGATGTAGAACGTCTGAAAACTGCTATATATTATAAAAATTTTTAAGGAGATGGCCTACCTATGGTGAGGTCCATATACAAATATTTGGGGCTAGTAGACCCCTGTGCACATCGTGGCAAGGGCCGGACGGGCCCACCACATTGGGACGTCTAGGTTAGTCCAATTTTCTGGACAAACCGTTTTATTTAAATTAATTAAAATATTTTTAGGTGTTTAAAAATCTTAAAATTTTGTGAGGATGTATCCCAGATATGGAAGTATCACCCTATAAAATTTTAGAGCCATCGGGCTCATGTACTGCTGGTGGTGCGGCATGGAGTGGCTTATCAGGTAGGGACGCCTAGGCTAGGGTGTCCAGCCTTAGCTGGCCCTCCAGCCTACCTTGTGGGCCCACCTAGATGTGTTGTATATCCCATCATATTGTGAGGATTTTATAGGATAATTTATGTCTTTACACCCTAAATTTTGGGTTTAATTAATGCATCATTGAGGCTCACCTTGTTTAAGTTATATGGGTATTTATATGTAACCAAATTTTTGGACTCCTTGTAAGCCCAAATGAGCTGGAACCCTTTAGATAGGCCCAGTGGATTCTCGGGCTGTATTCTCCATGGTATTCTGTTGGGCTAGTGGGCTGGAATGTATGAGTGGTTAGGCCCATGGTTGCCCACCAAAATATCTAAATTCTTGGGCTAGGTTGTAAGGCCCAACTTACTTATCTTGAAAACGATTCTCGCCCATGTGTTGGAGTAATGGGCTGCCCACTATGCCCACCACAATGTATGGACTTGGTGGCCCTTATATTTGGGTCTTAACCTTCCTTATGGGCCCATATTATTGCATGTGGATTTGGCTGTATATTGCCCCTATTGGGCCTATGAATTATGTGTAGCCTTGGGCCACTTTATCGAGGCCCAACATGTGAAGTATTTATATGTATATAGCTGCCCATCTCTTTCTTTTGGTGATGCTCGGGCCACGGGCCTTGATCCTTTGTAGATTATTATTAGGCAGCCTTCAAGGGACAATGGTGGTTGAATGCCCACCTTGATATGCCCCTCTAGGCCCTTATTAGGCCCATTCTTGCTTCTATGGGTGGTTAAAGGTCCATCATAGACCATTGGTAGGCCCATTCTTATTATTTAGGTCCATGCCATTATACATCTAGTCTCGTGGGCTACCCCAGGCTATTAGGCACCCATTGAGGTTGCATTCCTTTTGAGAGACGGTCTAAGTACCTAGACCCCACTAGTGAGGAGGGGAGAACATCTTTATCGCATTGGCATTTCTTGTTTATCTTCGTGGTCCACTCCCATACGCATCATATGCATGCTTGGCTGAGATGTGATTGGTCATGGTTATGCCATTGGGCAGGATATTGTGAGGGATGGGGTTTTCCCCTCTTGATTACGTTGGATGTTTAGGTATGATGCATGGCTGTTTGTGTGATTCATGCATCTGACGTTGCATAATATGATCGACATTCACCCTCGCTTCATCAAGGCCTTGCCTCCACAAGGATATTCGTGGATGGCTAGACTTGTGAACACAGGAAATGATGTTTAAGCATACCGGGTGCATAGGATGCCCATGGGTGAAATTCCCAATACTTCCATCGTACTAAGGATTTGCTCCAACGCCATGACCGGGTGGAAACATGAGTGCATGAGGGCCTTACACCTGTAGTCGTGACTCCCACCATCATATAGTCGATTAGATAGGGATGTGGCCTTATCTGCCTATGAGGGAGGGCATTATTAGGCTGAGTTTGACCAGCTCGTGAAATGGGTTCGCTACCGTTAGGCCTTGTTGGTGATTGGCTGTCCACAGGCAGGTAGTGAGGTCTCTTACGGTCGTTTGACTGTGCAGGTCTAGACAGCGGCAGTCATTCAACAGTGTAATGGACCCCGGTGATTTCTTTATGATTGAAAATGTATTTGATATGTGGATTAGATATGAGCATTGACATACTTGCATTACATTAGCATTGGATGTGTAAGCCCCCTTCATGCACTGCCTTGGTATGACGTCTAGTACTCATTACATGGTATTCATGATAAGCCTCGGTAAGGGTAGTGATATTCTCATTGAGCATGTTCTTTCCTTGTACCTCCTAGTATTCTTCTGTACACCATTGACACACACTTTCACCACCCTCTAAGCTTCTATAAGCTTAAGCACATTTGATGCGTGCAGGTGATCCTAGGCAGGTGTCATAGAGTGGTAGAGCATGGATTAGAGCTGAGCTTGAAGACCCAGTGTTGCTGACTTTTCTCTCTTTTCCTACTATCTGATGTATGTCCTTTTGGGCCTGATGTAAACTTGTAAAAGTTCAAAGTCTTAGTAGATTTTGTGATGTGTGCCCTTTGTTATTCTTAGATATACTTGTTGTGATCTTGGGTATACTCGTATTGGAATGATTATACTGCTATGGGAATCCTCCTTATAGGATCCGAGGATCGGAACCTGCCTCAAGAGCCGAGAATGGGGTACTACGGAGGTTGTTGCGGCTAGAACCGGCCATTGGGTTCCTTGTGAGTCCGGTTACCGAGTCTGGGGCATGACAGTTGTGTTGACCCTTGCTCGTGAGAGCATAAACAGTCAGCCTAGGTGTATGTTGTAAATGTTAAAGGTGAACCTAATTTAAAACCTTGGGTTTGGAGTGAACCGTGGGAAACTTCCTTAGTGAAATCCGGTAAACACATGGGTTGAGTGCGGTTACCGGGAGTGGAGTAGACAAGTAGTCGAAGCACTATAAAAATGACTTTGTTTGAGATTGTTTTTGTCTTTCATTTGTTTATATGATTTCCTTAAATACTTTCATATCTTATCATCTAAGATCACACCTCACACACACTCACAGTCATATCCATCATAAACTAGTCTGCATATTGGTTATCTCTCAAATAGTTTGTGATTGGATCCTCTACCAGGCTTGGAAGCTAGTAGAGTTACTCTTGAGTAATCCTAATATATGCTTGTTGTTAGGATTAGAGTGATAGGATTTTAAACTATTATAAAATTCTTAAAAAGTCCTATTTACCCCCCTCTAGGACATATTGGCATATTCCTACTTCAACTAAAGCGGTCTTTACAGCAATTTCATGCCCTCCCCCTCCCCACCCCAACCAACATTTTGCTACTCCTAAGCAAAATAACTAAAGAAAAATAAATATAAATATAAAAACTAATTCTAGAAACAAATTTAAAATGGAAAAAAATTCTAACTACACCACTTTCACAGGTAATCTCGATTATATTTAGAATATGCAACAAGCCTTTAAACCCCTAGGCTTCCCCTAGTAGACGAGTTATATTCTTGTGAGGGTTTCCAGAAATATTACCCACAAACATTGAAAATATGAAAAATAGTTCAACACTCAGAAATTTATACAATTACGCCTCCATTCATCATATGAATTCTAAAATAAAATAATACTTACCCCAAGTCTGAAATTAGATAGAATCTTAATTTCCTAATCCATTACATCTTCGAGTTCATAAACCTAATCAAAATTTAAAATAGTTATGATCCAATATACTTAGGAGCTCAGTGACACTAGTCTAACTTTGAGAAATATGCATGTTCCCTATCTTAATTCTTTTCAATCCCAAGAATATGAAATCTCTAGTTATCTCATTTCTTTCATGACATTTCTTTTCTTATCATCATATCCTCATTATTATAGACCACCCTTAGATGAAGATTCCCACCGGGTTTGCTTCATAACTTAAGGTATTGTAGTTGTAAAGGTAACAATAATGGATACTTAGATATCCTTATTCCGGATTACTAACACAATTGTTATGGTCATTGCATTCATGCTCTATAATAAAATTTTCATTTTTCATCGCTTTTTTTCTTCAATATTCTCTCTTTTAAGCATATATCAATGGTACTAGTTCATTCAACCTTGTTTGAATCATAATTTGTTATTCTAGTTCACATATCATATTCCTCACTTAATTAGCTAGGGTGTATTGTGAATTCAGTAAATCAAATTACAACTCACTTTAAATTAATGATTAGATAATCGAACTCAAGTCTATAATTTTCAGATATTAGAATTTTGATTACTATCAACCTAGACTAAGTATTAACTTTACTTTTGGAATTTGCATAATATCATATTCACATTCTTGTATATAAACATATTATTTTGAAAATGTTGAAATTTTTTTCCCATAAACCTAAAAAAATAAACTTAAACTTAAAAAATAAATTGAAACCTATCTATAAAAAAAAAACTCACATGGATGACTATCCACACCCTCAACCTAAAATCTACATTGTCCCCAATGTAATGATAATATAATCCAGAGAATAATAAAAATAAAAGAAAAAGTGGATAGTACCTACCATGAAGAACTCACCTACTAGGTGACACTAAAAAAATTGAATATGATACAAATTCTACATAAATGCTCTGTCGGACTAGGATCATTGATCTGAATATTTTGGCTCATGAAGAGGGACAGACTCCTTTCCCAAATGAAAGTTTTTCACATAAGGCTTCAATCTCTGACCATTAACCTTGTACACATTGCCATTATGGGGATTCTCAATTTCAACAGCCCCATGAGTATAAACATTCTTCACAATGAAGGGGCCTCTCCATCTTGATCTTAACTTTTCCAAAAAACTGGAGACGGGAATTGTACAATAGGACCTTTTGCTGAGGTTCAAATTTTTTCCTCAAGATGCTTTTGTCATGAAAAGTTTTGGTCCTCTCTTTGTTGATTTTAGAATTTTCATAGGAGTCTCTCCTCAGCTCCTCTACTTCATTCAACTCTGGCTTCCTTTGTCCACTTTTTTAATACATATCATTGTTTAATTTCTTTATTACTCAGTAGGCTCTATGTTCTAATTCCACAGGCAAGTGACAAGCCTTCCCATATACCAATCTGTATGGGGACATTCCAATCGGGGTCTTATAAGTAGTCCTATAAGCCCATAAAGCGTCAGATAGTCTGAGAAACCAATCCTTCATATCTGGCCTTATAGTTTTCTATAAAATCTGTTTGATTTCTCGATTAGAAATCTCAGCTTTCCCACTCATTTGTGGGTGGTATGGGGTGCTTACTTTATGCTTGATGTCATATTTCTTCATCAAGGCCTCTAATGTCCTATTGTAAAAGTGAGACCCGCCGTCACTAATGATGGCCTTTGGTGTTCCAAATCTAGAAAAAATATTTTTCTTGAGGAATCATATGACCACTTTGTTGTCATTGGAACTGCCTCAATCCACTTTAAAACATAATCCACACCAACCAATATATAAAGAAATCCAAAAGAAGATGGAAATGGGCCTATAAAATCAATACCCTAACAATTAAATATCTCTAACGGTAAAATTGAGGATAAAGGCATTGTGTTATGCTTCCCAACCTTTGACATCAATCATAAGCAACATAAAAATCATCGGTGTCTTTAAACATGGTGGGCCAGTAAAAACTGTACTATAGGATTTTTGTAGTGGTTTTTTAGTAGAAAAATGGCCACCACATGCTTCCATGTGGTAAAAGGAAATAACACTCTAACCTTCATCCTCTGGGACACAACTTCTAAAAATCCGATCAGTCCCATATTTATATAAATGTGGGTCATCCCAGAAGAAGTTCTTAACCTCAGTTTCAAAGCATTTCTTATCTTGTAATTTCCAATGCTAAGCATTTTTCCCGTTATAAGATAGTTCACTATATCCGCGTACCTAAGCAATTTGGAGATCGCAAATAATTGTTCATCAAGGAAAGTGTCATGGATATGCATCTCCTTAGTGGAATCATCTAACATCAATCTAGAAAAGTGATCGGCCACTACATTTTCTACTCCTTTCTTATCTTTTATCTTTAAGTCAAATTCTTGGAATAGGAGGATCCATCTTGAAAGTCTCGGCTTTATATCCTTCTTAGATAGAAAATATTTCAAAGCCGAGTGGTCTGTGAAAATGACCACGTTGGATCCCATCAAGTACGACATAAACTTATCCAAAGAAAAACTACTACAAGTAACTCTTTTTCAGTTGTTGAGTAGTTCATTTGGGCCAAGTTTAGAGTTTTACTCGCATAGTGAATAATGTAGGGCCGTTTATCTTTCCTTTGGCCCAAAACAGCCCCTATGACATAATCACCTGCGTCGCACATTAGTTCAAAAAGAAAGTGTCCAATCTAGTGGACGCATGATAGGTGCAGTGGTAAGAGATGATTTAATTTTATTAAAGGCACTTGCACACTCATCTGTCCACTTAAATGGGACATCCTTTTAGAGAAGATTAGTTAAGGGTCTAGTAATGACACTAAAGTCCTTGATGAATCTTCTAAAGAAACTAGCATGCCTTAAAAGTGATCTAATATCTCTAATAGGTCAGGGGATAGGTAGATTAGTAATAATGTCGAGTTTAGAGCGATCTACCTCAATTCCATTTTTGGAGATAACATGGCCCAAAACAATTTCCTTTTGAACAATGAAATAAAATTTCTCCCAATTTAAGATAAGGTGATTCTCTTCACACCTAGATAAGACGAGATAAATTATTGAGGCAATCCTCAAAACTACTCCCAAATATAAAGAAGTCGTCCATGAAAACCTCATGAAACTTCCCAACCATATTTGAAAAAATACTTAACATACATCATTGGAAAGTTGTTGGGGTATTACACAATTCAAATGACATCCGTTTGAAAGCAAACGTGCCAAATGGACAAGTGAACGTAGTTTTCTCTTGGTCTTCCAGGGTTATTTCTATATGGTTATATCCGGAATATCCATTAAGAAAACTATAGGAGTGACCTGCTACCTTCTCTAAAACTTAATCAATGAATGGTAGAGGGAAATGGTCCTTCCTTGTGACCTAATTCAATTTTTTATAGTCAATGCAAACACGCCAACCTTTGGTGACATGTGTTGGTATGAGTTCATTATTAGAATTCTACACAATAGTTATTCTAGATTTCTTTGGGACTACTTGAGTTGGACTCACCCAAATACTATAGAATATTAGGTAGATGATTCCCACATCCAACATTTGATCACCTCATTTTTTACAACTTTCATCATGTTTGGATTGAGACGCCTTTGAGATTGTCTAATTAGTTTGGCGTCCTCATCAAGGTGGATCTGATGGGTGCATATGGAAGGACTTATACCCTTAATGTCAAAAATGGTCCAGCCCAATGCTCCTTTGTTGTCTCTTATAACATTCAATAATTTAATCTCTTGATCCTTATCTAAAAATAAAGAGAACATCATAGGATAAGTTTTATTTTCACTCAAGTATACATACTCAAGCTCATTTGGTAGTGGTTTTAAATCAAGCTTTTGAACATTGGTTGGTGATGGCAGAGATTGCAAGTCCTCGATAGATAGGATTTGAGTGCGCGGACTCCATTGGTATATACCAATGTCCTGGGTGGTAGTGCTCTCATTATCATCACAAATTTTAACAAGCACTTTTTCTAAATTAGAATTTTTTACGTCCCCAAAGACTTGAATCAATTCCTTAGTCAGACTAGGTTCCAATTCCTCTTCTTCTATCGAGTAGTCCATGAAATTCAGCTCATGGATCTCATTATTGTCAATGGGCTACTTACATAGATTAAAAATATTTACCTTTAGAGTCATATTACCAAAAGACAAGTTCATCATTCCATTCCTGCAATTTATGATTGCATTTGAAGTTGCTAGGAATGAGCGACCTAAAATGATAGGAACTTGACCACTAGAGTTTACACAAGGTTTGGTGTCTAGTACAATAAAATCCATGGAGAATTAGAATTCTCCACTTGGACTAAAACGTCCTCTAAAATTTTCCTTAGTACCTTAATGGAGCGGTCAGCGAGTTGAAGTGTAATCGTGGTTGATTTAAGCTCGCCTAACCCCATTTGTTTATAAACCGAATAAGGTACTAAGTTGACACTTGCACCCAAATCTAGCAAAGCATGCTTAATTTGGAAATTCTCAATAATACAAGGAATAGTGGGACTTTCCAGGTCATTGTATTTGGGTATAGCCCTTTGTTGAATGATAGTGCTCACTTTCTCAGTAAGGAAGGCCTTTTTGTACATATTTAATTTCCTCTTTACAGTGCATAAGTCCTTAAGATATTTAGCATATGATGGAATTTATCTAATGGCATCCAGCAGAGGAATATTGACAGTAACCTTTTAGAGCACATCTAACACCTATTGATATTTCATGTGGACAGTCGGATTCCGAAGTTTAGATGAGAATAGAACTAAAGGCTCATATAACTTAGTCTTTTTATTCTTTTGTTGTTGCAGCTCTCGAACCATAGCCGGTTCATCATTATCTTGAGACAGTGACTCATTCTTTGGTATTTCTACCGGTTGCATTATCTTGTTATCGACCTCTTTTCCACTTCTCAAGGTAATGATGGCCTTAACTTGTTCATAATGTAGCTCACTTGGATTTGAGTCTCTAATGAAATGTGTGTTTCTAAGGTTTGACACGGGTTGAGAAGGAAGGGTGCCTTTTTCCCTAGCATTTAGTTAAGTCTCAATCCTAGCCATGACTGCCTTTAATTCCTAGTTTGATTGGATTGGAGACCGATTTATTTAAGCTTGAGAATTCATGAATGCGTTCAATGCATCCTCCACAGATGATCGCTTTGGCGGGGGCGCATATGGTCAATCGTTAGGTGCCCCAAAGAAGTTGTTTTGTGGAGGCATTTGAGGTACATTGGGCGTATTAATTTATAGTCCATTCATCCAACTAAGATTAGGATGGTTACACCAATTTGGATTATACATGTTTCCCATTGGTTGCATAACTGACGTTTGGTAGTTATTTATAGCATTACTTGCTCATACTCATGCGTGATATTTTGTACAACTAGGATTATTGGACAATCCTTTGTGTCACGGTCTACACCACAAAGAAATGCTATAAAAATTACCTAAGGAAGTGTTTGCTTTAACTATATCAACCTTCCTAATTTCCAAGGCTTCGACCTTTCTAGCCAATGCAGCGAATTTTACATTAAGGTTATCTTCCTCTCTTAGGATATACATCCATACTTTGTCTCTAGGAATGGGTCCAGTTTGGTCTGGTTTAGCAGAGACATCAAATGTCCACATATTCTCTACTAACATGTCTAGAAAATCCCAAGCGTCACTATGATCCTTGTCAAGAAAGGTTCCACCACACATCATCTCTATGAACTGATGGGTATCCATGGTGATCCCCTTTCAAAATGCATCAATCATGTGCCATGATTCATAACCATTGTTGAGGGTTAAATATTGCATGTTGGACCCCATTTATTACTTGGTTTTATAAACATGATAATGCTTAATGTCTTATCATAATCATATTTATGTTACAAGGTAAATTTAAGAGCTTGGATTGAAAAAGATGCTAAAAGTATGGATTTAAGGATCAAAGATCCCCAAAGTCAAAGATCTAAGAAAGCCATGTTAAGAATGAAGAAAATCGAAGTTTTGAAGTGAATGTGCATAATCTTTGACTAGTCCTGACTCCTACTCGACTAGTCAAGGCTCCTCCTCGACCAGTCGAGGATTCCTCAACTCGAACTCCAGCAACTAAATCTCTTCAAATCAGTTCATCCTTGACCAATTAAAGGAAACCCTTAACCAGTCGAAGGTGACCCTCGACCGGTCGAGGATGGTCCTCAACTAGTTGAGGGTTACACAAATATTGCATAGAATGTGTAAATTTGAGACAATTTTTAAAAATTTTCAACTCAGTACGAAAGGAGGTGATGCAAAACTATAAATAGAGGGTCCCCAGGGCTTCCCTAGGCATGATCTAGGGTTTAAGAAGTGGAGGAAAAGAATGGAGAAGCCATCGCCAAGAGTTTTTCTTCCTTTTCCTTAGTTGTTTTTATGCTTTTCTTAAGGAGTTTTAGTTTAATCATGTTTATGGTTGAATAAACTTCTTAACTTAGGCTAAGAGGTGAAGCTTGTAGCGTGATGGAATATTTTCTATTACTTTGATTCATGTTTAAGTTGAACTATCTTTGATTCTAGTTTGATATTTAAGAAATACTTTCAGTTTTTAATGGTTTGTTGTGACTCAAATTACAATAGATCTACGATAGATTTGAATATGTTCTTTTCATGTATTGAGATAGTGAAATTACGCAATCCCATTGTTCACCATCATTCCATGTGTTAGATCCTTAACCTAGTATCCGTTCTATTCCATTAGGTCCCGTGGTCCCTCTGGTTAAATCTCAGTGACCCAAGACTTGTAGGTTGCATTTGCGATGATCCTTAAGTTTTTTCATAGAAACCCGACCCAATTCGACTCGAAACTTATGCCGTTGCGACTGCATCGTTGCCGTGATTCTAACGCCGCGTCTCGTATGTCAATTCGAGTTATAGATCAAAAGTTGTAGGTTGTGCATCATTTGGACTATTGATCGTGATTGTGGGACTCGCCTATTACATGTACACAATTCCCTAGGTGATGACATCATCCTCTTCCATCATGACCTAGCCTACCCTAGCCTAGCCTATAGCCTACTCTATTATAGCCTAGCCTAGCTAGCAAGCTCATGATGGCTTTTCTCTTCTCAAAATAATCATGGCTTGCTCTCTCCCATGTGCAATGATCATTTTTTTTCCAAAAATTCATCATTTATTACAAACTCATCATTGCCTGCTACAACTTCCCATTTCCCTCTCTTCTCCCTCATTTCTCCTCTCCCCCATTGTAAAAGAAGCTTGGGATGTCCCACAATCTCAAATTTTCCAGCCCCTCTCTTTTCCTCTCATCCCCCCCATCTAGCCCTTGCAATCTCATCTTCACCATTGAAACAACTCCTTGGAGCAAGAAGGACCCAGTGTTGAAGAAAGGAGGAGGATCTAAGAGGTAGGTGTGCATTCTAGGCTAGTTTTCTGATTTTTCTTCTTACATTACATTCTTGGAAGCTTGGAGGACCCCACCAATCGATGGTGGAGGTCCTCCATGACTTCTTAAGTGTGGCTAATGGCCCACCTTATGCATACATGAGCCATGATGGGGCCATTCTCCAAGGAACCCATCATGATGACTTTTCTTAATCCATCGCTTGATTTGGGTCATATAGACCCTAGATTCATGGTGGGGATGGCATCCCCACCTTAGATTTTGACTAGTAGGGCCATGCGTGTGTAAATCTATGTAATGTCTTG
This sequence comes from Magnolia sinica, assembly GCF_029962835.1. Lineage (NCBI taxonomy): Eukaryota > Viridiplantae > Streptophyta > Magnoliopsida > Magnoliales > Magnoliaceae > Magnolia > Magnolia sinica. Next base: position 64,847,086 of record NC_080574.1, read on the forward strand.
ATGTAATATAGTAATGTGTGGTTATGATTGACGGAGAAGGTCTCAATAATGGCGGAGCCCTTCTCCTATGGCCGAGATCTCTACCCCCTTTTTCTACTATTATTTTTCTGATGTGTGTGGCCCACCTAGTGAGCCAAGGACATCCAGACCATCTGGCAAGGTGTGACGCCCTTGCTGTCCATTTTCTGGATGTTGGGTGTCCCACTTACTACCCAATTATGACATGCAAGGTGTTTTGATGAAGGGTCTTGGTTTAGGGGTTTGTGGGGCCCACTAAGATAGGCCACATCATGGTTCATGTGGAGTAATTCCCTTTGTCCAGTAGCCTATAGCCTGGTATGTTCAGCAATATGTTGCTATCTAGATTTTTCTGGACTATTTTCTAGGCCTTTGATTTATGGATTTTGGTATGGAATTTAACCTTATATGTAGTCTTTTTTTCTCCCTATAAAGGGGTGTTTTCTAGAGGTGTGGACCCCACCTTGATGCATGATGGAGCCCACCTCCAACTGTCCTTAAATGGACTTTCATGGAGCAGACCCAAGGGGTGGGACAGTCCAATTTTCTAGACCGTCCAGTCACCATGTTGAAGGGAAAACACACATATCAGCTTGATCCTTGGGCGTGGTGCACCACTTTTGTGGACCCCACCTTGCTGTACATATAGGGGTATTTATTAGCCACCCATTTTCCCTCTTCTAGACATGCCTGGGCTCACTCCAATGGGTGTACAAGTTAGGGACAACAGTAAATTCCAGCAGCATTTTAATTCTAGAGCCTTGTTGCCTAGATTTTGTTTCATGTTTATATGTGTTTATTGGCCTCCTTCTTCACCCATCTTGGGGGCCACCTTGTTGGGACCCACCTCAGGTGTATGTAGGCCATCAGATCAACCCATTTTGGGGGGTTTTTATGGTTGGGAGAGCAGCCCCCCCGCGCCCCTACTGGACGTTCCAACTGGGCTGACGTCCAGCAGGGCCGTTCTCCCCCTTGTGGCCCACCTTGATGATGTGTTTTATCCATACCATTCCTCCCTTGTGTGGCCTCCCTTGGATGTGGTCCATCCCCTAGTGGGATGTCCACAAGTGGGGCCCACCTTGTATGTTTATATGGCCAGTTGACCAGGCCATTAGGGACGCCTAGGCCCACTGGGGACATCCAGATTTTTTTGGGATATTGTTGGACTTATAGTCCAATAGTAGACCCACCTTGTTTTATGTGTTGTGTACACGCTTCCTATCTAGTAGGGCCCACTGTAATAGTTATGTGCCACCAGGAAATATTTGTGCACTCACTTTTACCATCTGCTAGGCCTTAGTAGGCCCAGGAAGTTGGGTGGGTTGGATGTCCAAGAAGGGCCTTAAAATTTTGTATATAGCTGAAAGTTATGAGGTTGTGAGGCCCACCAGATTATGAGTTTTATGTACATACACCATGCTTGTATTTATGAGATTTCGGATCAATTAGTGCCTTATGAGGTCCGCATTTGGGTTGATTTTGAGGACCATAGTAGGCCAGATTTCTAGGACGTTCACCAGGCCCAAATAGTATTGGACGTCCACTCTTGAGCCCAGTTTGGTACCTAGACTGTTTTCACCTTATGCTGGACCTTGTGGGTTGAAAAATTAGATCTTTGTTACCCATCTATCTTAAGCAGTTTTGGGCTAAATTGAAATGCCCAACTTGGTAAATATTGGGCATGCCTTACCTATGTATTTGGGCTTATGGGCTACCCATTAGGTTTATCATAATGCATGAATTCGGTGGCCATTGTATTTGGGCTATGATTTACCCCCTTTTGGGTCCATGTTAATGTATGTAGGCTTTGGGTCATTTTCTTAAGGCCCTTCATGTGATATAAGATGTATGTATTACTGCCCATTTCATTTACATGGTTGTATTCGGGCCATGGGCCTTGTCTTCGCTAGACTCCTTGACGGGCTGCCTTCTTGGGGACCATGGTGGTTGAATATCCACATTGTGTACCCCTCTAGGCCCCTTTGTTGGGCCCATTCTCATCTATTGGTGGTTGAATGTCCACCTTAGACCTTGGTTAGGCCCATTCTCACCTATTAGGCCCATAATATTGTTTGATTAGGCTTTGTGGGCTACCCCAAATCGTTGGGCCCCCACTATTAGCTATGCATCCCCCATATCTTGAGGAATTACCTAAGTACTTAGACCCAACCTTGGTAAGAGGCGAGTACAACTTCACCGCATGTTATGTTATCATTATGATTCATCCCCATGTGCACCATGTGCCTAGACCCGACTTTGTCATGAGGAGAGTACATTATCGCTGCATGTTATATTTAGATACTTTCATGACTCATTCCTATGTGCATCATATGTGTGTTTGAGGAGTGATTGGTCATGGTATATGCTATTGGGCAGGTTGTTATAGGACTCCCTGAGTGATGGAGTTGCCCCACATGAGCATGTTGTATGCGCATGGACTAATGTAGGGTTGATTGCTGCGATTCATGCATCCCACATTTGCATGGCACGGTTACTATTTGCCCTAGCTTCATCAGGGTCGTAGCCTCCACAGGCACATCGTGGATGGCCAGATTTAGACGCCGAAAATATTTGGTTCTAGCACTGTGGGCACGTAGGATGTCCTTGGGTGAAAGTCCTAGAACTTTCATGGTACCAGGAGATGTTCTAACATCGAGACCGAGTGAAAAACATGAGCGTTGGTGCCGTTACCATTAGGCCACATCTCCCACTGTATCATGGTCGGTTGGAAGGGGGTGTGACATTATCCACCCGAGTGAGGGGGTTATAATTTAGGCTAAGTTTGACTAGCTCACAACTGGTTCCACTACCGGCGAGCCTTATAGTTGTTAGCTAACCACAGGCGGGTATTGAGGTTTCTTATACTTGCTGGGCTACGTGGCTAGGGAGAAGGCAGTCAGTGTGGAGTGTATTTGACCCCAGTGATTTTCCAGAGAGGAACTGTACTAATATGTGGACTTGATATGAGGACTGGCATGATCACATTGCATATTGCACATGGCATTTGGCTATATAGGTCCTGTATTGCATAGCCTTGGTATGACGAATAGCATTCATGCTTGGTGTAACATTGCCTTGGGATGGCTGATGGCATTCCTGCCTTATATTGCATAGACTAGTTACGGCTGGTGATATTCATGGTCTTGGCCGCATATTCCGCATACTCTGATATTGCATACTTAACACCTGTCCTGCACATACTTACACCACCCTCTAAGCTTTCTATAAGCTTATGCATGATTAATGTGTTCAGGTGACGCTAGGCAGTAACAGTGCAGGAGTAGGAGTGTACCGCGGAGCTTTTAGAGTTATTATAACCATTGTATCTTTCCCTTTATGCGCCTTGTAGAAGTTTTTATTCTTAGTGGATTTTGTGATGATGCTCCTGTGGTTATTATCTATGGGTTATAATCTTGGTTATGCTGATTATGAAACAAACTTGTGATTTAGAAATCCTTCTTATAGGATCCCAGGATCGGAACCTAGTTAATGGGTGACAGGAGCCGAGAATGGGTTACTACGGAGGCTATCGGCGCTCGATTCGGTGATCGGGAATTTTGTGAGCCCGGTTTCTGAGTTTACGACGCAACAATTATTGGTATCAGAGCATAACCCAAGAATAACTTAGGACAACATCACATATCTGCTTCGAGCTTAAGACAAGGAGTGTCCTAAGTGCGTACTCTTTTGATTTGGTTTTCTAACATCCATCAGCCTTGGACGCCTTTGTTCTTTCTGTAAACCATGCTGCCTAGATGAGGCATGATAGGTAGAGGCACCCGTGGTACCCGAGTGACCTGAGCGCATCCCGCTCCACCTCTTGAGGATCTTATTCTCGAGGTTCTCATTCTACCTTTAGTTGCTCCCGTTCCCCTGTCTGAGCCTGTTGTACCTATGTCAGAGGCCCTCACAGTTCCTGTGCCTCCTCTTGAGGCCAGTGCAGCCCCTACATTCCCTACATTACCCATTGGAGCAGACCAGTTGCAGTAGATGCTGCAGGCAGTCACAACCACCCTTCAGGGGCAGAGCAGACATTCAGAGGAACTCCAGAGCAGAGAGAGTAGTTGCGTGCGAGTACTCTTTTTTGAGATTTCCATTAGCAGGATCCCCCATGTTTTCAGGGTGAGCCAAATCCTATAACAGCTGAGTTCTGGTGCTCTGAGGTGGAGAAGACTTCGACACCATGCAATGCACGATACAGTAGTGAGTTCCATTGGCGGTATTCTTTCTACGGGGAGAGGCTCAACATTGGTGGGCATCTGTTTCTCGATCAACTGGAGAGATTTTATATGGACTTAGGAGGACTTCGTGGACCGTTTCGACCAAAAGTTCTTCCCCGAGTATGCTTAGCAGCAGGAAGCGTTGGAGTTCGAGATGCTTGTTCAGGGATAGATGACCATGTCGCAGTATGAGGCATGTTTTGTTGCTTTGTCCATATTCACTACTTACCTAGTGGATGATGAGAGGTGAAAGTCCCGCCATTTTGTAAACGGCTTGCGTCCCGCTCTCAGGAGTCATGTGGTCGGACACCTACTTACGATGTTCGATCAAGTTGTTCATAGGGCTTTGGTTTATGAGGATGATTGGGCTACCTTCTAGAGGACCCATGACCAGGGGGAGACCGGAAGAGGAAGGCGCACTCCGATAGCTCCTGTCAGCATCAGCACCGTCGTGTATGGGCTGTCTAGGGTTTCGAGCACCAGCAGCACAACTGACATCATCTTTGGGTACATTCACTGGAGTTTTTTTTGTTGTGGGAGGACGGAACATCATAGGTACAAATTTCCCCATCGTAGGTACGAATCATCATTCAGCTATCGAGCTTGTCGATTCAACCCTCTCTTATCGCAAGGGTGATCGAGGCTTAGCTGAAGGACGAGTTGTTGCAGGGCTACCGAGCAGAGGCCGTATCCGTGGAGTAGTCAGACTGACAGAATGGTTCCGATGGTGGACTCCGTTTTGGAGGCTGATTGTGTTCCAGACATTCTAGAGTTGCGTAGAGATCTGATGACCGAGGCACACTGATCGCGACTTACTATCCACCCGGGCTCCACGAAGATGTATCACGATATGAGGAGGCAATATTTTTGGATGGGGATGAAGCACCAAATTTTCAGCTTTGTGGTCGAGTGTGACACATGACAGCATGTCATGGTTGATCATTATAGACCACCTAGCCCCTTGTAGCCGTTAAGCCTTTCATTGTGGAAGTGGGAGTAGGTATCGATTGATTTTATCATGTGCTTACCTAGGACTCAGCGCCGTCATGACGCCATCTAGGTTGCCGTCGATCGTCTGACGATGTCGGCGCATTTTATTTTGATTCATGCGACCTCGACATTGGATCGTCTTGCGAAAATTTTCATAAAGGAGATTATGAGACTGCATGGCATTCCCGTTGATCGTTTCTGACCGAGACCCGAGATTCATGTCTCAGTTTTGGAGGAGCTTCCAGTCAGCAATGGGGTCTGTTTTGTAGCTTGGCACCGTATATCATCCACAGACCAATGGGTAGATTGAGAGGGTGAACTAGATTCATGAAGATATGCTCAGATCTTTCGCGATCGACTTCGCGGGTAGTTAGGATGATCATTTGTGCCGGGCCAAGTTTGTGTACAACAACAGCTATCAGGCTACCATTGGCATGACTCCTTTGAGGCACTATATGACAGACTGTGCAGATCTCCTATTTGTTAGACCGAGGTTGGAGAGTGGCATCTTCTAAGTCCCGAGCTTGTGCAGCAGTCATCAAAGGTAATCGACATCATCAGGTAGAGGATATTCACAGCTCAGAGCTAGCAGAAGAGTTTTATTAATAATCGGTGACGTCCCCTGGAGTTTGTAGTTGGTGACAGGGTGTATCTCAAAGTCTCTCCCATGAATGGCGTGGTACGATTTGGAGTGAAGGGTAAGCTTGCCCTGAGATTCATAAGACCTTTCGAGATCATTGGGCGTGTGGATGCCGTGGCCTATAGGCTTGCCTTACCTTCTGAGTTGTTTGGTATCCACAACATCTTCCATGTTTCGATGTTGGGGAAGTGTGGGTTAGACATTTTTCTAGTGATTGATTGACAGCCTCTTGAGGTCCGTGAGGATGCTTCTTATATTGAGCAACTGATTCATATCCTTCATAGGAAGGAGCAGGTTCTCCGGACCAAGGTTATTCCCCTAGTGAAGGTTTGTGGGGTCATCATTCTGAGGCAGAGGTGTCTTAGGAGCGTGAAGCATAGATTAGGGAGCACTATCCCCATTTGTTCGATTGAGCGATTGATTGTATTATGATAAGTATTGCCTTATATTGATTGATATATATGTGTGTGTGTGTGTGATGATGTTTTGTTTTCTTCCTTTGTTTATCTTGGTTGTGTTAAATTTCGAGGATAAATTTATTTTGAGGGGAGAGCTGTCAGACCCTTAACCTGGTATCCATTCTATTCCATTAGGTCCCATTGTCCTTTCGGTCGAATTTCGGTGACTCACGACCTATAGGTTGCATTTGCGATGATCCTTAAGTTTCGTCATGTAAACCTGACACGATTCAACCCGAAACCTATGCCCTTGCGACAGCATCGTCACGGCGATTCTAACGCCACGTCTCATGCGTCAATCCGAGTTGTAGATCAAAAGTTGTAGGCTGCGCATCAATTGGACCATTGATCGTGATTGTGGGACCTACCTATAGCATGCACATGACTCCTTAGGTGATGAAATCATCTTATTCCATCATGACATAGCCTACCCTAGCCTAGCCTAGCTAGCAAGCTCATCATGGCTCTTCTCTTCTCAAAATAATCATCGCTCACTCTCTCCCATCTGCAATGATCATTTTCTTCCCAAATATTCATCATTTCTTACAAACCCATCATTGCCTTACTACAACTTCCCATTTCCCTCTCTTCTCCCTCATTTCTCCTCTCCCCCATTGCAAGAGAAGCTTGGGACGTCTAACAATTCTCAGATTTTCTAGCCCCTCTCTCTCTCTCTCGTTTCCCGTCCATCTAGCGCTTACAATCTCATCTTCACCATTGAAACAACTCCTTGGAGCAAGAAGGACCTAGTGTTGAAGAAAGAAGGAGGATCTAATAGGTGGGTGTGCATTCTAGGCTAGTTTTCTAATTTTTCTTCTTACATTCCATTCTTGGAAGCTCGTAGGACCCACCAATCGATGGTGGAGGTCATCCTTAACTTCTTAGGTGTGGCTAATGGCCCACGTTGTGCATGCATGAGCCATGATGGGGCCATTCTCCAAGGACCCCATCATGATGAGTTTTCTTAATACATGGCTTGATTTAGGTCATATAGACCCTAGATTCATGGTGGGGATGGCATCCCCACCTTAGATTTTAACTAGTAGGGCCATGCATGTGTAGATCTATGCAATGTCTTTGATGTAATATAGTAATGTGTGGTTGTGATTGATGGAGAAGGTCTCAATAATGGTGCAGCCCTTCTCCTATGGCTGAGATCTCTTGCCCCTTTTTCTACTATTATTTTTCTGATGTGTGTCACCCACCTAGTGAGCTAAGGACGTCCAGACCGTCCAGCAAGGTGGGATGCCCTTAATGTCCATTTTCTGGATGTTGGGTGTCCCACTTGCTGCCCATTTATGACAAGCAAGTTGTTTTGATGAAGGGTCTTGGTTTGGGGGTTTGGGGGGCCCACTAAGGTAGGCCACACCATGGTTTATGTGGAGTAATGTCGTTTGTCCAACAGCCTATAGCCTGGTATGTTTGACAATATGTTGCTGTCCAGATTTTTCTGGACAATTTTCTGGGTCTTTGATTTTTGGTTTTTGGTACAAAATTTAACCTTATATGTAGTCTACTTTTCTCCCTATAGAGGGGTGTTTTTTGGAGGTGTGGACCCCACCTTGATGCATGATGGAGCCCACCTCCAACCGTCCCTGAATGGAAAGCCATGGAGCAGGCCCAATGGGTGGGACGGTCTAATTTTCTGGACCGTCCAGTCACCTTGTTGAAGGGAAAACACATATATTAGCTTCATCCTTGGTGGTGGTGGGCCACTTTTATGGACCCCACCTTGCTGTACATATAGGGGTGTTTGTTGGCCACCCATTTTCCCTCTTTTGGACAGGCCTGGGCTCACTCTAATGGGTGTACAAGTCAGCGACAGTAATAAATTCCAGCAGCATTTTAATTCTAGAGCCATGTTGCCCATATTTTGTTTCATGTTTATATGTATTTATTGGCCTCCTTCTTCACCCATCTTGAGGGCCACCTTGTTGGGACCCACCTTAGGTGTATGTAGGCCATCAGATCAACCCATTTTTAGGGGTTTTTATGGCTAGGATAGCAGCACCCCCATGCTGGACATTCTAGCTAGGCCGACGTCCAACAGTGGGCTGGCCGTTCTCCCCCTTCTGGCCCCCCTTAGATGTGGTCCATCCCCTGGTGGGACATTCAGATTTTTTTGGGATATTGCTGGACTTGTATGTTTATATGGCTAGCCGACCAGGCCATTAGGGACGCTCAGGCCCACTGGGGACATCCAGATTTTTTTGGGATATTGCTGGACTTGTTGTCCAACAGTAGTCCCACCTTGTTTTATGTTTTTTGTACACACTTCCCATCTAGTAGGGCCCACTGTAATAATTATGGGCCACCAAGAAATATTTGTGCACTCAGTTTTACCATCTGCCGGATCTTAGCAGGCCCAGGAAGTTGGGTGGGCTGGATGTCCAGCAAGGGCCTTAAAATATTCTGTATATAGCTGAAAGTTATGAGGTTGTGAGGCCCACTAGATTGTGAGATTTTATGTACATACACCATGCTTGTATTTCAAGGTTTTGGGCTTAATTAGAGCCTTATGAGGCCTGCCTTTGGGTTAATTTTGAGGACCATAGTAGGCCAGATTTTTAAGATGTCCGGCAGGCCCAAATAGTATTAGACATCCACTCTTGAGCCTAGTTTGGTACTTGGACTGTTTTGACCTTATGCTGGACCCTGTGAGCTGAAAATTTGGATCTTTGTTGCCCATCTATCTTAACTAGTTTTGGGGTAAATTGTAAGGCCCAACTTGGCAAATATTGGGCATGCCTTACCTATGTATTTGGGCTTATGGGCTGCCCATTAGGTTTATCATAATGCGTGAATTCGGTGGCTATTGTACTTGGGCCATGATTTGCCCCTTTTGGGTCCATGTTAATGTATGTAGGCTTTGGGCCATTTTCTTGAGGCCCCTCATGTGATATAAGATGTATGTATTGCTACCCATTTCATTTACATGGTTGTATTTGTGCCATGGGCCTTGTCTTGGCTAGACTCCTTGATGGGTTACCTACTTAAGGACAATGGTGGTTGAATGTCCACATTGTGTACCCCTCTAGGCCCCTTTGTTAGGCCCATTCTCATCTATTGGTGATTGAATGTCTACCTTAGACCTTGATTGGGCCATTCTCACCCATTAGGCCCATAGTATTGCTTAGGCTTTATGGGCTAGCCCAAATCATTGGGCCCCCACTATTAGTTATGCTTCCCCCGTATCTTGAGGAATTGCCTAAGTACCATGACCCAACCTTGGTAAGACGAGAGTACAACTTCACCGCATGTTATGTTATCTTTATGATTCATCCCCATGTGCACCATGTGCCTAGACCTAACTTTGTCATGAGGAGAGTACATTATCACCGCATGTCATAATTAGATACTTTCATGACTCATTCCCATGTACATCATATGTGTGCTTGAGGAGTGATTGGTCATGGTATATACCATTGGGCAGGTTGTTATGGGACTCCCTAAGTGATCGTGCTGTATGCGCATGAACTGATGCAGGGTTGATTGTTGTGATTCATGCATCCCATATTTGCATAGCACGATTATTATTCGCCCTAGCTTCATCAGGGTTGTAGCCTCCACGGGCACATCGTGGATGACCAGGTTTGAACACCAGAAATGTTTGGTTCTAGCACTGTGGGCATGTAGGATGTTCTTGGGTGAAAGTCCCAGAACCCTCATGGTACCAGGAGATGCCCCAACATCGAGATCGAGTGGAAAACATGACCGTCGGTGTTGTTACCATTAGGCCGCGTTTCCCACTTTATCATGGTCGGTTAGAAGGGGGTGTGGCCTTATCCACCTAAGTGAGGGGGCTATAAGCTAGGCTGAATTTGACTAGCTCGTAAATGGTTCTACTACCGGTGAGCCTTATAGGTGTTAGCTGACCACAGGTGGGTAGTGAGGTCTCTTATGCTCGCTGGACTGCGTGGCTAGGGAGGCGGCAGTCAATATGGAGTGTATTTGACCTCGGTGATTTCTCAGAGAGGAACTGTACTGGTATGTGAACTTGATATGAGGACTAGCATGATCGCATTGCATATTGCACATGACATATGGCCATATAGGCCCTGCATTACATAGTCTTGGTATGGCGGATAGCATTCATGCTTGGTGTAGCATAGCCTTAGGATGGCTGATGGCATTCCTTCCTTATATTGCATAGACTGGTTACGGCTGGTGATATTCATGGTCTTGCCCGCATATTCCACATAACATACTCTAATATTGCGTACTTGGCACCTGTCCTACACACACTTACACCACCCTCTAAGCTTTCTATAAGCTTATGTACGATTGATGCATGCAAGTGACGCTAGGCAGTTACTGTGCAGGAGCAGGAGCATGTTGCAGAGCTTTTGGAGTTATTATAGCCATTGCACTACGTGAAAAAATGGGAAAAAAAGGATGGATTTTGAGACGGTCCAGGACCGTCTCTAAAATTCCTTGGTTTAAAGATGGCTTAGAGATAGCCGTAAGCCGTCTCTAAAATTTTAGACGGTGCTTGACCGTCCCTAATATTGTTTTAAAATGTTGAATGTCCACAAATCATTTAAGACGGTCGAAGACCGTCTTATATGCGGTCATCTGAGACGGTTATTAGCCGTCCGCATTAGAGACAGTCATTGGCTGTCTTTTACTTGTAATCTGAGATTGTCAAAGACCGTCTCTATTAGAGACGATCTTTAGCCGTCTTATAGCCCTGTCAAAGACCATCTCTATTAGAGACTGTCAAAGACCGTCAATATTAAAGACGGTCCTAAACCGTCTTTAATGCTCAGGTCAAAAATTATGAAGCTCAAAAAAATTATGAATTTCGAAAAAAAAAAAGTTGAGAAGCGTAAAAATATAATTAACAATGTTTAAGAAAAATTTATATTTTGAAAAAATAAACTGTTGATAATTTTTTTTTAAAATATTTCGATAAAAAAATGATATTTTAAAAAAGAAAATTTTAAAAATTAAACAAAATTGTGAAAAAATTGACAATTTGTAAAAAAAAAAATATATTTTTTAAAAAAGAAAACTAGATTTTGTATTTTGACATAAAAAATTAAAAAGTTACATAACAAAAGTGAGATTAAAAAAAAGATATTTTGAAAAAGAAAATTTTAAAAATTAAAAAACAAATTGTGAAAAAATTGACAAATTATATAAAAAAATTAATATATTTTAAAAAAGAAAACTAGATTTTGTATTTTGACAAGAAAAATTGAAAAGTTAGATAACAAAAGTGAGATTTTGATAAGGAAAAATGATATTTTAAAAAAGAAAATATAAAAAATTAAACAAAATTGTGAAAAATTGACAAATTGTAAAAAAATATATTTTTAAAAAAAGAAAACTAGAATTTGTATTTTGACAAGAAAAATTAAAAAGTTATATACCAAGATTTCGATTAAAAAAATGATATTTTGAAAAGGAAAATTAAAAAAATTAAACAAAATTGTGAAAAAATCGACAAATTGTAAAAAAAAATATATTGTTTGAAAAAGAAAACTAGAAATTTTTTTTTTTTACGAGAAAAATTGAAAAGTTATATAACAAAAGTGAGATTAAGAAAATGATATTTTGAAAAAGAAAATTTAAGAAATTAAGCAAAATGGAATATGACTACCGAAATTGCGTTGTACATCTAGAATAGACCTAAGAAGACATGATCTCAGGCAGATACTTGACATGTCCCTCCTCTTCCAGGTCCGTCACAAGGGAAACGAAAACCAATATTTGCTTTATCAGGTATCAAACGTGTGCTACGATCAAATAGAACACCTTTAAGTAGTATCAATATGGTCACATGGATTGTAAATGCATGAATGTGATGTACTAAAAAATCTACGGTTCCTAATGGAATACTAAATCATATAAAAGCATTTAATTTGTGGGGCCCCACATGAGTTTTGGATGTGTATGAAACTTGGGCTGACTCCTCATCCAAGTGGGACACACATAATGAATGGGTTGGATCTATGAACCACATCTAAGTGGGCCCAATAAATGATTATGAATGCTTTAATGGGAGGGTATCCCTCTCAACTATAGTATGTGGTGTGGCCCACCCAAGTCATGGATTGACTTTATTTTTAAGCTCATGGCCCAAAGTCATGGTTTATATATCCACACTGTCAATCCATTTTCCAGATCATTTTGGTGGTTGAGTCCACAATTAATGCATATCCAAAGCTGAAGTGGACCATACCATAGGAAATAGTGGGAATAATGATTTCCACCGTTGAAATCTTCCTATGGCCTACAGTGATTTTTATTTGTCATCCAACCTATTCAATAGATCACAAATACATGAATGAAGGGAGAACTAAAATATCAACTTGATCTAAAACTTCAGTGGCCTCCCAAAATTTTTCAAAGGTAGACGTTCAATTTATATTGTTTCTTATGATGTGGTCCACTTCAGATTTTTATAGGCTTCAATTTTGAGCTTATGTAATAAAATTATATATTAAAATGGATGGATGGAGTGGATAAAATGAATAAATCATGGTGGGCCCCACAGGATTTACTCAGTATGCTTAGGGTATAAGGGCCCTATAGGGCCTAAAAAAATATATGTGCCCTATCTAAGCCGTCGATATATTTTGAAATATTATTATAGGGCATGAAACCAAAAATCATCTAGATCGAAGGCTAAAGTGGACCATACGGTAGGAAACATGGAAATTAAATCACGTGTGTTTGCTATGGTGGGAACAGATTAGCTACTCCCCCTAACACCAGCCATTGGCTGGTGGTCGGTGCTAGATTTTTTATTTTGACATGAAAAATTGAAAGGTTACATAACAAAAGTGAGATTAAAAAAATGATATTTTGAAAAAGAAAATTTAAAATTTAAAAAAAAAATTGTGAAAAAATTAACAAATTGTAAAAAAATATATATTTTAAAAAAGAGAACTAGATTTTGTATTTTGACAAGAAAAATTGAAAAGTTAGATAAAAAAAAGTTAGATTTTGATAAAAAAAAAATAAATTTTCAAACAGAAAATATAAAAAATTAAACCAATTTGTGAAAAAAATTGACAAATTGTAAATATATATATATATATATATATATATATATATATATTAAAAAAATAAAACTAGATTTTGTATTTTGACAAGAAAAATTAAAAAGTTATATGACAAGATTTCGATAAAAAAATGATAATTTGAAAAGGAAAATTTAAAAAATTAAACAAAATTGTGAAAATTTAGACGAATTGTAAAAATATATATTTTTTGAAAAAGAAAACTAGATTTTTTATTTTGACGAGAAAAATTGAAAAGTTATATAATAGAAGTGAGATTAAAAAAAAGGATATTTTGAAAAAGAAAATTTATGAAATTAAACAAAATTGTGAAAAAATTGACAAATTGTAAAAATATATATATTTTAAAAAAGAAAACTAGATTTTGTATTTTGACAAGAAAAATTGAAAAGTTAGATAACAAAAGTGAGATTTTGATGATGTGTTGTATATCCTTGCCGCCCCTACGTTTTTCTGACCCATTTTTGCGCCGGGTATAAAAAATTGTGTAGATTTAAATCTTAAGTGGACCACACCACTGGAAAGAATTGTAATATAGTACCTCGCCATTAAAAATTATAAAGAGCCCATCGTAAGGTTTTAGTAATGTTTATTTGCAATCCAACTTGTTGATAATGTAAAGAAGATCTAGGTGAAGGTAAACTACAAAGATCAAATTGATCTAAAACTTTTGTGGCCTTTAAAAGGTTTTTAATGGTTATTTATCATTGTTTTGATTGGTATGGCCCACCTGAGATTATTGAGTTCTTATGATTTGAAATCGCATCCTAAAATATGATGAAAAAATATATGGACAGTGTCGATATACATAAAATATATCAAGGTGGGCCCTACAACGTTAGAGTAACATCCATGAAGGAGTTACCTAAATAGTGAAATGGTACTATAAGGTCACCTCATGGGAACTTCCAATGAGGTTAATCTGTGTGTGCCCCACCATGATGTGTGTAGAACATCAATACCATGCATTTGATGTGTCCCCTTTAAGTCCAAAAATCAGTCGTATACGAAACTCAGGTGGGCCATAGCATATAAAACTATGTGAAGACGAATCGGGGTTTTAGGCATAAAGACTCCACTGACCTGTAAGACATCTAAGAAATTATTCCATCTGACGTACTCCCCCCTTGATCGGGGAATAGCGACATGAACTAAATGTCCTGTCCAAGCCAACGAACTTACTCCAAAGAGTCCTAACAAATGATGATTGAGACGAGATTCAACATTTTTGAACCACGAAACGCTTGGTTTCCATTTGGGTTGTAGGTGTAACCAACTCGTAATTAAGGATATGGCAGAAAGAAATAATAGAAAAAGAGCTCCAGTATAAAGATCTCCATTAGTGTGTAAGTCGATTGTATACCACCACTGATAAACACCGGAATAAGCGATATTCACTGGGCCAAGAGCACCTCCTCGAGTAAAGGCTTCTACAACTAGTTGACTAAAATGAGGATCCCAAATTGCATGGGCAATAGGTCTTACATGTAAAGGGTCCTGTACCCATGAATCAAAATTTCCTTGCCAAGCTACATGAAACAGATTTCTAGAAGTCCATAGAAAGATTATTGCTAACTGCTCAAAGTGAGAAGCAAAAATGTTCTGATAAAGACGTTCCTTAGTAATATTATCATGACTCTCGAAATCATGTGCGATAGCAATACCAAACCAAATACGACGAGGAGTGGGGTCCTGAGCTAAGCCTTGGCTAAACCTTGGAAATCTTAATGCCATAATGCCTTTCAAATCCTCCTAGCCATTATCCTACTGCAATAATTCTTGCTAAGAAGAATGCCCATGTTGTGGCAATTCCACCCAAAAGGTAATGGGTTACTCCTACAACACGTCCTTGTACAATGCTCAAGGCTCTTGGCTGTAATGACCTTGGGAATTTTTGTGTTAATCTTTCCCTAAGTAGTTGTTTTTGGGGTAAATTAGCGCTATACTCGATTGCTTATGAAATCTTCATCAATCACTTTAAATTAGATCTGCATGACTCAAAACTTGTAGATTAGTTAGCGCTATGTTACTCTGAAATCTGGGATCCATCGCTAAATCCAGTTGTTCTAGGGAATTTTTGGAAGTTCTGGATCGGACCTGGACCGCGCGTCGAAAGTCCGATTGCGATGATCTTAGGCTGTTGCGGTCACCATGTTGGGCTTGACCATCACCTCAAAAATTAAGTCCAGATGTTGTTCTGGGTCGATTTGTTTGAGTCTGGAGTGAAGAGTGTGAGAACGGTTGAAATTTTATTAAGCTTTTATGAAATCTGAGTCGTGTCGCTTGTGCGATGATTTTAAGCTATCTGACCGTTGGATTCTGACCCAATTTCACCCTCTGATTAGGAAAGGTGGCCCAGGCATATCCTTGTGCATGTGGACCTGATCGAGATTTTGTGACCGTTGAATTGAGTGTGGTCCGCCACGGCTGATCTGAAGAGCCGGTCGGTACGAAAACTCAGCTTGACCTAGATCCATGGTCAAAGAGCTTAAGTCCGACCTTTTGTGGTTTTAGGCCCACCAGAAGTACTTCGTTGGATCGAGAGAGGCTTGCTTTGGTTATAACCTAAGTATACCTTGTCCCTAGGGTTATTTTCATCATTTTGAGGCCTATTTATAGTCCTTAAACCCTAGCTCTCTTTTCCATACGAATTTTCTCTAACCCTAGCTTGGAAAGAGAGTGGAAAAGAGAGAGAAAGTGAGAGAGTAGTTGGTGAATCATCTTAGATTCTTTCCTATTCTTCTACATCCTTGAACTTTCACTTTGAATCGTTATTCTGACGGTTTTGAGTTCATCTTGGGGTAAGTTAACCGAACCCTAATCTGTGTTAGAGCTTAGATTAGTCTTGGTGTTGTTGTATCTCATTTCTATTCTTGCTTTAGGGTATTCTATCGCCGTTGACGAAGACAACTCGTCTGAAATCAATTCGATGTTATTTTCTGGCTTAAGGTGTGGACTTTAAGTGTATAGGTTATGGTTTTCAAGGCTTTCAATGCCAGTTAATGATTTATTCTTGTTATGGATGAGATTTCACATGCCAAATGTTATGTTTATGTTGTGTTCCTGATATGCATGTGTTATATTGAGATTTGTGTATTCTATGTTTATGTATAAAGTACCGTGTGCGTATAAAATATGAACATGTGATTGCCATGATTATTTGTCATGTATGTATGCTAGATGTATGTGCGACAACTCCTTGGTAAAAGGAATTGTCCAAATGTTTATATTTCAACATACGTCATGTATGTTGATCTATGTATTCTAAGTGTTTGTAGAAATGTCTGAATGATCTAAAGTGTAACTTATTACACTAACAGTGGGCGTTGAGAAGTGATTCTCAACACTCCTATTGATGTGCATGATTTCCTTCTTGCTAGTTACATTCCTTGTTATTTAATTTCAAGCATTTCTTATGCTTACATTTATGTTAAGTTGATATTCTTCAAATGCTTGAGTACCACATGATTTAAGTTATTGCTCCATTACTGTTCTACATTTAATATGAATATCTGTTGTAGTGTAATGTGTGTGGGACTATGGATTAGTCCAGGAAATCGGTAATCTGCCTTAAGGTTGTGACTGAGGTTGCCTTCGCCACGTAGGACATATTAGACGAACCCGAGTCGTATTAGAGTTGGCAGCAGTGGTTTGGCCACGCGGAGTGTTTGCGCACTCTATGTCGTTCAACCCAACGTGCGCTCGTGCTAGTCAAGTTCATTAAGTAACTCGATTGTCCGATGTATGTTCACCATGTATGGACGCTACTACTTGAATCTAGGGTATCGAACTTACCAGTGAAATCCTATTAACCATGGTACCTTGATCACAAAGACTCATGAGCCAGACATGGTGGTATGGGAAACCGTGGTGGAGCTGTCGGCCTACGCTGGGGTGACGAGCCTCCCCGTAGTGACCAGTGAGCAACTGAACTTGTGAGTCGATTATGGTGGTATGGGACACTATATTCATGCTGTCGGCCTGCATTAATTGGTGACAAGCCCTTTATAGTGACCTCGAGCATGCCTAGATACGGCAATGAGGTGACGAGCCGAACTGTGGTAATAAAGGTATGAAAGGTGTGCATTGATTGGTGACGAGCCCTTTGCAATGACCTACAACTACGTGATCGTATGAGATGTCTAGGATTGACGACCCTAGAATGGATCACTGTTTGGATGGCGATATGAGGAAGGTATCTTAGCTTCCCAAACCTGCTGTATGAAAAGGACTAATAATAACTTGGTAATCATATCCATGCACCGCATTTGCATGTGTTTTGTAGATGTGGCGTACTTTGAGGCGATGTCATGCGTAATGTAAGATGAAGATGCTGAGGGTGTACGCATGAGGGCACGCATCATTTTACATACATCCCTGCATTAACAAGAGTACTTAGGATTTATTTAATTTTCTGCTTTATCATTACTGCTTGATTGAACTGATAATATGTTAACCAGTGCCTTATCGTTCCACTGAGTTGATCACTCACTCTCACGTTCTGGGGCGGTGTTAAACACCCACCAGACTCTGTCTTAAGTTCTGATGTTGCAGATGTTGATGTGACTTTTGAGGCAGAGCGGGAGATGGATGATAATGAGGCTGCTTTCTATTATATGCAGTTTTCAGACGGGTTCTAGCGAGCTTGTTCTGATGCGCGGGACTCTGGGATTATTTTTGAGATTTAAATGATGTAATTTGATACTTGTAATTTTGATAAGTAACACTTATAGTACGACCTGGTTTGTATATGTACTTCAGGGATTCACACTTGTACACATATATTTCTATAAGTCTTCCACTTGCTTTATTCACTTATCCCTGAGTTATATTTGAGTTTTGGCTTAATCTATTCCATGTTTTATGCACTAATACAGACAACATACATCCATCATTAAATATGTTGCATAAGTGATGTTTTGGAACTCGGGAGCTGAGTTATGCTCGACCCCCGAATTTCAGGGCATTACAAGTTGGTATCAGAGCATGATCTGGATTAAACCGGACCAGGGTTATGGTCACACATCGCACGTTGTCACCACTTTAGTGTATTTGGGTGCGGGTCTATCGTAGATTTTGTGTTTATGCTCCGTAGCTTCTATCGGTGAAAGTTTACTGAAAACCTTCGCTGAGATCGAGTCTGTGCTCTCTCCTAATCACATACAGCGATCCGAAACCTTTTCTAGATCATCTATTTATGATTTTAGATGGTTTATCATCTTGTTTTAACCCTTAACCCTCCAAGAAATCTTTATTTTAATCAGATTTTTGCCAGAATGGCCCGATAGGCGTCAAATCATGCAAAGGGCCGATCGGGGCATTTCCTGTGGGACCTAGGGGGGACCACACATTTCTAACCATGGGGGACCAGGAGGACCTCGCCCAAAAGGCGAGGCATCGCCGGTTAGTCCAGAGACAGGTGATGCCAT
This sequence comes from Magnolia sinica, assembly GCF_029962835.1. Taxonomy (NCBI): domain Eukaryota; kingdom Viridiplantae; phylum Streptophyta; class Magnoliopsida; order Magnoliales; family Magnoliaceae; genus Magnolia; species Magnolia sinica. The sequence goes on from NC_080574.1 coordinate 64,865,872, forward strand.
TGCCTGTTCGGTGAGGGCTCGCCGATCAGCGGGCCAGGCTGACCGGGCCGATGCGGGCCGATGATTTCTAGGCCTTGTGTGGCCCACCCCTCCAAGGTTTTCTATTTGAAACCTCTCCTTTAATCTATTTCCTTCACAAACTCCCCTCCCAAGCTCTCCTTTTCTTGAAAACCCTCTCCAATCTTCTCCAAATCTCTTTCAAATCTTCTTCTTCTTCCATTTTCGTGCAAACCCCACCACCCTATTTCAAAACCCTCACTCCCATTACTGATTTCCCTTTCTTTCCTTCTCATTTGAGCTCTTACATTCCCTTTTTGGCTCTCAAGTGTGTGGAAGCTTCACCATCTTCCTATTTCTCTATTTCCCTCATTTCTCATGGCCCTCTTTGAGTTCATCACGGCCATATTTTCCGTTTATACTCTTCTTTCTTTAATGGGGAAGAAGAGAGCGCCCGTGGATAAAGCCGGGCCTAGCCGCCCAACCCGTGCACGGAGGCCAAGAGGTGCCGCCACTAGCACGTCCGCCACTTGTGAATTTCAGACCAAGCGGGACCTCTATCCTCGAGCTCCCATTGGTAGAACTTTGTTGGCGGAGCTGTCGCATGGAGTCTATGAAGGCCGTAGAGTCCTTTTTGAAGCTCATGTTGATCCGCGGCTATATGGTGAGTTTTTGTTGTTGGAGCGCCTAGAAGGGGCTGGTTGGTGTCCCTTGTTTGAAGGCGAGTATCGCGCGAATGCTAGCACTGTTCGGGCCTTTTATGCCAACATCCTTGATCCTTCACTGGAGCCTCTGCAGTTCAAGATTCCTTATGGTAGCGGTCGAGTGGGTATTGTCAATGTTGCTTTGATATCCCGACTCCTGAATATGCCACTTGGTGAAGTGCATGCCAACGAGAAGAATGTGAACAGTGTGCGCGAGAGGGATCGTCGCACCCGATCCTTGTGTGGTCGTCTGGTCGAATGGCAGCCGAATAGGAGTCTTCTGGCTACCTACATGATAGAGACTTCCGTTTGCTTCATCACATGTGTACGTTCAATGTATACCCAAGGTGGAGCAATCGCAGCGAGTGTATATGCCTGATGGTGGATTTTCTATATCAGGTGGGGCAGGAAGCGAAGTTGTGTATGCCGACGTATGTCCTACGCCAGATAATTCTCATCACTCGTTCGAATAGGAGGACCGAGTCACTTCCATTTGGCCGCCTCATTTGCAAGCTTGCACATGAGTTTGGTTATGGGCTTGGAGCAGAGAAGCCGGTTCTTGTTCGTCATATTAACCTGAGGACTCTTAAGCAGATGGAGATCGGTTCTGGTTGTCATGCCTCAGAGAGTGAGGCTGAGTCAGAGAGCGGTGACAAAGAGAGTTATGCTGAAGGTGGTGCTGAGATTGAGGAAGAAACAGAGCAGGATGAGGAAGATGATGAGGCATAGGATTCGAGTGATAGCTCTCCTCCTTTGGCGTCAGAGCAGGGCGCAGAGCAAACTGCCAGAGATGCCCATCTTACACGGCTTGAAGAAGGGCAGGCTGTTTTACGCCAGGATATTGTTGATCTTCGAGCCCTTGTTAGGCATAAGTTGAAGAAAGTGGCTCGAACTCTGAAGTCTATACTGTGTTGCTTGCAGGATAAGGGTGCCCCACCTCCATCTCCTGATTCTGACAAGTAGCAGTCGTCGTGGCCATCCTTTGCTTTGTTTGTTGTTTTCTTTCTGTGTGTAGCCGTTGTTGGCTTTGTAGTTGGAGTTGTTGTAGTTGTTTGTAGTTGCTGTGGTTATTTGAAATGTTAGATGTTGTTGTAGTTCTCATGCTTTCCTAGTCGTGATTCATGTAATGCTGCACCACTTGTATTGCGATGATTTTGATTAATGGAATGCATGTTGTTTGTCTTTGGAGTTGTGCTGTGTTGCTGTGTGGATGGATTATGTGACGTTGAATCTGACAGGTTGCATCCTTTGTTGAATGTAGGGATGCCTCCTAAGGGTTCGAAGTCTTCGGCTCGTCTCTCCTTCATTGAGTCGCTTGCTGGGGTTCCTCCCTTGAGCGATAGCCAGTCAGATCCACAGGTGGGTCCGTCTCATGCCGGTGTTGGGCTGACACCTATGGCTCCTCCAGTCACGCCCTCAGTTCCTGAGCCGAGCCGTGCGCCTTCGTCTGCTTCGCCTACTGATAGGTTTAAGCAGATGATGCTGTTGATGCAGCAGCAGCAGCAGTAGTAGCAGGAGTTCCTCTCTTCCATGGCTGGCATCTTTGCTCAGTCAGTGGGGGTGACGCCACCTATTTCACCTATGCCTCCATCTGGGAGCGCCAGTGCCAGCGGCACTTTCAAACGATTCCAGCGCTTGCGACCTCCTACGTTTGCGGGTTCTCATAGACCCGAGGAAGCCGAGTACTGGATTGACCGTATCTTTAAGATGCTGAGACCGCTGCACTGCTCTGAGGTTGAGCTTGCCTCCTTCATGTTTGAGAAGGAGGCCAGTCTGTGGTGGGACAGTGTTATTCGCACTGTCGAGGAAGGTTTTGAGTGGTCGTGGTAGGCGTTTGAGGAGCGCTTCCACGAGAAGTATTTTCCGGTTACGTACCGACATGAGAAGGAGAGTGAGTTCCTTTGCCTCCTCCAGGGACAGTTGTCAGTGACGGAGTATGAGAACCGGTTTACTGATTTATGTCAGTATGTTCCTTTGATCCTTGGCGATCAGCCGATGAGGATGCGGTGTTTCTCTGAGGGATTGAGACCTGAGATCCGATCGAAGATTTACTATGCTAGCATTTCTTCTTATGCGGAGCTGGTGAGCATGTCCTTGCGAGCAGAGCAGGACGGGGATAGGTCGTCCCGCATGCGAGCACCGATGGTTCCTAGGCCGCGACCAGATTTCCAGGGTGCACCTTTCCTCGGCAAGAGGCCACGGGCAGATTCTCCTCCGAGGCATTCAGCGCCGCCCGCTCAGCAGATGAGAGCTGATGTTCGCTATTTTTATTGTGGGAAAGCAGGGCATTTGGACCATTATTGCTTCTCCCATATGCGAGCCAGTGGTTTTACTCCACCGCAGAGGATTAGCCGTCCGATGGCTCAGGTTATCTCTCCTCCACCTCTTCGATCAGCGCCAGCTCATCCATCCTTCAGACCTGCAGTTCCTAGCTTCAGGCCACCTCAGCGGCCCATGGTTCCTCCGCCGAATCGTCAGCAGCAGGCTCGAGTTCATGCGCTTTCAGCTGAAGCGCCTATGTCTGACTTGGTGTCGAGGTCCTTCGAGGTGACAGCGCACATTGAAGGTATTCCCATTTCTATGTTAGTGGATAAAGGGTCCACTACTTCTCTTATATCTTATGCGGCAGTTAGGCGTTTGGGTTTGAGATCTATTCCTATGCAAGGAGTGATGTTTACTACCGCTACGGGGATTTCCTCTGCTTTAGGCAAGAGTTGTTTGGATTGTTTGGTCGATCTTAGAAGTGGATCGATCTGGATTGATTTCTTAGTCGCACCGCTTTATCATTATGATGTTATTATGGGTATGGATTGGCTCACGAGGATGTGAGCTGAGATTGATTGTGAAGCTAGATCAGTGACGATCCATAGACCTGAGGGAGGGGCTGTTACTTTCCTAGTTCAAGTTAGTTACCCTCTTCGTATTGATTATTATTCTTCTCTGTTAGAGAGTATGGCTGAATCGGCGTTATTTAGTACGCCGGTAGTTCGGGAGTTTGAAGATGTGTTTGAGTCGATTCCTGGATTACCTCCTCAGCGTGAGATTGATTTTGTTATCGATCTTATGCCTGGTGCGGCGCCCATTTCTCTACCCACCTATCGTATGCCTCCGAGTGAAATGGAGGAGTTGAGGAAGCAGATAGATGGTTTGGTGGATTTGGGTTTTATTCGGCCTGGTGTGTCTCCTTAGGGAGCACCTGTTCTGTTTGTGAAGAAGAAGGATGGTTCCTTGCGATTGTGTATTGATTATCGTAGGCTGAATCTGGTAACTGTGAAGAATAAGTACCCTTTGCCCAGGATTGATGATCTGTTTGATCAATTGAAGGGGGCACGGTACTTTTCGAAGGTTGATCTGCAGTCAGGGTATCATCAGTTGCGCGTCAAGGATGGGGACGTGCAGAAGACCACTTTCAGGACTAGCTTCGGTCAATATGAGTTCCTTGTGATGTCATTCGGTCTGACGAACGCACCGGCCATGTTCATAGATCTGATGAACAGGGTGTTTCGGCCATTCCTATTCCGATTCGTCATTGTCTTTATTGATGACATCTTGATATATTCGGCGAGCCAGGAAGAACACGAGGAGTACTTAAGAGCGATTTTGGATACTCTGAGGAAGAATCAGTTTTTTTGCGCAGTTCAAGAAGTGTGATTTCTGGAAAGAGGAAGTCAAGTTCCTGGGACATGTGGTGTCCAAGGAAGGGATAGCCGTCGACCTTGCCAAGGTAGCTGCAGTGCAGGACTGGAAGCAGCCTGGTTCAGTTACTGAGGTAAGGAGTTTTCTGGGTCTTGCAGGCTATTATCGATGCTTTATTCAGGACTTTTCGAAGATTGCCAGACCGTTGTCGCAGTTGACACGGAAGGATTTGAGGTTTTCTTGGAATGAGCAGGCGGAGTTAGCTTTTCAGGAGCTGAAGGACAAGTTGACGTCCACCCTTATGCTAGTATTGCCAGAGCAAGGGGTTAAGTATATTATATATACTGATGCTTCTCGCGTTGGCCTGGGTTGTGTCCTTATGCAGAAGGACAGGGTGATTGCTTATGCTTCGCGTCAGTTGAGGAAACACGAAGAGAATTACCCTACGCACAACCTGGAGTTAACAGTTGTCATTTTCGCATTAAAGCTTTGGAGTCATTACCTCTATGGTGAGGAGTTTGAGCTCTTTTGCGACCACAAGAGCCTTAAGTATATTTTCATGTAGCGTGATTTGAATATGAGGCAGTGCCGATGGATGGAAACATTGAAGGACTTCAAGTTCGATGTTTCTTACCATCCGGGCAAGGCGAACCTTGTGGCAGACGCGTTGAGTCGCAAGAAGGCTATTAAGTTTGTGGCTCCGCTGATGATAGCAGAGTGGGATATGTTGGAGTTCGTGTGCGATTTTGAGCAGAAGCTTATGGTGGTGGAGCCGTATGAGGTTATCGCACACATTCGTGTACAAGCCCTTATCGACTAGAGGATCGTTGCAGCTCAGGCAGATGATGAGCTTTTGGTGAAGATGAGGAAGCGGGTTAGTACAGATGAGAACTCCGACTAGAGTGTTAGTTCTGATGGGGGCTTACATTTTCGTGGCCGGTTATGTGTTCCTGACATCCTTGACTTGAGACGGGAGGTTCTCGAGTTAGCCCATAGTTCTAAACTTGCGATGCATCCAGGTAGCACGAAGATGTATCAGGATATGAAGAGGTCTTATTGGTGGGACAATATGAAGGTCCAGATTGCTGAATTTGTTTCTCGTTGTCTCACGTGCCAGCAGGTCAAGGCAGAGCATCGCCGACCTCCTGGATTGCTACAGCCCATGCCCATAGCTGAATGGAAGTGGGACTTTATCTCTATGGACTTTATTTCTGGGTTACCGAGGACGAGAAAGGGATATGACTCTATTTGGGTGATCGTCAACCGATTAACGAAGTCGGCGCATTTCTTACCGATCAGAGTCACTAACTCTACAGACGAGTTGGCTAGGTTGTATATCAAGGAGATAGTATGTCTGCATGGAGTTCCCCTGGAGATTGTGTCTGATAGAGACACGCGTTTCACATCTATCTTCTGGACTCGTATTCAGGAAGCGATGGGTGTGAAACTGAAGTTCAGCACCGTATTTCATCCGCAAACAGATGGGCAGACGGAGCGTGTGAATCAGGTCCTGGAAGATATGTTGCGATCATGTGTTTTGGATTTTAAAGACAGTTGGGATGATTGTCTTCAATATGCAGAGTTCGCTTATAATAACAGTTTCCAGGCGAGTATTGGCATGGCTCCCTATGAGGCGTTGTATGGTCGCCCATGCAGAGCACCACATTGTTGGGCAGAAATTGGTGAGCGTAGTTTGCTTGGCCCGGAGTTGGTGCAGGTGACTTCAGAGAAGGTTGACATCATTCGATGTTGACTTCTGACAGCGCAGAGCAGGCAGAAGAGTTATACTGATACGAGGCATCGACCGCTTGAGTTTGAGGTTGGAGACCATGTGTTTCTGAAGGTCTCTCCTATGAAGGGAGTTCTGCAGTTCGGTAAGAAGGGAAAGCTGACACCGAGATTTATTGGTCCATTTCAAGTTCTGGATCGAGTGGGAGCGGTAGCATACCGCCATGCTTTGCCCACACCTCTTGCGGGCGTGCATAACGTATTTCATGTTTCTATGCTGAAAAAGTACGTTCCTGATCCTTCGCATATTATCAGTTGGGAGAAAGTGCAGTTGAGTGAGGATGCCACTTATGTACTGCGACCAACACGTATTCTCGACAGGAAGGAGCAGGTATTGCATAGCAAGGTTATCCCTCTTGTGAAGGTGCTATGGACGCATCATGGTGTAGAAGAGGCTACTTGAGAATCTGAAGCTGAGGTCAGGAAGACCTACCCTCTGATCCTTGAGGAATTTATGAAGGTATGAATTTCGAGGATGAAATTTTCTTTAAGGGGGGTAGATTGTAATGACCTTGAAAATTTTTGTGTTAATCTTTCCTTAAGTAGTTGTTTTTGGGGTAAATTAGCGCTATACTCGATTGCTTGTGAAATCTACATCAATCACTTTAAATTAGATCTGCATGACTCAAAACTTGTAGATTAGTTAGTGCTATGTTACTCTGAAATCTGGGATCCATCGCTAAATCCAGTTGTTCTAGGGAATTTTTGAAAGTTCTGGATCAGACCTGGACCGCGCGTCGAAAGTCCGATTGCGATGATCTTAGGCTGTTGCGGTCACCATGTTGGGCTTGACCATCACCTCGAAAATCAAGTCCAGATGTTGTTCTGGGTCGATTTGTTTGAGTCTGGAGTGAAGAGTGTGAGAACGGTTGAAAATTTATTAAGCTTTTATGAAATCTGAGTCGTGTCGCTTGCGCGATGATTTTAAGCTATCTGACCGTTGGATTCTGACCCAATTTCACCCTCTGATCAGGAAAGGTGGCCCAGGCATATGTGCTTGTGGACCTGATCGAGATTCTGTGACCGTTGAATTGAGTGTGGTCCGTCACTGCTGATCTGAAGAGCCGGTCGGTACGAAAACTCATCTTGACCTAGATCCATGGTCAAAGAGCTTAAGTCCGACCTTTCGTGGTTTTAGGCCCATCATAAGTGCTTCGTTGGATCGAGAGAGGCTTGCTTTGGTTATAACCTAAGTATACCTTGTCCCCGGGGTTATTTTCATCATTTTGAGGCCTATTTATAGTCCTTAAACCCTAGCTCTCTTTTCCATACGAATTTTCTCTAACCATAGCTTGGAAAGAGAGTGGAAAAGAGAGAGAAAGTTAGAGAGTAGTTGGTGAATCATCTTGGATTCTTTCCTGTTCTTCTACATCCATGAACCTTCACTTTGAATCATTATTCTGACGGTTCTGAGTTCATCTTGGGGTAAGTTAACCTAACCCTAATCTGTGTTAGAGCTTAGATTAGTCTTGGTGTTGTTGTATCTCATTTCTATTCTTGCTTTACGGTATTTTATCGCCGTTGACGAAGACAACTCGTCTGAAATTAATTCGGTGTTCTTTTCTGGCTTAAGGTGCGGACTTTAAGTGTATAGGTTATGGTTTTCAAGGCTTTTAATGTCAGTTAATGATTTATTCTTGTTATGGATGAGATTTCACATGCCAAATGTTATGTTTATGTTGTGTTCCTGATATGCATGTGTTATATTGAGATTTGTGTATTCTATGTTTATGTATAAAGTACTGTATGTGTATAAAATATGAACATGTGATTGCTATGATTATTTGTCATGTATGTATGCTAGATGTATGTGTGACAACTCCTTGGTAAAAGGAATTGTCCAAATGCTTGTATTTCAACATACGTCATGTATGTTGATCTATGTATTCTAAGTGTTTGTAGAAATGTTGGAATGATCTAAAGTGTAACTTATTACACTAACTGCGGGCGTTGAGAAGTGATTCTTAACACTCCTATTGATGTGCATGATTTCCTTCTTGCTAGTTACATTCCTTGTTATTTAATTTCAAGCATTTCTTATGCTTACATTTATGTTAAGTTGATATTCTTCAAATGCTTGACTACCACATGATTTAAGTTGTTGCTTCATTACTGTTCTACATTTAATATGAATATCTGTTGTAGTGTAATGTGTGTGGGACTATGCATTAGTCCAGGAAATCGGTAATCTGCCTTAAGGTTATGGCTGAGGTTGCCTTCGCCACGTAGGACGTATTAGACGAACCCGAGTCGTATTAGAGTTGGCGGCAGTGGTTTGGCCATGGGGAGTGTTTGCGCACTCTTTGTCGTTCAACCCAATGTGCCCTCGTGCTAGTCGAGTTCGTCAAGTAACCCAATTGTCCGATGTATGTTCACCATGTATGGACGCTACTACTTGAATCTAGGGTACCGAACTTACCAGTGAAATCTTATTAACCATGATACCTTGATCCGCAAAGACTCATGAGCCGGACATGGTAGTATGGGACACCGTGGTCGAGCTGTCAGCCTATGCTGGGGTGACGAGCCTCCCTGTAGTGACCAGTGAGCAACTGAACTCGTGAGCCGATTATGGTGGTATGGGACACTATATTCATGCTGTCGACTTACATTGATTGGTGACGAGCCCTTTGTAGTGACCTCGAGCATGCCTAGATACCGCAATGAGGTGACGAGCCGAACTGTGGTAATAAAGGTATGAAAGGCGTGCATTGATTGGTGGCGAGCCCTTTGCAACGACCTACAACTACGTGATCGTATGGATGTCTAGGATTGATGACCCTAGAATGGATCACTGTTTGGATGGCGATATGATGAAGGTATCTTAGCTTCCCAAACCTGCTATATGAAAAGGATAATAACAACTTGGTAATCATATCCATGCACCGCATTTGCATGTGCTTTGTAGATGTGGCGCACTTTGAGGCGATGTCATGCGTAATGTAAGATGAAGATGCTGAGGGTGTACGCGTGAGGGCATGCATCATTTTGCATACATCCCTGCATTAACAAGAGTACTTAGGATTTATTTAATTTTCTGCTTTATCATTACTGCTTGATTGAACTGATAACATGTTAACCAGTGCCTTAATTTTCCACTGAGTTGATCACTCACTCCCATGTTCTGGGGCGGTGTTAAACACCCACCAGACTCTGTCTTAGGTTCTGATCTTGCTGATGTTGATGCGACTTCTGAGGTAGAGCGGGAGATGGATGATGATGAGGCTGCTTTCTCTTATATGCAGTTTTCAGACGGGTTCTAGCGAGCTTGTTCTGATGCGCGGGACTCTGGGATTATTTTTGAGATTTAAATGATGTAATTTGATACTTGTAATTTTGATAAGTAACACTTATAGTACGACCTGGTTTATATATGTACTTCAGGGATTCACACTTGTACACATATATTTCTATAAGTCTTCCGCTTGCTTTATTCACTTATCCCTGAGTTATATTTAAGTTTTGGCTTAATCTATTCCATGTTTTATGCACTAATACAGACAACATACATCCATCATTAAATATGTTGTATAAGTGATGTTTTGGAACTCGGGAGCTGAGTTATGCTCGACCCCCGAATTTCAGGGCGTTACATTGGCTGAGTAGCAGGAGCAACTGTTAATTTGTTATGAGCCCAAACGATGGATTCAATGAGTTCTTGCCAATAACCACGACTGCTGAATAGAAACATTAAATGAAAGCCCAGACAAAATGAGCACCCAGGAAAAAAAGGCCATATGCAGATAGTGAAGAACCATAAGGCTGAATTACCTAATATGCCTGTGCCTATAAAAAATACCGGAGCCACCCATTAATAGTAATGGAACTCTGTGCAAAGTTTCCTCTCGTGATATGAGTTACCACCCCTTGATCACTTATACTACCCCAAACATCTGACTGTATTTTCCAACTGAAATGGAATATGACTACCAAAATTGCATTGTACATCCTGAATAGACCTAAGAAGACATATCCCCGGCCGATACTTGACATGTCCCTCCTCTTCTAGGTCCGTCACAAGGGAAACGAAAACCAAGATTTGCTTTATCAGGTATCAAACGTGAGCTACGAACAAATAGAACACCTTTAATTAGTATCAATACGATCACATGGATCATAAATGCATGAATGTATGTACCAAAAAATCTGCGGTTCCTAATGGAATACTAAATCACATAAAAGCATTTAATTAGTGGGGCCCACATGAGTTTTGGATGTGTATGAAACTTGGGTTGACTCCTCATCCAAGTGGGACACACATAATGAATGGGCTGGATCTATGAACCACATCTAGGTGGGCCCAATATATGATTATAAATGTTTTAATGGGAGGGTAACCCTCTCAACTATAATATGTGGTGTGGCCCACTGAAGTCATGGATTGACTTTATTTTTAAGCTCGTGACCCAAAGTCATGGTTTGTATATGCACATTGTCAATCCATTTTTTCAGATCATTTTAGTGGTTGAGTCCACAGTTAAAGCATATCCAAAGCTGAAGTGGACCATACCACAGGAAACAGTGGGAATAATGATTTCCACCGTTAAAATCTTCCTATGGTCTACAATGATTTTTATTTGTCATCCAACCTATTCAATAGATCACAAATACATGGATGAAGGGAAAACTAAAATATCAACTTGATCCAAAACTTCATTGGCCTCCGAAAATTTTTCAATGGTAGACGTTCAATTTATACTATTTCCTATGATGTGGTCCACTTCAGATTTTTATAGGCTTCAATTTCGAGCTTATGTAATAAAATTATATGTTAAAATGGATGGATGGAGTGGATAGAATGAATAAATCATGGTGGGCCCCATAGGATTTAATCCATATGCTTAGGGTATAAGGGCCCTATAGGGCCTAAAAAAATATGTGTCCTATCTAACCCGTCTATATATTTTGAAATATTAATATAGGGCATGAAACCAAAAATCATCTAGATCAAAGGCTAAAGTGGACCATACGGTAGGAAACATGGAGATTAAATCACATGTGTTTGCTATGGTGGGAACAGATTGGCTACTCCCCCTAACACCAACCATTGACTGGTGGTCGGTGCTAGATTCTGTGGGGCCCACCATGATGTATGTGTATCATCCATGCCATCCATCTATTTTTATATTTCATTTTATGATATGAAAAAAAAATGAAGTATATCTCAATCTCAAGTGGACCACATTACAGGAAATAGTGTTGAATGAAATTTGACCATTAAAAATGTTCTAGGGGCCATAAAAGTTTTAGATCAAGCTGATATTCATTTTTTCCCTTCATCTGGGTCTTTATGACCAAATCAATTGATTGGATGTCAAATGAACAGTACAGTGGGCCTTAGGAGGATTTTAATTGTGAATATCCATTCATTATTTTTGTCCTGTGGTGTGGCCCACCTAGGATTTATATCCCTATTTTTTTTATATCAAGCACTAAAATGATCTGTAAAAATGGATGAATAGAGTGGATGAAACATGTACATCATGGTGGGGCCCACAAAGCACCAACCACCAGCCACGGTCCCACCCAAAATTGGGCGCGCGCTCAAAACAGAGCCACGCCCAATATCTCCCCCCATTTCTTGCTGCCCTCTCCCTCTCCCTCTCTCTCTCTCTCTCTCTCTCTCTCTCTCTCTCTCTCTCCAACGCCTTACTGTAATGCCCTGAAATTCGGGGGTCGAGCATAACTCAGCTCCCAAGTTCCAAAACATCACTTATGCAACATATTTAATGATGGATGTATGTTGTCTGTATTAGTGCATAAAACATGGAATAGATTAAGCTAAATAGCAAATATAATTCAGGGATAAGTGAATAAAGCAAGCGGAAGACTTATAGAAATATATGTGTACAAGTGCAAATCCCTGAAGTACATATACATACCAGGTCGTAATGAAAGTATTATTATCAAAATTACAAGTATCAAGTTACATCATTTAATTTCCAAAAATAATTCCAGAATCCCACGCATCAGACAAGGCTCGCTAGAACCCATCTGAAAACTGCATATAAGAGAAAGCAGCCTCATCATCATCCATCTCCCGCTCTGCCTCAGAAGTCGCCTCAACATCTGTAACATCAGAACCTAAGACAGATTCTGGTGGGTGTTTAACACCGCCCCAGAACGTGGGAGTGAGTGATCAACTCAGTGGAACAATAAAGCACAGGTTAACATGTTATCGGTTTAATCAAGCAGTAATGATAAAGCAGAACAATTAAACAAGTCCTAAGTACTCTTGTTAATGCAAGGATGGATGCAGAATGATGAGTGCCCTCACGGGTACACCCTCAGCGTCTTCATCTTACGTTACGCATGACATCGCCTCAAAGTGCGCCACGTCTACAAAGCACATGCAAATGCGGTGCATGAACATGATTACCAAGTTGTTATTTAGTCCTTTTCATATAGCAGGATTGGGAAGCTAAAATACCTTCCTCATGTCACCATCCAAACAATGATCCATTTTAGGGTCGTCAATCCTAGGCATCTCATACGATCATATGTTTTCAGGTCATTGCAAAGGGCTCGTCACCAATCAATGCACGCCTATCATACCATCGTTACTACACTAAGGCTCGTCACCTCAATGCGGTATCCAGGTATGCTCGAGGTCACTACAAAGGGCTCGTCACCAATCAATGTAGGCCGACAGCATGAATATAGTGTCCCATACCACCATAATCGGCTCACGATTTTAGTTGCTCACTGGTCACTACGGGGAGGCTCGTCACCCCAGCGTAGGCCAACAGCTCCACCATGTCCAGCTCATGAGTCTTAGCGGATCAAGGTACCATGGTTAATAGGATTTCATTAGTAAGTTCGGTACCCTAGATTCAAGCAGTAGCGTCCATACATGGTGAACATACATCGAACAATCGGGTTACTTGACGAACTTGACTAGCACGAGCGCACGTTGAGTTGAACGACATAGAGTGCGCAAGCACTCCGCATGGCCAAACTATTGCCGACAACTCTAATACGACTCGGGTTCGTCTAATCATGTCCTTTGTGGCGAAAGCGATCTCAGCTACAACCTTAAGGCAGATTACCGATTTCCTGGACTATTCATAGTCCCAAACACATTACCCTACAATAGATATTCGTGTTAAATGTAGAACAGTAATGGAACAATAACTTCAATCATGTGGTACTCAAGCATTTGAAGAATATCAATTTAACATAAATGTAAGCATAAGTAATGCTTGAACTCAAACAACAAGGAATGTAACTAGCAAGAAGGAAATCATGCACACTAGTGGGAGAGTTGAGAATCGCTTCTCAATGCCCATACTAGGTTGAAACATCACACTTTAGATCATTCAGACATTTCTACAAACACTTAGAATACATAATACAACATATATGACGCATGTTGAAATACACACATTTGGACAATTCCTTTTATCAAGGAGTTGTTGCACATACATCTAGCATACATACATGACAAATAATCATGGTAATCACACGTTCATATTTTATACGCATACGGTACTTTATACATACACATAGAATACACAAATCTCAATATAACACATGCATATCAGGAACGCAACATAAACATAACATTTGGCATGTGAAATCTCATCCATAACAAGAATAAACCATTAACTGGCATTGAAAGCCTTGAAAACTATAACCTATACACTTAAAGTCCGCACCTTAAGCCAAAAAAGAACACCGAACTGATTTCAGATGAGTTGTCTTCGTCAACGGCGATAGAATACCCTAAAGCAAGAATAGAAATGAGATACAACAACACCAAGACTATTCTAAGCTCTAAAACAGATTAGGGTTAGGTTAACTTACCCAAAGATGAACTCAGAATCATCAGAATAATGATTCAAAGTGAAGGTTCAAGGATGAAGAAGGTCCGAAAAGAATCTAAGATGATTCACCAACTTCTCTCTCACTTTCTCTCTTTTCCTTTCTCTTTCTTAGCTAGGGTTAAAGAAAATTCGTATGGAAAAGAGAGCTAGGGTTTAAGGACTATAAATAGGCCTCAAATTGATGAAAATAACCCCATGGCCAAGGTATACTTAGGGTATAACCAAAACCAGCCTCTCACGATCCAACGAAGCACTTCCGGTGGGCCTATAACCACGAAAGGTCGGACTTAAGCTCACTGACCATGGATCTAGGTCAGGTTGAGTTTTCGTACCGACCGGCTTTACAGATCAGCCATGGCAGACCACACTCAATTCAACGGTCACTGAATCTCGATCAGGTCCACAAGCACAAGGACATGCCTGGGCCACCTTCCCTGATCAGAGGGTGAAATTAGGTCAGAATCCAACGGTCAGATTGCTTAAAATCGTCGCGCAAGCGACACAACTCAAATTTCATAAAATCTTATTAAATTTCCAACCGTTCTCACACTCTTCACTCCGAACTCAATCAAATCGACCTAGAACAACATCTGGACTTGATTTTTGAGGTGATGGTCAAACCTAACATGATGACCGCAATAGCCTAAGATCATCGCTATCGGACTTTCGACGCACAGTCCAGGTCCGATCCAAAACTTCCAAAAATTCCCCAGAACAACTGGATATAGCGATGGATCCCAGATTTCAAAGGTAAAATAGCGCTAACTAATCTACAAGTTTTGAGTCATGCAGATCGAATTTAAAGTGATTGATGCGAATTTCACAAGCAATCGAGTATAACACTAATTACCCCAAAAACAACTACTTAAGGAAAGATAAGCACAAAATTTTCAGGGTCATTACACCTACATTCTGAAAATCCCTGGAATTTCCATCCTAGGTTTCTTCCACGCGCTCCTTGATTTGCATTATTGGGATTTTCTGGAGAGAAAATGGGGGATTTCTAGGGTTTATAGGTGAGAAAGAATAAAAGCCTCTGAAATCACGATTTTTTCCTGAAATTTCTAGAAATCTATTCTGTTTTCCTGTTTGTAGAGGTGGATCTGATCATCAGAGATCTTTAAGGTGCTTTGTGTTTATTACTTCAAAGTTTTCTGGAGAGGAATCGAGAGGTTTTCGAGTTGCTGGCTTTAGTGATACTGAATCCTCAAAATTTGAGTTTTCTCATCTCCTTTTTAGAGACATCTACCATTTTTTTTTTTTTGCTCGGATCGGAGCTCAATCAGCGTGGAAGCTCGGATCTCTGGAGTTTCCAGACCTTTGGCTTGCTCATTTTCACTGAATTTTTGTAAGAAATCTGACCTCTTGTGTTTCTTTCTCTTTTCCTCCAAAAGAATATGATCTATCTTTCCTTTCCAATCTCTGTTCAGCTCTTCCTTTGAAGCTTTTCATGAATGTTTAAGGTCTGCACAACACGTGTTTGATGAAATGTCTCTGCTCTTAGAATCTACTATATGATTGCTGATAATTTTCTCAGACAGGTATTTTGTTTTTAAATTTCAGAAAAAAAAATCTCATGGTTTTGAGAAGGGAAAAAATGTGCATCCCATGGTTCACTGAAGATGTAGCTGCTTGGGTTTGTTGGTTCAAGCTGCTTGGGTTTGTTGGTTCAAGCGGCTAGCCCCCAATATTACCTAGACCATCAGCCCCCAGCATATCCGGATGGTGTGATCTAGTGTCACGCCCCAGACTCGGTAACTGGATTCACAAGGAACCCGATGGCCGGTTCTGGCCGCAACAGCCTCCGTAGTACCCCATTCTCGGCTCCTGAAGCAGGTTCCGATCCTGGGATCCTACAAGGAGGATTTCCATAACAATATAACCATTTCCAATACGAGCATACCCAAGATCATAACAAGTAAATCTGAGAATAAAAAAGGCACATATCACAAAATCCACTATGAATTGAACTTTTACAAGTTTACATGAGGTCCAAAAGGACATACATAAGATAATAGAAGAAAGAAAGGAATGATGCAATACTGGGTCCTCAAGCTCAGCTCTAATCCAAACTCTGCCACTGCGACACCTGCCTAGGATCTCCTGCACGCATCAATCGTGCATAAGCTTATGGAAGCTTAGAGGGTGGTGTAAGTGTGTGATAATAGTGCATAGAAGAATAATAAGAGATACAGGAAGGAGACATGCTCAATGAGAATATCACTAGCCTTACAAAGGCTTATCATGAATATGATGCAATGAGTACTGGACGCCATACCAAGGCGATGCATGAAGGGCTTACATAGCCAATACTAATGCGATGCAAGTAATGCCAGTGCTCATAACCAAACCATATGTCAAGTATATTTCCAATCATAAGGAAATCACCGGGGTCCATTACACTGCTGGATGACTGCCGCTCTACAGACCCCGCACAGTCAAACGAGCGTAAAAGACCTCACTACCCGCCTGTGGACAACCAATCACCAGCAAGGCCTGACGGTAGCGGACCCATTCACGAGCTGGTCAGACTCAGCCTAGCAATGCCCTCTTACATTAGGCGAGTAAGGCCACACCCCTATCCAACCGACTACACGACAGTGGGAGTCGCGGCCTAATGGTATAAGGCCCTCGTGCGCTCATATATTCCACCCGGTCACGGCGTTGGAGCAGATCCTTGGTACCATGGAAGTTTTGGGAATTTCACCCATGGGCATCCTATGCACCCGGTATGCTCAAGTAACATTTTCGGTGTCCAAACATGGCCATCCACGATGTAGCTGTGGAGGCTACAACCCTGATGAAGCAAGGGTGATAATGCTCATATATTATGCAATGCCAGATGCATGAATCACACAATCAACTATGCATCAATTCCAAGCATCCAACATGCTCAAGAGGGAATATTACGTCCCTCGGGAAGACAGCATGCAATGCCCAATGGCACAATCATAACCATACACACAATGTCATCCAAGCATACAATGATGCACATGGGCCATGAAGATGGGTCTAGGCGCATCATGCGGCGATATACAAAGTAAATGACATTCCTCCTATCCAAGAAGGAACCAAGACTAGGTACTTAGACAATATCCATAAGGAATCCCACCTCTAGTGGGGGCCCATTTACCTGGGGTAGCCCACGAGACTAAGCATACAATTACGTGTCTAAGTAATGTAGAAACGAGCTTAGCAACTGTCTAAGATAAGTATCCAATCACTCTTAAATACAACCGGACCTAGAGGGGTCCATAATGGGGACATTTAACCACCATTCCTCAAAAAGGCATATCAACCATGAACTATATGGATAAAAGGCCCAAGGCCTACATTTAAGATAGAAATAAAAGTAACCACATACATATATTCTTCATAATAGGCCATAAAAAGATATAATACCACTTTTAACAACATGGGCTCTAAGAGGGGAATTAAGGCCCAAGACCCAATTCCCAATGGCCATAGAATCCATGCATTAAGTTGGACTTGGTGGGCAGCCCGCGTACACAATATACGACCCAAAAAAATAGGTTTAAGTTTGGATGAAATGGGCCCCACTACATCAGCCCAATAACTGGCAATTTAAGTAGGCAACCGAGGGCCCAATACTATCCTTACCTCAGCCCACAAGTCCATCAAAATGGTGGAAGTCGGCCCAATGTATGGTTGGGCCAAGCTGGGATGTCCCTGCCCAATCTAGGCTCACTGGATGTTCCAAAATTCTAATCTTAAGATGGGGTCCTCATAAGATCACTAAAAGTAACCCAAAGAATGCACTGATTAAGCCCAAAGATTATAAGAAAGTATAAGCATGTAACACGTACACAAGTTCTCAATATGGTGATCCCCATAGCCAAATAAAGTTGTAACCATAAAATTGTACATCGAAGGCCTTTTGATAAACTTTTGGCCCGTTTGACTTCCTGGGCCTGCTAAGGTCCAGAAATTTGTTGAGTATGTGGAAATAATCTCATGAAGGCCAACTATACTCACTGGGGGACCCTACCAGATGGAGAGTGTATATATCATGAAAAGATCAAGTGGGCCTACTACTGGATTGTGAGTCCAGCAGCAACCCAAGGTAGAGAGTGCTTCCACAATCGGGCGATCCAAGGCTTGGACGGCCTGGACCAAACATGCATTAAGGTAGATTCCACATACATGCACATTGAGCCTTAAATAAATAGCCTAAGGTCTATGGTGGGCCTTTAACCACCCATAGAGAAACCTATGAGCTTACCTTAGGATCACCTAGGAGGACATCCAACCTCAACTGGTTTCCAAGAGGTAGCTCACCACTACCCATATAATGAAAGATCTAAGGCCTAAGCAATGTGTGGACTAGTAGGCCATACACCAAGCCCAACTCATAAGCCATATAGTGGGCCCTCAAGTAAGGTTTGGGCCCAACCACAAAGGTCATAATTTCACATAATGTGGTGGGCTTCATGGGCAGCCCAGTAATTCATTTACATGGGCGAGTTTCACATTTAACACAAGTGAGTTGGGCCTCACTTTTGGCCTAAGTACAGGGTCAGTTTAGTGGGCAGTCAAGGGCCCGACTTCTTGTGTATCATTACCCCTAAGCCCATCACAATAGATAGGAGAGTATAGGCCCAAGATCAATGGGCCTATCCAAAAGAACTGAGTCCACAAGCCTACTTGCTAACACAAATATGCATATACTATATCACATAATGGGCCCTAAAGAAATGGCACAAAACAAAGGTCATCCAATTCATACATTATGGTGGGCTTGAGGGCAGCCCATAAACCCAAGAATACACATAGGCAAGGCCTATACTGACAGTGTGGGCCTTGCCACATCAGCCCAAAGACTTAGCAAGGCGCTCCACACTATACATTTATGTGGGCCCTACAAGTCAGCCCATAATTAAGCATTTCATGAGGGCATCACGGCTAATAAATACACACGGTCAGCCTATAGATGGCCCGTTGGGCCCGTGAAATAATAAGGTCTGGCCCTGCACAATCTTGGGCTTAAGAAATAGGTTTCCAGCCCATTGGGCCTATAAACTACCAAAAATCTGGTTAAGGCTAACCCCCAACATCACCACAAAGGTGAGCCTTAAGAGGAACTAATTATGCCCAAAAATGTCTAAGGAAATAAGGCAAGGAGTGTGTGCAATACTCTCTTAAATCTGGTGGGCCACAACAGCTCCAAAATAATCAACTATGGAGCAAATTTGGGCCCCTCGTTGGAATTCCAGCCCACCCACTTCCAGGGCCTACTGGAATCCAGAAATTTATTTAATTCAGATGGGTTACTAGCCCATGGTGACCCACACATATCACAGTGGGTCCCACCGGATGAGAGATGAATGCACAACACACATTAGAAGTGGGCCATGCCGTTGGAATACAGGCCCAACAACAGCCCAAGGTAGTGGCGTCCCGTGGTGGGTAGTCCTACGGGCCTGAGTATCTGGCCCAAAACTGACCCAAGTTTGCAGGCCACACCACGGTCAGTACAGGGGCCCGATGGCCATGAAAATTTACAAGATGGTCCTCCCATAGGTGGACCACGAATCCTCAAAATTTTTTGATTTTTGGACGGTCAGAAGTATTTTAATTAATTTAAATAAAACAGACCATCAAGAAAATCTGGTGAATCGGGACACCTGAACGTGGTGAACCATTCCAGCACTTGTCAAGGTGTACAAAGGGCTCCATTGGCCCCAGAAATTTGTAGGTGAGTCCCACCATAGGTGGAACACCTCCCTGTAAATTTTCATGATTTTAGGATACTCAGAAGTATTTAAATTAATTTAAATAATACAATCTATCCAGGGTGAAATATTGCTGGAATATAACTGTCCTGAATTTGGGCCATCCAATGGGTGGGTTCTGGGCCTCCAAAATTCCTGAAATTTGGACCCAAGGTCTTTCATAAAGCCTAAAATAATTTGGGATCTAGAAATATGGCCCACCTTCTTAGAAATTATTTTTTTTAATATTATTTTTATGGGACTATGCTGCTGGACTGCATAGCAGAAATTTCTGGCAGTCTAGTATGTTGGCCCACCCTTTTGGATGCCCAAATAGGATTCCTTGGCCCCAAAATTATGTGGATAGGTCCTACCATGGGTGAGACACCTTCCTACAAAAATTTAGGATTTTTGGGATAGTAAAAATATTTTATTTAACTCATGCAATTTATGGACAGCAAGGTCCAGATTTTTATTTTCCTACTGCAGCAATGCTGCTGTCCCTAACTTTAGCACTCCATTTGAGTGGGCCCAGGTCTATGTAAATTTGGAAAAATGCAAAGCCAACCTTCCTATACAAGTATATAGTAAGGTGGGGTCCACAAAGGTGGCCCACCATTTCAAAATCAGGCTGATATTTATGATTTTCCAGCAAACAGTATGGCTGGACAGTCCAGAAAAATATGGACCGTCCACCCTCCTTGGCCCACCCTTTTGGGTGATCAAATAGGGACATTTGAAGGTGAGGTTTAGCATACTTTTAGGTGGGGTCCACACCTCAAAGAGAAGTCTAAGAAATCAGGAAAAAGGACACCACAAACAAGGCCTACAACCCATACATTACAGCATAAAAAAAATTCCAGCAATCTGGACAGCAACATGTTGCTGTCTAAATCAGCTCAAAAAATTTAATAAATGGGAAATAAATCATAGATTCGACAAGGTGGGGTCCACCTTGATGTGTCACACAACTCCCAAGCCCAGCCCCTCCCCAAGAAAATCCATAAAATCAGGCCCAAAGGCTTTCCAAATCAAGCAGCAAAACTAGGCAGCACAGTTGGGCCTGGGTGTCCAACAACTTGGGCCTGGATGTCCCAAAATTTAAAAATTCTGGTTGCATGGCATATCAGGTGGGCCACATAATCATTACATCCAAACCATAGAAAGGGGAGAAGAGAAGAAGAAATGAAATATCATCAAGATAGGGTCCATTGAAAATAGCCCCATCAAGATCACATGCATGCAAGTGATGGCTAAAAAAAACCTTATCCAAGGAGTGGTGGACCTTCACCATTGATTTGGTGAGTCCTACACTCTCCATATGAAGCAATAAAAGATCTATGAAAATAAGAACCATACAATCTATCCTACATGCTCACCCACTTGTTGGATCTTCAAGATTCTTCAACCACCATGCTCCTTAAGCTTTAAGGAAGGAGGTTCAATGGTGATGATAGATCTTTGATGGTTAGATCTAGGGGGAAAGAAGAGGAAAGAGGGCTGGAAAAGTTCAGCAATGGAGGACATTTGCAAAGAGGAGAAGAGAGAAATGAAGAAAGAGAGAGGGAGATGAGAGAGTTTCTAAAGTTGAAATGATTACTTTCTTAGAAAAAGATGAGTTTTGAAAAGAGAAAATAATCATTGCTCATGGGATAGGGTGACTCATCATTGCCTAGAGAAGCCAATCTCATCATGGTTTTCTTGAGAAAAGAAGCCATCATTGTTAGGCTAAAAGTGGCTTACATGGGGAATAGTGCACATGGGAAAATGTGCAATCAGGTGGGTCCCACTAAAAATGCAATCAACGGTCCAAATAATGTGTGGCCCATAACTTTTGATGGACATGCCGGATTTACGCATGAGACGCGACGCTGGAACCGCGACGATGATGCGGTCGCAATGGCATAGGTCTTGGGTCAATCCGAGTCGGGTCTATGTGACCAAACTCAAGAGTGACCGCAATCACTATCCAAAGGTCGCGGGTCGCCGAAATTTGACTGGTAGGACCGCGGGACCAAAATACACGAGATGCATACTCACACACACACATGCACACATGCGAACTCGGGTCAAGTCTCACATCTAGTTTGTTGGTTTGAATTAGATTGCTGATTTAGTGCCAGACTTATGGTTCTCTACATGTTTTTTATTGATTAAATTGTAGTTTGAACTTTGATTTAAATGTAGAAATTTATACTTCAATTAATGCAGCAGTAGGCATTATATAATACTGTGTGTGTATTATTTATTATAAATGATATTCATCACTTCATGTAGGGATTACAACATAGATTTTGACATGTAAACATAATCCGTCTGCTGAGTAACTTTATTGGAGTGATCTGAAGGGAGCCTACAATGTGTTGGAGGTACTTCATGCGTTCCGGTACTATGCAGTGGAGCAACCTGTATTTAAGGGAACCCCTAGTAACCTCACCACACCCCCATGTCACCACTAGAACACGACACATTTGTGGCAAATTAAAAAAAATGTAAACTTATAACTAAATTTAGAAACTATAGTTATATAATAACAAGGAGCATATCCTTTTTTAAAATCAAAGTGATGAGATTACTGAAACAATCTAAAACAAACTTAGCTAACTCCATCATAGTCAGTTCATTCCACTAGTAGCAATAATGAAATCATACCAGTGAACCCGGCAGCTACATCTTTAGTGAACCATGGGATGCTTCCCATTCATCCAAATGTCCAATGAAGATGTAGTTGCTTGGTAATGGCAGCTGCTCCTTATGTTTCTCCATTTATACCCGCATTGTTGCCATTAAAGTCGGGTTATCTTCGTCCCTTCATGACAATAAATGTATTCCCCTCATGCATTTTTGCTTAAAATCCATGTTTATGCATGATTCTCATGCATTGACATGGATTTGGGCCAAAAAATATCGGAATGGAAAATTTGGGAAAACAGGAGAAATTTTCTTTCCTAAAGTAAGTATTTGGGGCCACAATTTTTAATATGATGATGAAGCATGTTCATCTCTCAATTTTTAATTTTTTTTTTAATTATTTGTATTTTTTCCTAAAAAATCTGTTTAATAAGAATAAGAATAATTGCAACCTTTTTTTTTTTAGATATCTATTTTATTTCAATGTTTTCTTATTTATGGTCTATGATTATGATCAATAGGTTGCATTTGTTGGTGGGAAATCAATTTTTGTTTATAATAATATTAAAAAAAATCTGTTTATATAAAAAAAATTTCCATTAGATTTTTTTTTTTTTTTTGTATGGATGCATCATGCATGGTTTTATGATAAAACACATGTATGTATGTGTGTATATGTATGCATGCACGCATGGATGGATGAAACGTATGCATGCATGCATGGATGGACAGATTATGCATGTGTGTGTATGCATGCATACATGCATGGATGGCTTTATATGTGTGTATATGTATGTATGTATGCATGCATGGATGGAAGGCTGGATGGATGGATCATCACGCATGTGTGTGTATGTGTGCATGCATGCATGGATAGATGGATGGATTGTTAGATCATGGATGGATGGATCATTATGTATGTGTTTATGTATGTATGCATGCGTGGATGGATGGATGTATCATCATGCCTATTAGTATGCACGTATGTATGTATGCGTGATCCCAAACCTAAACCCGATCCCGAACCCGAACCCGATTTCTTAAACCTTAACCTATTCTCAATTCCCTAAAGCTATAACCTAAAACCTAAAACCTACACATAATCATGTGCATATATTTGCGGATATATATAGATCTTTATTTTTTTTTGTGATTGGTGACCACATGTGTGGCATGTTTTGACAATTTATGAAAAGCCTCTTTTTTTATTATATCTCACTTTTTATATGCTGCATGCACGTGATATCAGAAATGGATTTGACGCCTCCGAGCAAGAATTGGATGACGAAAGATATATTGAGTGATGAATACATTAAAGGCATTGAATCGTTTATTATTTTTGCAAAAAGGAATTCGAGAGGTGTTGATTAGTATAGTTGTCCTTGTGCTAGATGTCGTAATGTGCATGGGAAGAAAATACTAAGTACAGTTTCTAAGCATTTGATTATGAATGGTATAGATTAGACATACACAACTTGGTTTTTTCATGGAGAACAACTTCCCAATATGGGTGTCAATGCCAAGGCTCCTAGTACATCTGCCACTAATTGTAATGAAGAGTTGTTGCCCAGAATGGTTGATTTGGTTAATGATATTATGGCTTGTTGTCATTTGTTTTTTAATTAACCAAGTATGAATGAGGTCAATGAGGAACATGGTACTCAGGCTCAAGATGACATAGACAATAATACTTAGTACAATAATTTAAGGGAGGATGCGGTACAACCCCTATATCCATCATGTAAACGCGAGTATATAAAGTTGTCAGTGACAGTTGAGTTGATGAGTATGAAGGCTAGATATCATTGGTCAGATAATAGCTTTACGAGTTTGTTGCAACTGCTTAAGAAGATTTTGCCAAGTGAGAACTCTTTGCCTGATAGTATCTATAATGCAAAGAGATTGATCAGTTCGTTGGGTATGAACTATGAGGTGATACATGCATGCCGTAATGATTGTATTTTGTACTGGAAAGAGCATGCTAATAAGGAAAGTTGTCCTACATGTAAAGCAAGCAGATGGAAAGTGAATAGTGTTGTAAGATCAAGAGTCTCACATGTACCATGGAAGGTGCTAAGATACTTCCCATTAATACTAAGGTTATAAAGACTTTATAGTGTATCATGGATTGCAAAGAATATGTTGTGGCATATAAAGGGGGCTAAAAATGACTCATACATGCGTCATCCTGTGGGTTCTTTTATGTGGAAGTTTGTAGATAGAAAATTTAGTAACTTTGCTACAGATCCACGTAACGTTCGGTTGGGACTTGCAACAGACAGATTCAACCCCTTTGGGCATATGAGCATCTCATATAGTTGCTAGCCTGTTATGATTGTTCCATACAATCTTCCACCTCATTTATGCATGCGGAAGGAATTTATTATGTTAACACTTTTAATTCCTGAAAAAAATGGTCCAGGGCATGACATCGACGTATATTTACAACTATTAAATTTGAAGAATTAAATGAATTGTAGAAAGGGTCGATAACATATGACTCATTCGGGAAGAACAGGTTTACAATGAAGGCGATTTTATTATGGGCAATACATGATTTTCCAGCCTAAGGACATCTTTCTGGGTGTAGGACAGGAGGAAAGTATGCATGTCCTGTTTGTAGTGAGGAGACTGACTCTGTTTGGCTAAAATATGAAAAGAAGTTTGCTTATATGGGGCACAGAAGATTCCTCCCAAGAGCTCATATCTTTAGGAGCCAAAGATCTCAATTCAATGAGAATGATGAAAATTGGCAGGCTCCAAAGCGTTTGTCTGGAGAAGAAGTATTGGTTAAAATGAATAATATACAAACTAAGTTTGAAAAGCATATATGAAATAAGCGGAAGAAGACCACGGATGAGGAGTCTAACCTTACTACTTGGTTGAAGAGATCAATCTTCTTTACATTGCCGTATTGGGAGCATATGCCCATTCGTTATAATTTGGATGTGATGCATGTTGAGAAAAATGTTACTGAGAACCTTATTGCTACAATCATGGACATGAAGGACAAGTCTAAGGATGGTTTACAAGTCTATCGGGATCTTATGGCTATGAATATAAGATTAAAATATTGGCCAGAGGAAAAAAATGGTGAGTTATTATTGCCTAAGGCTCCTTTCACATTATCCAGATCTAAAAGAGAACTCATTTATCGAACCTTGAGTGATTTGAAAGTTCTGAGTGGGTATAGTGCAAACTAGAAACATCATATCAGTATGGATGACTACACCTTAAGGGCCTTAAGTCACA
The DNA here is from genome assembly GCF_029962835.1 of Magnolia sinica. Taxonomy (NCBI): domain Eukaryota; kingdom Viridiplantae; phylum Streptophyta; class Magnoliopsida; order Magnoliales; family Magnoliaceae; genus Magnolia; species Magnolia sinica. Next base: position 64,891,438 of record NC_080574.1, read on the forward strand.
TGATTATGACATTCTAATGCAGCAATTACTACCCGTATTATTGATGCATTCATTCAAGAAAGAAAAGTCATTGCGCGTCGCCATTATACAATTGTCAAGATTCTTTAACGTCATACGTTCTAAAGAAATTCATCGGATGGAGCTTCAAGAAATGAAAAATAAAATAGTGGAAACATTATGTGTTTTCAAAAAATATTTTCCACCATCGTTTTTCGTTTCTATGATACACCTTGTTGTGCACTTGGTGGAGGAGGCACAAGTTTGCGGACCTGTTAAATATCGATGGATGTATCCTTTTGAGAGGTAACTTTAACTGTTTTAATTTATTAACTTTTTCAAACTAGCTTATGTTTTTTCATCAATACCTGATTTTAATATTTAACAGGATGATGAGAACATACAAGAAGTATGTGATGAATCAAGCTTACCTAAAGGGCTGTATTGCGGAACGCTACATTATAGAGGAATCTATAATGTACTGCATGAAACACTATCCTAATAATACAATAGGAGGTCATAAGCAAGGACTAAAAATATTCAATGATGATGAAAATGCTGGTGATTCCCATAATGACAAGAAAGGAAAAGTTTATGATCTTACTACAGTGCAATACCAACAAGCACGCCAATGGATTTTGCAACATCACGTTAAAAATCATCAATAGGAGGAGTAAGTTAATGAAGTATATTATTCTTTTTTATATTTTTAAATGGCTTATGGTAATAAACATTGTTATATATATATATATATATATAAGTAATTAATTGGTATGATTTGGAGTTTGTAGGAAGTACCAAACATATATCCAGGGCCAAACACGTATGGGATAAAATCGAAAGGGTAATTTGTCAGTAGGAAAACCAATGGAATACATTCCTTGGTTAAGACAACAACTAAATAATCAAGAAATGTCTTAATTTAAGAGAATTGTCGATGGTCCTAACTTCAAATGCATATCATATAATACTTACTCAGTAAATGGATATGTTTTTAACACTGCAAATTCTGAAATGAACAGAACAACACAGAACAATGGAGTCTCAATGAAAGCGCTAACTAGCTTCAGGGCAAGTGCCAAGGATAGGAATCTTATAGAAGAAGAAGTCACTTATTATGATATCATTAGAAAATTTCTCGAATTGAACTACTTCGACTTCAGAGTAGCACTCTTCTACTGTGATTGGGTGCATATTGAAGATAAATTGAATGGATGTTTCATAGATCCCAAAATAAATTTGATATTTGTCAATCTAGGAAGGTTTAGACGAAACTTAAAGGAAGACGATGAGCCGTTTATTCTTGCATCTCGGGTAGCTCAGGTCTTCTACTGTAAGGATCCAACTAGAGATGACTAGCATGTTGTACTGGATGCTCCTAAGAGATTGACAAAAGATGCATATGCATTTGAAGATCCACTTGAGTTTGAGGCCAGAAGGAATGTAGATTCTTCAACACTTTCATTAATCGATGATTAAAATGAAGAAGATGAAGATGTACAGGAAAAATCATGGGTAGAGAGTGAGCCGAGTACCTCACGTCATAAAAAACGGAAAAGAAACTACTAAGATTCAAATCAGTTTGAAAGTGAGTTAAATTCTATTTAGTAATGATTGTTACAATTTTTTAGCTATCAAAATATTAATAGAATGTCAATTACATAATAATGAGATATTGTTTTATTTTATAAAATTGCAGGAATTATGTCGGATTTTGGTGGTTCATCAACTTCAGCCCAAGGAAGTAATACAAGGAAGAGACTTGAATTAAATGAATATAAACAACCATTTGGAGAAACATCAGTGCCTTTCAACACATTTTTAGGGCAACTTTGCAGGACACACTGTCCGATTTCATTTGCTGATTGATGCAAAGGGCCTGGTGAAATTAAAGATAATATTCGGTCTATGGTTTTGGTGAGCATGTTTGTTCTTGATTTTATTTCTAATTCTTACTCAATAAGATTGTTTGATTATTAATTTAATGAAATAGGCCACGTATGACATCGATGATGAGTTAAAAGAATATGCATTTTCGAAAGTAAGCAAAGCTTGGAAGATATGGAAATACAATCTGCGAAAGAAATATGATAAATTTGATAATGATGTAGAAAGAAGAAGAAATTGTCCTATTGGTGTAAAGCAAGAGGATTGGGACATTTTCATTAATTTACAATCCACATAATTATTAATCAATCTTCGTAAGAAGGGAAAGACTTCCAGAGCACAGGTGAAATGCCCTCACACGACTGGAAGACGATGTGCTGCTAGGACAATAGAGAAAATGGTGATTTGTACTACATTTTTTGACAATTTAATTGATGAATATAAATTCTTGTTAACTAATTTTCTTATATAATTACAGCGAAAAGAAAATCCAAATAATATCATCACCAGGACCGACTTGTTTGTTACCACTCATAGCAGACCTGATGGGTCTTACCCAACACAAACACATCTCGAAACAACGGTGAGAATAATTTTTTAGTTTTTAATCATTTTTTTATTTAAGTACAATGAAGGATTTATTGTAACAATTATCTTCTAACAGGAAAGAATATTATCGATAACTGGCAGTGATCCTTCCAGTAAGCACAAGGATTTAGACCACGACCCAGTTTCACAGGTTTTCCATTAATTCTACTCACTTTACATACATTGTCGTTGGTTTTTTTTAAAATAATAATATACACACATCACTAATCTTAAAAATTATTGTTTAGGTTTGTGGTCGTGATAGTAGAGGCCGGGTTAGGGGCATGGGTTTGGGTATTTCTAAGACTACTATGAAGGTTGCTACCCCCTACATCAGTGAAGATTAGTCAGAGAGGAATGCACGTATGTCCATTAAAGCTAAATTTGAAGCATCAATGACTCAAATGCAAGAATTTCGTATGATTGTTGAATAACAATCTACTGAACTTAGGCAACAAATTACTCATCAAAGCCAACTACTTCATCGCTCCCTTGATACAGCTGCATCTCAGGTACTGCATTTGCCGTGATCAAATGACATAATTATTATTTTTAAAGATAAAAGTAGTATTATTATTTACATGAAACCATTATTTTATTTACAGGCCCACCGTCGATTTGATGAGCCCTCAAGTATTCGAGAAGACTCTATAACAACTCCATCGATGGAATAAATTTTCCAATTGAGAGATATTCGTGGTCGGACTATTGCTTGTGGCTGGACGGTGTCAGATAATACAGGCATCCCTCCAAAATGCATCAGAGTTGTAATAGATGATATTAATGTCCGCACAGCAGAGTTGTTTAATGATGATAGGACATTTGAAGATATTCAATTAGGTGAAATTGTTGTTTGGCCCAATTTCCTGATGAGAATTTGAATATTCAGTAGTTTTGTTTAACTTTTTGAACTCTAGGACATGCTTTGGTAATTTGTATGATGAAAACTTGATTATTCACTGAAATCCTTTTTTGATCAAGTTACCTTTTTTATTTATTTAATCTTTAGCATCCTTTTTATTAATTATGGCTTGTTGTCATTTGTTTTTTATTAACCAAGTCACTAAAGGATTTCAATTTTAATCTAATTAAAGTATTGATAAAACGTTGTCTCTTGTTGCAATACGAGATGTAACAAGAATATGCATTGATTGTGTATTTGAATTTTTTTAAATGCACCAACCAGAAACGATTTGAGACGACGTTCAATAATACTTTGTTAAATATGAAATTTATGACCTTTAGTAACTTGGTTAATTAAAAAGAACTACGAGTGGCTTAATCCCAATCTAACTTTTTGGGTACGTAGGCAGCCGTTCGTAATGTATTAAAATATTGGTGCAACCACAAATCTTTTTTCTCCTTTGAATTGTAATAGACTGTATCGGTTGCATTTTTCTCTATTATATAAGTTGTGGCTATTAAAGATATAATATCACCTCCTTATAGGGAAACATTCAATGATGTGTACAGGTAAATTCATTTTTTCTTATTCCTTATATTGTTTCCCAGTTATATTTGTGTTGGTTTCAGAGTACAGGTAATAATAGAAAGTGTTAGCCGATTGTGGCTTATAGACAAAGGGATGAGTAACCAACAATACGAATATGAGAGGCCTTCCCCAGGTATCCAGATGCTTTTAGATATAATTATGTTGTTTTTAATTGTATTAGCTCGAAATTGATGGAGCAGACCCGGATGTGCGTCGGAGCTATCCGGATGTTGAGCGGGGGTCCCTGGAAGGTGGGAACCCCTGTTATGACCATGATGAAGCTGTCCATTTCCTATGGACAACATTGAAGTGGCCTGGCCATTTGGACATGTCGTGTTTATGTATTTACTCGAAATTGATGGAGCAGACCCGAATGTGCGTCGGAGCTATCCAGATGTTGAGCGGGGGTCCCTGGAAGGTGGGAACCGCTGTTATGACCACGATGAAGCTGTCCATTTCCTATGGACAACATTGGAAGGGCCTGGCCAATTGGTGCAGGCCGTGTTTATATCTGTATTTGTAGGGACCACACCCTTAACCTATAATCTAAACCTATTCTCAAATCCCAAAACCTATAACTACAACATAAAACTATAACCTAAACCTATAAACTATAACCTAAACCTAAAACCTAAACTCAATTCCCTAAACTTTAACCTACAACCTAACATAAACCTATACTTATAACCTAAACCTATTCTCAAATCCCAAAACCTATAACCTAAACCTTAACTTAAACCTATAACCCATAACCTATAACCTAAACTCAATTCCCTAAACCTTAACCTAAACCTATACTTATAACCTAAACCTATTCTAAAATCTCAAAACCTATAACTATAACCTAAACCTTAACCAAAAACCTATAACCTAACCTAAACCTAAACCTATAACCTTAACCTAAACCTAAACCTATAACCTTAACCTTAACATATAACCTTAACCTAAACATAAACCTAAGCCTAAACCTATAACCTAAACCTATTCTCAAATCCCTAAACCTAAACCTAAACCAATAACCTAAAACCCAAATGTAAACCTGATCTCGAACATGAACCCGATTTCCTAAACCTAAACCTACACCTAACCCTAATCTCAACTCCATAACCTAAACCTAAACCTAAACTTGAAAACTTAAACCTAAACCCAATCCTGAACCCAAACCCGATTTCCTAAACCTAAACCTTAACCTATTCTCAATTCCCTAAACCTATAGCTTATAACCTAAACCTATAACCTATAACCTAAACCTAAACCTAAAACCTAAATGTATTCTCAAATCCCTAAACCTAAACCTACACCTAATCCTAATCTCAACTCCCAAACCTAAACCTAAACCTAAACTTGAAAACCCAAACCTAAACACGATCCCGAACCCGAACCTGATTTCCTAAACCTAAACCTTAACCTATTCTCAATTCCCTAAGCCTATAGCTTATAACCTAAACCTAAACCCTAACCTAAACCTAAACCTAAACTTGAAAACCCAAAATTAAACCCGATCCCAAACCCGAACCCGATTTCTTAAACCTAAACATTAACCAAGTCTCAATTCCCAAAACCTATAGCTTATAACCTAAACCTAAACCTAAACTTATACCTATATCTAAACCTATAACCTATAACCTAAACCTAAACCTAAAACCTAAATGTATTCTCAAATCCCTAAACCTAAACCTACACCTAATCCTAATCTCAACTCCCTAACCTAAACCTAAACCTAAACTTGAAATCCCAAACCTAAACCCGATCCCGAACCCGAACCCGATTTCCTAAACCTAAACCTTAACCTATTCTCAATTCCCTAAACCTATAGCTTATAACCTAAACCTAAACCTTAACCTAAACCTATAACCTATAACTTAAACCTAAACCTAAAACCTAAATGTATTCTCAAATCCCTAAACCTAAACCTACACCTAATCCTAATCTCAACTCCCTAACCTAAACCTAAACCAAAACTTGAAAACCCAAACCTAAACCCGATCTCGAACTTGAACCCGATTTCTTAAACCTAAACCTTAACCTATTCTTAATTCCCTAAACCTATAGCTTATAACCTAAACCTATAACTTATAACCTAAACCTAAACGTAAAACCTAAATGTATTCTCAAATCCCTAAACCTAAACCTACACCTAATCCTAATCTCAACTCCCAAACCTAAACTTAAACCTAAACTTGAAAATCGAAACCTAAACCTGATCCTGATTTCCTAAACCTAAACATTAACCTATTCTCAATTCCCTAAACCTATAGCTTATAACTTAAACCTAAACCTAAACCTAAACCTAAACCTTAACCTAAACCTAAACCTAAACCTATAACCTATAACCTAAACCTAAACCTAAAACCTAAATGTATTCTCAAATCCCTAAACATAAACCTACACCTAATCCTCATCTAAACTCCCTAACCTAAACCTAAACCTAAACTTGAAAACCCAAACCTAAACCCGATCCCGAACCTGAACCCGATTTCCTAAACCTAAACCTTAACCTATTCTTAATTCCCTAAACCTTAACCTATAACCTAACCTAAACCTAAACCTATAACCTGCACTTATAACATAAACCTATAACCTAAACCTAAGCCTAAAACCTAAATCTAAACCTAAAACCGAAATGTATTCTCAAATCCTTAAACCTAAACATGCACCTAATCCTAATCTCAACTCCCTAACCTAAACTTAAACCTAAACTTAAAAACCCAAACCTAAACCTGATCCCGAACCCAAACCCGATTTTCTAAACCTAAACCTTAACCTTAACCTATTCTTAATTCCCTAAAGCTATAACATATATACTATAACCTATAACCTAAACCTAAACCTTAACCTAAACCTAGAACCTAAACCTAAACCTTAACCTAAACCTAAACCAAAACCTATAACCTAAACCTTAACCTATAACCTATAACCTAAACTTATAACCTATAACCTAACCTTAACCTAAACCTAAAACCTAAACCTAAACCTAAACCTAAACCTAAAACCTAAAACCTAAATCTAAGCCTAAAACCTAAATGTATTCTAAAATCCCTAAACCTAGACCTACACCTAATCCTAATCTCAACTCCCTAACATAAACCTAAACCTAAACCTAAACTTGAAAACCCAAACCTAAACCCGATCCCGAACCCGAACCCGATTGCTGTAATAATGTAGCCCAATCACATGGCAACAAACAAGAATGTATCCCTTTTAACACATGCCCCTTTTTACAAAGCTTTAATTTTTGTTGTTGTTTCTATTAACTTGAATTGTAGCCCAATCACATGGCAACAAAGAAGAATATATCCCTTTTAACACATGTCCCTTTTTACAAAGCTTTAGTTTTTGTTGTTGCTTCTATTAACTTGAAGTGAAACACTTTTTTTTGCATTATTTGCTTGCATTAGTTTTATTTTAATGATCAGTTTTATTTTAAAAAAGTGCTAACTTTTTTGGAAGCAGCTTCTGTAATTCTTCATGGTTCTGAATTATATTGTTTTGTTGGTTGAATATTTTTTTATTAGATGAAAGACAAAAAAAAATTGTTGCTGATTTTTTTCCTTTTTTATTTATTTATGATGTTAAACTTATATGTATTTATGCGTGGATGAATGTAATGTGGATAAGATTGTTTGTGTTTGGATGGATGTAGTTTATGTTTGGATGAATGTAATTTATGTTTGGATGGATTTACATAGTTTGGGTTTAGATGGATGTGAATGTGAATATGATGAAATATATTATATAACATGTGTATATTAGGAAGAATACGATGAAATATATTATAACAAGTGTATATTGACCGTCTCAAATTTGAAAATGCCCTTTGAAGGCTCATAAGAGACAGTTCATAGCAGTCCTTTTTAAGGACAGTCCATGATCGTCCTTTTAAAGGATGGTCCATGACCGTCCTTTGAAGGCTCATAAGAGACGGTTCATAGCAGTCCTTTCTAAGGACAGTCCATGACCGTCTTTTAAAGGCTTATAAGAGACGGTTCATAGCAATCCTTTAAAGGCTCATAAGAGACGATCCATGACCGTCCTTTTTTCGTCAATAAGAATGACAGTTTTTAACCGTCCTTTAAGTAATACGACACATCAAAATATGATGGCCCATGCGACGGTCCATGACCGTCCTTTTTGGTCATTTGAGATGGTTTTGGACTGTCCTTTTTTCGTTGTTTTGGCGTAGTGTTGTATCTTTCCCTTTATGCACCTTGTAAAAGTTTTTATACTTAGTGGATTTTGTGATGATGCTCCTATGGTTATTATATGTGGGTTACGATCTTGGTTATGCTGATTATGAAACAGACTTGTGATTTAAAAATTCTCCTTGTAGGATCCCAAGATCGAAACCTGGTGAATGGGTGCCAAGAGCCGAGAATGGGGTACTATGGAAGCTGTCAGTGCCGAATTCGGCGATTGAAAATTTTGTGAGCCCAGTTTTCGAGTTTGGGGTGCAACACCATGGACATGGTTAGGTGATGGAATCCTGCCTAATCCTCCCAATTCTCTTATGATCAGTTGTGGGATTAGTAAATCTTATTGTTTACCTTGTCTCCCGGGCATGGTATTGTGATGGAATCACTTCTAGTTCTCACACCTCTCATCCATTGAGAATTAAGTGAAAGGAAGTTCACATTTGATTTTACTGAGATATCTTCCAATTAGATAAGATGAGACTCTAATTCCAACTGTGTCCTTGAATTAAGCATAGATCTCCCGAATCTCTACAAGTGGATCCTTGAAAACCCTAGCTACCACCTTTGAATTTGTTAGTTTTAATCACTTTAATCACAATTACTCTCTCAAATACTCCAGATTTAGATTTACAACTTCTTCTAGTTATAGTTCTAGTTACTCTCACACACAAGATTAGCCCTGTGGATTCGACCTCGGTCTCACCGTGATTATTACTACATCGCGACCCTATACTTGGGGTTGTGAACAACTGTTTGGCATTGTTGCAAGGGATTAACGATTGCATTTCCAAAACATCACTTATGCAACATAATTAATGAATGATGTATGTTGAATGTATTAGCACATAAACATGGGATAGATTAAGCCAAAACGCAGATATGATTCAGGGGTAAGTGAATAAAGCAAGCGGAAGACTTATAGTAAAATATGTGTACAAGTGTAAGTCCCTGAATTACTATACAACCCGATCGTGTAAAAGTGTTATTTATCAAAATTATAAGTACAAGTTACATCATTTCAGTTCCCAAAATAATCATCCCATAGATCCCGCGCAGATCGAGGCTCGCTAGAACCCGTCCGAAAACTGCATATAGGGCGGACTGATCGTCATCCGGCTCCTCGCCGCCGGAGGCGTCGCATCCACATCTGCAACATCGGGGCCTAAGACAGAGTCTGGTGGGTGTGCAACACCGCCCCTAAACGTGGGAGTGAGTGATCAACTCGGTGGAACAATAAGGCAATCTTTGGTTAACATGTTATCGCTTCAATCAAACAAGAATGATAAAGCAGACAATTAAATAAATCCTAAGTACTCTTATTAATGCAAGTATGAATGTGGTATGATGCGTGCCCTCACGCATACACCCTCAGCGTCTTCCTCTTACGTTACGCATGACATCGCCTCAAAGTGCGCCACATCTACAAAGCACATGCAAATGCGGTGCATGGATATGATTACCAAGTTGTTATTAGTCCAATTCATACAGCAGGATTGGGAAGCTAAGATACCTTCCTCATATCACCATCCAACAGTGATCCATACTAGGGTCGTCATTCCTAGACATCTCATACGATCATATAGTTGAGGTCGTAGCAAAGGGCTCGTCACCAATCAATGCACGCCTTTCATGCCCTTACTACCACAGATCGGCTCGTCACCTCCTTGCGGTATCCAGGTATGCTCGAGGTCACTACAAAGGGCTCGTCACCAATCAATGTAGGCCGACAACAGACGAATATAGTGTCCCATACCACCATAATCGGCTCACGAGTTTAGTTGCTCACTGGTCACTACGGGGAGGCTCGTCACCCCAGCGTAGGCCGACAGCTCGACCACGGTGTCCCATACCACCATGCCCGGCTCATGAGTCTTAGCGGATCAGGTACCATGGTTATTAGGATTTCACTGGTAAGTTCGGTACCCTAGATTCAAGCAGTAGCGTCCATACATGGTTAACATACATCGGACAATCGGGTTACTTGATGAACTCGACTAGCACGAGCGCACGTTGAATTGAACGACATAGAGTGCGCAAACACTCCGCGTGGCCAAACCACCGCCACCAACTCTAATACGACTCGGGTTCGTCTAATGCGTCTCACGTGGCGAAAGCAATCTCAACCACGACCAAAGGGTCAATTACCGATTTCTTGGACTAAGGCATAGTCCCAAACATCCTACACTACTACAGATATTCATATGGAATGTAAAACAGTAATGGATCAACAACTCAAATCATGTTACATACACATCTGGAAGAATAATCAACTTAATATAAATGTAAGCATAGGAATGCTTGAATTTAAATAACTTGAAATGTAAATGCATAAAGGAAATCATGCGCATCCATAGAAGTATTGAGAACCACTTCTCAACGCCCACACTTAGTGTAATCAATTACACTTAGGTCATTCATGCATTTCTACAAACACTTAGCATACAAGGAATAACATACATGACGTATGTTGGAATACATGCACTTAGACAATTCCTCTTTACCAAGGAGTTGTCATACATGCATCTAGCATACATACATGACCAATAATCATGGCAAGCACAAGTGCGTATTTTATACGTATACGGTACTTTATAAATACACTTAGAATACACAAATCTCAATATAGCACATGCATATCAGGAAAGCAATGTAAACATAACATTTGACATGTGAAATCTCATCCATAACAAGAATAAATCACTAACTGGGATTGAAAGCCTTGAAAACCATAACCTATACACTTAAAGTCCGCACCTTAAGCGAAGAAAGAACCGCCGAACTGATTTAGACGAGTTGTCTTCGTCAACGGCGCTAGAATACCCTAAAATAAGGATAGAAATGAGATACAACAACACCAAGTCTAATCTAAGCTCTAACACAGTTAGGGTTAGGTTAACTTACCCCAAAGAACTCAGAATCGCCAAAGGAACGATTCAAAGTGAAGATTTAAAGGTGAAGAAGAACAAGGAAGAATCAAGGTGATTCACCAACTAATCTCTCTCACTTCCTCTCTCCTTTCCACTCTCTTTCCAAGCTAGGGTTAGAGAAAATTCGTATGGAAATGAGAGCTAGGGTTTAAGGACTATATATAGGCCTTAAAATGATGGAAATAACCCCAGGGTCAAGGTATACTTAGGTTATAACCAAAGTACGCCTTTCTCGATCCAACGAAGCACTTCTGGTGGGCCTATAACCACGAAAGGTCGGACTTAAGCTCACTGACCATGGATCTAGGTCAGGCTGAGTTTTCGTACCGACCGGCTCTTCAGATCAGCCGTGGCGGACCACACTCAATTCAACGGTCACGGAAACTCGATCAGGTCCACAAGCACTAGGATATGCCTGGGCCAACCTTCCCTAATCAGAGGGTAAAATTTAGTCAGAATCCAACGGTCGAATGCTCAAAATCGTCGCGCCCGCGCCACGACTCAGATTTCATAAAAAGCTTATTAAATTCCAACCGTTCTCACACTCTTCACTCCGAACTCAACCAAATCGACCCAGAACATCAGATCGACTTGATTTTCGAGGTGAAGACCAAGCCCAACTCAGTGACCGCAACAGCCTAAGATCATCGCCATCGGACTTTCGACGCGCGGTCTAGGTCCGATCCAGATCTTCCAAAAATTCCCCAGAACAACTGGATTTAGCGATGGATCCCAGATTTCAGAGTAACGTAGAGCTCACTAATCTACACGTTTAGAGCCATGCAGATACAATTTAAAGTGATTGATGCGAATTTCACAAGCAATCAAGTAGAGCGCTAATTACCCCAAAAACAACTACTTAAGGAAAGATTAGCACAAAAATTCCAAGGTCGTTACAATCTACCCCCTTAAAGAAAATTTCGTCCTCGAAATTCATACCTTCATATAATCCTCGAGGATCGGAGGGTAGGTCTTCCTGACCTCGTCAGATTCCCAAGTAGCCTCTTCTACGCCATGATGCGACCATAACACCTTCACGAGAGGGATAACCTTGCTACGCAGCACCTGCTCCTTTCTATCCAATACGTGTCGGTTGCAGTACATAAGTGGCATCCTCACTTAACTGCACTTGCTCCCAACTGATAATATGCGAAGGATCAGGAACGTACTTCTTCAGCATAGAAACGTGAAATACGTTATGCACGCCCGCAAGAGGTGTGGGCAAAGCAAGGCGGTAAGCTACCGCTCCCACTCGATCCAGAACTTGAAATGGACCAATAAATCTCGGCGTCGGCTTCCCTTCTTACCGAACCGCAAAACTCCCTTCATAGGAGAGACCTTCAAAAACATGATCTCCCACTACGAACTCAAGCGGTCGACGCCTCGTATCGGCATAACTCTACACTGCGCTGCTAGAAGTCGACGTCGAATGATGTCAACCTTCTCTCAAGTCACCCGCACCAACTCTGGGCCAAGCAAACTACGCTCACCACGCCCAACAATGTGGTGCTCGCACGGCGACCATACAACGCCTCGAAGGGAGCCATGCCGATACTCGCCGGAAACTATTATTATACGCGAACTCGGCGCAAGACAATCATCCCAACTGTCTTTGAAATCCAAAACACAAGCTCGCAACATATCCTCCAGGACTTGATTCACGCGCTCCGTCCGCCCATCTGCTTGGATGAAACGCGATGTCTTGAACTTCGCATTTCACACCCATCGCTTCGGATACGAGTCCGTAAGATAGATGTAAAACGCGTGTCTCTATCGACACAATCTCCAGGGGAATCCATGTCGACGCACTATCTCCTTGATATACAACCTAGCCAACTCGTCTGCAGAGTAAGTGACTCGATCGGTAAGAAATGCGCCGACTTCGTTAATCGATCGACGATCACCCAAATAGAGTCAAATCCCTTTCTCGTCCTCGGCAACCCGTAAATAAAATCCATAGAGATGAAATCCCACTTCCATTCGCTATGGGCATGGGGCAGCCCAGAGGTCGGCGATGCTCGCCTTGACCTGGCACGTGAGACAACGAGAAACAAATTCAGAAATGACCTTCATATTGTCCCACCAATAAGACCTCTTCATATCCCGATACATCTTCATGCTACCTGGATGCATCGCAAGTTTAGAACTATGGGCTAACTCGAGAACCTCACGTCTCAAGTCGGGGATGTCAGAACACATAACCGCCACGAAATCGTAGGCCCCCATCTAACTAACACTCCAGTCGGAGTTCCCATCTGTACCAACCCGCCGCCTCATCTTCACCAAAAGCTCATCATCGGCCTGAGCCGCAACGATCCTCTCGTCGATAAGGGGCCGTACACGAATGTGTGCGATAACCTCATACGGCTCAACCACCGTAAGCTTCGCTCAAAATCGCGCACGAACTCCAACATCTCCCACTCTGCTATCATCGGCGGAGCCGCAAACTCCAAAGCCTTCTTGCGACTCAACGCATCCGCCACAAGGTTCGCCTTACCAGGATGGTAAGAAACATCGAACTTGAAGTCCTTCAATGTTTCCATCCATCTCGCCTCATATTCAAATCACGCTGCGTGAAAATATACTTAAGGCTCTTGTGGTCGCAAAAGAGCTCGAACTCCTCACCATAGAGGTAATGTCTCCAAAGCTTTAATGCGAAGATGACATGTGTTATTCCAAGTCGTGCGTAGGGTAATTCTCTTCGTGTTTCCTTAATTGACGTGAAGCATAAGCAATCACCCTGTCCTTCGGCATAAGGACACAACCTAGACCAACGCGAGAGGCGTCGGTATATATAATATACTTAACCCCTTGCTCGCAACACTAGCACAGGGGCGGACGTCAACTTGTCCTTTCACTAACTCCGCCCGCTCACTCCAAGCAAACTTCAAATCTTTCCGTGTCACCGCGACAACGGTCCGGCAATCTTCGAGAAGTCCCGAATAAAGCGTCGATAATATCCTGCAAGGCCAAGAAAACTCCTCACCTCAGTAACTGAACCAGGCATTCCTGCACTGCAGCTACCTTGGCAAGGTCGACGGCTATACCTTCCTTGGACACCACATGTCCCAGGAACTTGACTTCCTCTTTCCAGAAATCACACTTCTTGAACTGTGCGAAAAGCCGATGCTCCCTAAGAGTACCCAAAACCGCTCTTAAGTGCTCCTCGTGCTCTGCCGCTCGCCGAATAAATCAAGATGTCATCAATAAATACAATGACGAATCGGAACAGAAATGGCCAAAACCTGTTCATGAGATCCATGAACACGGCCGGTGCGTTCGTCAAGGCCGAACGACATCACAAGGAACTCATAATGACCGGCCGGTCTGAAGCGGTCTTACGCGTCCCCATCCTTCGACGCGAATCGATGATACCCGATCGCAGATCAACCTTCGAAAAGTACCGTGCCCCCTTCAATCGATCAAACAGATCATCAATCCCGGGCAAGGGTACTTATTCTTCACGATTACCAGTTCAACTGCGATAATCAATACACAATCGCAAGGAACCATCCTTCTTCTTCACAAACAAAACAGTGCTCCCCAAGGAGACACACTGGGCCGAATAAAACCCAATTCTAGCAAACCATCTATCTCGCTTCCTCAACTCCTCCATTTCACTCGGAGGCATCCGATAGGTGGGTAAAGAAATGGGCGCCGCACTAGGCATAAGATCGATAGCAAAATCAATCTCACGCTGAGGAGGTAATCCAGAATCGACTCAAACACAACTTCAAACTCCCGAACGACCGGCGTACTCACCAACGCCGATTCGGCCGAACTCTCCAACAGAGAAGAATCAAAATCAATACGCAGAGGGTACTTGACCTGAACCGGGAAAGTAACAGTCTCGCCCTCAGGTCCATGGATCGTCACTGATCTCGCTTCACAATCAATCTCAGCTCGCATCCTCGTGAGCCAATCCATACCCATAATAACATCGTAGTGATAAAGCGGTGCGACTAGCAAATCAACACGGATCGATCCACTTCCATGATCAATCACAGCACAACACCAAAAACAAACCACATGCATTCCATTAACCAAAATCGTCGCAATACAAGTAGTGCAGCAATACATGAATCACGACTAGGAAAGCATGAAAACAACAACATCTAACACTACAAACAACCACAACTACTACAACCACTAACAGCTACCCCACAACAACAACTCCAACTACAAGCCAACAACGGCTACACACGAAAGAAACACCAAACAAAGCAAAGACGGCCACGACGATGCTACTCGTCGGAGTCGGAGACGGAGGCGGAGCACCCTTATCCTGCAAGCAACACAGAATAGACTTAAAGTCCGGGACATCTTCTTGAACTTGTGCTTAACCAAGACTCGAAGATCAACCAATCTTGGCGTAAAGCGGCTTGCCCTTCTTCAAGCCGTGTAAGACGGGCATCTCTCGCAATCTGCTCTGCGCCTGCTCTGGCACCACAGGAGGGGAGCTATCACTCGAATCCTGGTGCCTCAATCTCTTCCTCATCTTGCTCTGCTTCTTCCTCGGACTCCGCACCACCTTCAGAGGATAACTCTCATCATCACCACTCTCGACCCGGCCTCACCCTCGAGGCAAGCCGACTGTAACCAACCTCCATCGCCTTAAGGGTCCTCAAGTTGATATAACGAACAGGACCGGCTTCTCGGCTCCAAGCCTATAGCCAAACTCATGTGCGATCTTGCAAATGAGGCGGCCAAAGGGAAGAGACTCGGTCCGTCTACTCGAACGAGCGATGAGAATAATCTGACGCAGGACGTACGTCGGCACACACAACTTCGCATCCTGCCCCACCTGATATAGAAAATCTACCATCAGGCGCGTACACTCGCTGCGGTTGCTCCACCTGGGATACACATTGAACGTAAAGATGTGGTGAAGCAAACGGAAGTCGTCCGTCATGAAAGAAGCCAGAAGACTCCTATTCGGCTGCCATTCGACCAGACGACCACACAAGGATCGGGTGCGACGATCCCTCTCGCGCACACTGTCCACATTCTTCTCGCTGGCATGCACTTCCCCAAGTGGCACCTTCAAGAGTCGGGATATCAAAGCAACATTGACAATTCCAACTCGACCGCTACCACAGGGAATCTTGAACTGCAGAGGATCCAGCGAAGGCTCCAGAATGTTGGCATAGAAGGCCCGAACAGTGCTAGCATTCGCGCGATACTCGCCTTCGAACAAGGGACCCCAACCAGCCCCTTCTAGGCGCTCCAACAAAAAGAACTCACCAAAGAGCCACGGATCAACATGAGCCTCAAAAAGGACTCTACGCCCCTCATAGACTCCATGCGACAATTCCGCCAACAAGGTCCTACTGACAGGAGCTCGAGGATCGAGGTCCCGCTTCGTCTGGAACTCGCGCGTGGCGGACGTGCTAGCAGCGGCACCTCTCGGCCTCCGTGCACGGGTTGGGCGGCTCGGCCCGGCTTCATCCACGGGCGCTCTCTTCTTCCCCATCAAGGAAAGAAGGGAAGAAATGGAAAAGATGGCCGTCACAATCTCAAAGAGGGCCATGAGAAATGAGAGAAAGAGAGAAATAGGAAGATGGTGAAGCTTCCACACAACTATGAGCCAAAAAGGGAATGAAAGGGCTCAAATGAGAGGGAAAGATGGGGAAATCAGCAATGGAATAGAAGATTTGAGAATGGGGTGATGGGTTTGCACGAAAATGGAAGGAAGATGAAGATTTGGGAGAGATTTGAGAGAGTTTGGAGAGGTTTTGGAAGAAAAGGAAAGCTTGGAGGTGGGTGTTGTGAAGGAAATAGAGGGACGGAAGTGTTGTAACTTGAAAACCGTTGCGGGGTGGGCCACACAAGCCTCATGGACGATCGGCCGGCGATGGCATCGCCGGTCTCTGGACATATCGGCGATGCCTCGCCGATTTAGCGAGGTCCTCCTGGTCCTCCTTGGTCCAAATGATGTGGTCCCCCCCTGGGTCCCACAGAAAATGCCCCGATTGGCCCCTTGTGTAGTTTGAAGCCTATCGGGTCATTCTGACAGAAATCTGATACAAACAGCGATTTCTGGAAGGTTTAAAAATGAATAATGGGAAGGTAGACCATCTACACTCATTAATAGAGGGTCTAGAACAGGTTTCGGGTCGCTGTGTGTGATCAGGTAAGGGTACAGACTCGATCTCGGCAAAGGGTTTCAAGAAACTTTCGCCGATAGAAACTACGGAGCACAAACACAAAGCGATGATAGACCCGCACCCAATTACACTATAGTGGCGACAACGTGCGGTGTGTGACCATAACCCAGGTCCGGTTTAATCCAGATCATGCTCTGATACCAACTTGTAACGCCCTGAAATTCGGGGGTCGAGCATAACTCAGCTCCCGAGTTCCAAAACATCACTTATGCAACATAATTAATGAATGATGTATGTTGACTGTATTAGCACATAAACATGGGATAGATTAAGCCAAAACGCAGATATGATTCAGGGATAAGTGAATAAAGCAAGCGGAAGACTTATAGTAAAATATGTGTACAAGTGTAAGTCCCTGAATTACATATACAACCAGATCGTGTAAAAGTGTTATTTATCAAAATTATAAGTACAAGTTACATCATTTCAGTTCCCAAAATAATCATCCCATAGATCCCGCGCAACAGACCGAGGCTCGCTAGAACCCGTCTGAAAACTGCATATAGGAGAAGGCAGCCTCGTCGTCATCGCTCCCGCTCTGCCTCAGGCGTCGCATCCACATCTGCAACATCGGGGCCTAAGGAGTCTGGTGGGTGTGCAACACCGCCCCGAAACGTGGGAGTGAGTGATCAACTCGGTGGAACAATAAGGCACTAAGGTTAACATGTTATCGATTCAATCAAACAAGTAATGATAAAGCGGGACAATTAAATAAATCCTAAGTACTCTTATTAATGCAAGTATGAATGCGGTATGATGCGTGCCCTCACGCGTACACCCTCAGCGTCTTCATCTTACGTTACGCATGACATCGCCTCAAAGTGCGCCACATCTACAAAGCACATGCAAATGCGGTGCATGGATATGATTACCAAGTTGTTATTAGTCCAATTCATACAACGAGATTGGGAAGCTAAGATACCTTCCTCATATCACCATCCAGCAGTGATCCATACTAGGGTCGTCAATCCTAGACATCTCATACGATCATATGTTTGAGGTCGTAGCAAAGGGCTTGTCACCAATCAATGCACGCCTTTCATGCCTTTACTATCACAGTTCGGCTCGTCACCTCATTGCGGTATCCAGGTATGCTCGAGGTCACTACAAAGGGCTCGTCACCAATCAATGTAGGCCGACAACACGAATATAGTGTCTCATACCACCATAATCGGCTCACGAGTTTAGTTGCTCACCGGTCACTACGGGGAGGCTCGTCACCCCAGCATAGGCCGACAGCTCGACCACGGTATCCCATACCACCATGTCCGGCTTATGAGTCTTAGCGGATCAAGTACCATAGTTAATAGGATTTCACTGGTAAGTTCGGTACCCTAGATTCAAGCAGTAGCGTCCATACATGGTTAACATACACTGGACAATCGGGTTAGTTGACGAACTCGACTAGCACGAGCGCACGTTGAATTGAACGACATAGAGTGCGCAAACACTCCGCGTGGCCAAACCACTGCCGCCAACTCTAATACGACTCGGGTTCGTCTAATGCGTCTCACGTGGCGAAAGCAATCTCAACCACGACCAAAGGGTCAATTACCGATTTCTGGACTAAGGCATAGTCCCAAACATCCTACACTACGACAGATATTCATATGGAATGTAAAACAATAATGGATCAACAACTCAAATCATGTTACATACACATCTGAAGAATAATCAACTTAATATAAATGTAAGCATAGGAATGCTTGAATTTAAATAACTTGAAATGTAAATGCATAAAGGAAATCATGCGCATCCATAGAAGTATTGAGAACCACTTCTCAACGCCTGCATTTAGTGTAATCAGTTACACTTAGGTCATTCATGCATTTCTACAAACACTTAGCATACAAGGAATAACATACATGACGTATGTTGGAATACATGCACTTAGACAATTCCCTTTACCAAGGAGTTGTCATACATGCATCTAGCATACATACATGACCAATAATCATGGCAAGCACAAGTGCGTATTTTATACGTATACGGTACTTTATAAATACACTTAGAATACACAAATCTCAATATAGCACATGCATATCAGGAAAGCAATGTAAACATAACATTTGACATGTGAAATCTCATCCATAACAAGAATAAATCACTAACTGGGATTGAAAGCCTTGAAAACCATAACCTATACACTTAAAGTCCGCACCTTAAGCGAAGAAAGAACCGCCGAACTGATTTAGACGAGTTGTCTTCGTCAACGGCGCTAGAATACCCTAAAATAAGGATAGAAATGAGATACAACAACACCAAGTCTAATCTAAGCTCTAACACAGGTTAGGGTTAGTTTAACTTACCCCAAAAGAACTCAGAATCGCCAAAGGAACGATTCAAAGTGAAGATTCAAAGGTGAAGAAGAACAAGGAAGAATCAAGGTGATTCACCAACTAATCTCTCTCACTTCCTCTCTCCTTTCCACTCTCTTTCCAAGCTAGGGTTAGAGAAAATTCGTATGGAAATGAGAGCTAGGGTTTAAGGACTATATATAGGCCTTAAAATGATGGAAATAACCCCAGGGTCAAGGTATACTTAGGTTATAACCAAAGTACGCCTTTCTCGATCCAACGAAGCACTTCTGGTGGGCCTATAACCACGAAAGGTCGGACTTAAGCTCACTGACCATGGATCTAGGTCAGGCTGAGTTTTCGTACCGACCGGCTCTTCAGATCAGCCGTGGCGGACCACACTCAATTCAACGGTCACGGAAACTCGATCAGGTCCACAAGCACTAGGATATGCCTGGGCCAACCATCCTGATCAGAGGGTGAAATTGGGTCAGAATCCAACGGTCAGAATGCTTAAAATCGCGCACGCGACACGACTCAGATTTCATAAAAGCTTATTAAATTCCAACCGTTCTCACACTCTTCACTCCGAACTCAACCAAATCGACCTAGAAATCCGATCGACTTGATTTTCGAGGTGAAGACCAAGCCCAACTCGGTGAAGTGACTAAGATCATCGCCATCGGACTTTCGACGCGCGGTCTAGGTCCGATCCGGATCTTCCAAAAATTCCCCAACAGCTGGATTTAGCGATGGATCCCTGATTTGAGTAACGTAGCGCTCACTAATCTACACGTTTAGAGCCATGCAGATACAATTTAAAGTGATTGATGCGAATTTCACAAGCAATCAAGTAGAGCGCTAATTACCCCAAAAACAACTACTTAAGGAAAGATTAGCACAAAAATTCCAAGGTCGTTACATGAACTTTGGAAGAATCATGTTCCTAGTTACAAATATATTAATTAGTTTTGAAATTAGTTTAAGATTAGAGTTTTTCTAGTTTCTATTTTTAGGATTAGGGTTTCTGTTTTATTTTAGAAACTAACTTTGCTTTCTAATTCTAGGTTTAGAAATTTTAGGTTTAAAAACTACCTTCTATTTCTAGGTTTAGAGACTTTCCTAATTGTTTTGAAAAAACTCACTCTCTCTTCTTTTTTTCTTTTAAAAAATATTTTATAATTTATATTTTTAGAAGCTGACTTGTTTTGTTTTGTTTTGCAGGATCTTAATTTAGGAACTTCTAATTTGGTAACTTCTTTCTAATTCTCTCTCTTTCTATTTTTAAATTTTTATTTCCTTTTTAGGTTTAGGTTAGAATCTGAAATTGAGGGCTAAGAGTGTTTCATGCCCAAGTGGGTCTATGATAATACTCGACGTCTCTTGAGTGAAGGAGGATTAGTTGAGGGGTTATATATCCATCATAAGACTAGAAACCACTCGAGATCCTTAGAGTTAATTGAGATTATGGCTGCCAATCAACTGGTCAATCAACCGGGAAGACAACCTCAACCTAGGGTTGAGGAAGTCCAGGATGAGAATAAGGTGCATCAGGCACCCCCTCCTCGTACTTTACGAGATTACTTACAACCGGCAAGGGTGAGTAAACCCTCATGTATGGTTTTTCCAGGAAACATGGGAAACATGGATATTAAGCCTGGAGTGATCCAACTCCTTCCAAAGTTCCTTTGACTTGAATATGAAAGTCCATACCTACACTTACAAGAGTTTGACAAGGTTATGGCCACTTTATACTTTCCTAACGTGTCTGAGGACACGGTCAGGTTGAAACTCTTTCATTTATCCTTGAAAGAGAAAGAGAAGACGTGGTTGCACTCACTACATCCGCGATCTATTGGTACATGGAATGACATGATGAAGGAGTTAATAAAAAAATTCTTTCCACACCATAAGACGAACACAATCAGGAAGTCGATCATGAACTTCGCCTAAAAGGAAGATGAAACATTCTTCCAATGTTGGGAGTGGTTCAAGGATCTTGTCAATTTGTGACCACGAAATGGTTTTGAAACGTGACGCATAACAACTTTCTTCCACGATGGACTAACATCTCCCATGCGCCAATTCGTCAAGAAGATGTGCAATGGGGAATTCATAAATAAGAATGTCAACGAGGTGTGGGATTACTTTGATAAACACATTGAAACCATACAATCATGGGACATCACCCCAAAACCTAGCACCACATCTAAGCCTACTCAAGCAAGGGAGAGAGGTGGGATATACTTGGTAAAAGAGGATGATGACATAAATGCTAAAGTGGCCAGTCTCGCAAGGAAGGTCGAGGTCATGGAACTTAAGAAGGATAAGGCTAAGGAAGTTGTTTTTGGTATTTGTGCTTGCAACATACATACAATTGAAAATTGTCCAACAATACCTGCTTTTAAAGAGGCACTGAACAAGCAATCGAATGCCATGGATAACTACCAAAGACCTTTCAGTGGACCCATCTCTAACACATACAATCCTAATTGGAGAAATCATCTGAACTTTAGTTGGAGGAATGGACAAACCGCTACTCTTCAAGGAATCCCTAATCAATTCTTGAATCAAGGGAAACCTCGAGAGCATCTGGTATAGAAACATATTCAAAACCAAGAGTTTATCACTCGGAGTATATTGCAAACCCTTCAAGACCTTTCAAAGGCCATGCAAGGGCGTGAGATAAAAAAAAAATCAATTGGGTAAAAAGGGATTCTTCTAGCTCAACCTTTCCCCAATCCCAAACCGCAATATAAAATAAGTGAACCAAGTTCTTCAAATCAAATGGAGCAAGCTAAGTCTATCACCACTCTTAGGAGTTGGAAGATAATTGACAAATCTATCCCAGTGAGGGCTAAAAATTCTAAGGACCCAAAAGTAGATGAAACTGATAGACCTAACACTGCTCCACAAGAATTGGAACCGGAACATCAAGGCAAGTTGATTGCCCCATTCCCCCAACGGTTGGTTTCACCAAAATCTCTCTCTAACTCTCAGGACATTTTAGTGGTACTGAAACAAGTGAAGTTTAGCATCCCTCTACTGGATGCAGTTAAACAAATACCTTAATATGCCAAAATCCTGAAATACTTGTGTACGACTAAAAGACAAAAATATTTAAAAGAAAATCTTTTTAACTGAAAAAGTGAGTGTCATCCTAAAGCAAGATGTGTCATAGAAATACAAAGATCCTGGTAGCCTAATTGTCGCTTGTGTAATTGGGAACTGCCAAATTGAGCATGTACTTCTTGACTTAGGAGCGAGTGTAAATCTAATTCCTTACTCTGTATATGAACAACTAGGTTTGGGTGAATTGAAACCCACCCGAACTACATTACAGCTTGCCGACCACTCAATCCATGTACCGAGAGGGATAATTGAGGATGTGTTTGTCCAAGTTGACAGATTCTATTACCCAATAGATTTTATCATCCTGAATACTCAACCCATCATGGATATGAGCACTCAAATTCCCATCATTCTTGGTCGCCCATTCCTTGCAACGTCAAATGCAATCATTAATTGAAGTGAGTATGTCTAAAATGTGATATTAGAGTTGAATATCTTTTTCAATATAAGTAAACAGTTAGAGGATGATGACGATTTTCATGACATTAACATGATTGACTCCTTCGTGGAAGATAAAACACTTTTGACCTTATCCTCTAACCCTCTAGAGACATGCATGACCCACTCCCATGATTTTAATGATGATATAATTAGGGAGACGGGTGTCATGCTTGATACTATGCCGGTACTTGAAGTTAACCGGTGGAGGCCACAATTTGAAGAATTACCCCAAACTGATGTGGTGCCTCTACTGTCTAACCTCAAGGCACCAAAACTTGACCTAAAACATTTGCCCTCTGATTTGAAATATGCCTATTTAGGTCATGATGAGACATACCCATGGTGATTTCTTCCCACCTTGAGCAAGAATAAGAGAGTATGCTCATTTCTACTCTCATTAAGCAAAAGGGAGCCCTTGGATGATCGATTGTGTACCTCGAGGTAATTCACCCATCGATTTGTACTAACCACATTCATCTAGAGGATAATGTAAAGACCTAATGACAACCACAATGGAGACTAAATACAAACATGAAGGAAGTGGTTAAGGCCGAGGTTCTTAAGCTATTAGATGTAGGTATCATATACCCAATATCCGATAGCTAATGGGTGAGTCCAACTCAAGTGGTTCCCAAGAAGTCTGGAATCACCATCGTAGCCAATGCCAATAATGAAATCATGCCAAGTAGGATCTCTACTGGTTGGAGAATGTGGATTAACTATAGGAAGTTGAATACTGTCACGAGGAAGGACCACTTTCCTTTGCCCTTTATCGATCAAATTTTATAAAGGCTAGTTATCACTCTTATTATTACTTCCTCAATGGTTATTCGGGCTACAATTTGATCGAGATAGCCCTTAAAGATCAGGAAAAGACTACATTTACATGTCCTTTCAGCACATTTACTTACCGAAGGATGTCATTCGGGCTATGTAGTGCCCTCGCCACTTTTCAGCGATGCATGTTAAGTATTTTTTGACATGGTGGGGCAATATTTCGAGGTCTTCATAGATGACTTCTCAGTCTTTGGTCCATTCTTCAATGAATGTTTTGAAAATTTGAAAAATGTGCTGAAGCGATGTGAGGAAAAGAACTTGGTACTGAATTGGGAAAAGTGTCACTTCATGGTTTGTAAGGAAATTGTCCTTAGCCACATCATCTCATCCAAGGGAATCGAGGCAGATAAGGCTAAAATTGATCTTATCTCTAACCTACCCCCACCCAAGAACATACAAGACGTGCGATCCTTCCTAGGACACGCTGGGTTTTACAAAAGATTCATAAAGGACTTTAGTCACCTCTCTCATCGTCTATGTAATATACTTTAAAAGGATGCACCATACGAGTTGACTGAGCAATGCCAATAAGCTTTTATTAAGCTTAAGGGCATGTTAACCACTGCACCTATCATGCAGCCACCCGACTGGAGCCTTCCTTTTGAACTTATGTGCGACACGTCTGACTAGGCACCTGGGGCGGTTTTAGGCCAAAGAAAAGAAAAGAAGCCCTACGTTATTCATTACGTAAGTAGAACACTAAATCCTGCCAAAGTAAATTACTCTACTATAGAAAAGGAACTCTTAGTCATAGTGTTTTCTTTGGACAAATTTAGGTCCTACTTGATTGGATCAAAGATTGTCATTTACACAGATCATGCGACGCTCAAGTATCTTCTTTCTAAGAATGATATTAAGCCTCGCCTGATTAGATGGATCCTCCTACTCCAAGAATTTGATTTGGAAATAAAAGATAAAAATGGAGTAGAGAACAAAATGGGTGACCATCTTTCCTACCTTGATCTCTCTGATTCCCTTAAGAAGACACATATAAATGACATGTTCCTTGACGACCAATGTTTAAAGTCTCCCATTCACCTTGGTTTGCTAATATTGCTAATTATCTTGCCACAGGTTTCATGCTGACACATTGGACTGCGCAAGATAAGAAAAAATTCTTCACTGAAGTAAGCAAGCTCTTCTGGGATGGTCTATATTTGTTTAAATGTTGCCCAGACCAAATTTTAAGGAGATGTGTGCCAGAAAATGAACACCAAAGTGTAATCACCTTTTGTCACTCTCAGGCTTGTGGTGGTCACTTTTTCTGCTAAAAAGACCACGACCAAGATTCCATAGTATGGCTTTTACTGGCCCGCTATGTTCAAGGAAACTCATGAGTTTTGCAAAGCTTGTGAGCATTGTCCCGTCGAAACATGATGCCTTTGAACCCCATTCTGATCATTGAAGCATTTGATTGCTAGGGAATTGATTTCATGGGACCATTCCCCCAATCTTTTGGAAATTTATATATTTTTCTTGCCATAGACTACATCACCAAATGGATTGAAGTGGTCCCGGGACATAACAATGATCATCAAATGGTCATTAAGTTTTTAAAAGGGAACATCCTTTCTTGGTTCGGAACGCCTCAGGCCATCATTAGTGATGGGGACACCATTTTTGTAATAGGCCATTCGCGAACTTAATGAAAAAATATAACATCTCTCACAAGGTGAGCACTCCATAACACCCATAAACGAGTGGGCAAGTTGAGATTTCTAATAGGGAGATCAAACATATTTTGGAGAAAACGGTTAACCCCGACCATAAGGATTGGTCAATCCAATTGATCGATGCTTTATGGGCTTGCCATACTACATTTAAAACTCCTATTGGAATGTCTCCCTTCAGACTTGTCTATGAGAAGGCTTGCCACTTACCTATGGAGTTGGAACGAGCCTACTGGGCTATTAAAAATCTGAATTTCAATTTGGACAATGCTGGCTCACTACGTAAACTTCAGTTAAATGAACTTGAAGAAATATGAAATGATACGTACGAGAACTCGAGAATTTATAAGGACATGATGAAAGTGTTTCATGATCAACACATTCTTCGAAAATCATTTACACCAGGTCAGAAAGTTCTTTTATATAATTCTCAGTTACATCTTTTTCCGGGAAAGCTCTGATCTTGTTGGTCTGACCCTTTCACTATTACAAATGTCTATCCTCATAGGGCTGTTGAGATAGAGAATCCGAACAATGTCAATGAGTTTAAAGTGAATGGACATTATTTAAAGCCATTTGTTGAGAAATTTGATTCAGAGGACATATCCATACCTCTGACTGATCCTGTATACTAGGATTGATCTCCTAGTCTGATGGAGGTATAGTTAGGTTTACCGCTTTCATGTTATGTTTAGGATAGTTTGCTTTATGCTGTTTAGGATAGTTTGCTTTTCGTTGTTTTAGGATAGTTTGTTTTTTGTTGGTTTGACTCGTGTGCTAACCCATCTTCACACTAAGAACATAGCCTCAAAATTCCTTTCAGGTACTACCTTTCCATCACTTCCCTTTTCTTTTCAGTACCTCTTGTGTATTACATGCCTAATTCTTTTACATTAAGGACAATGTAAATTTTTTGGTTGGGAATGGGGGATTAGGTGAACCAATTAGTGTTTTCTCAGTTTTGAGAAAAAAATTTAAAAATTTTCAATGTTTCAAGTTGAAATCTGTTTGGGAAGCGATGAGTTGAGTACTTAAGAATGCTTTAAGTATGATAACATAGAGATTGAATTTTGGATTGTTAGAGTCTAATCATCTAAGTAACTTATCACTTAAGTGCTTGCGTTCAATTGATTAAGAGGTAGTTTGAATATCATGTTAAATCACAAGACACATTCAATTTGCCTTTTGTTGGACATACTAGAATTTCTGAGTGTTAGTATGTGAATCATTGATGGATGGTGAGAATCGAGTCTGAAGAATTGTATCCACCTTAAAATAAGAAAAGAACCAGTTAAAAAAATAGGAGATCGACAAAGAGGTCATGAAAAAGAATGAAAATAATGAAAAATCTAGAAAAGAATGTAAAAATAAAAAGAATGAATAAAAATTGACCGTCGATAAAAAATTAAAAACTGGAAAAAGAAGGAAAAGGGGATAAGTTCAGAATCAGTACTTGAGTTTTAAACTGATCTTGAAGTGATGAGCATAGCTAACATGATGAATTGATAGTATTCGTATGGGAAGTAAATTGACTTTCACTGAGCACATTGAAAACTTGATATACAAATTATGCTTTGATTTAGTGGATAAAGAACTTATTCGACTGGATGCTTATGCGATTGGGTTTTAGGTTCTCAAAATCTCACTTTCGTATCTTAATTCTACTCATTCATCCTTGAGTGCACAAAAGATTATTGTCTGAAAAAGATTTCTAACATTAAGCATTGAGATTTATTTTTTGCATACTTTGCTTGGGACTAGCAAAATGCTAGTTAGGAATTGTGTTGAGGGTCAAATATTGCATATTAGACCCCATTTATTACTTGGTTTTATGAACATGATAATGCTTAATGTCTTATTTTAATCATGTTTGTGTTGCAAGGTGAATTTAAGAGCTTATATTGAAAAAGATGCTAAAAGTATGGATTTAATGCTCAAAGATCACAAAAGGCAAAGATCCAAGAAAACCAAGTCAAGAATGAAGAAAATCAAAGTTTTAAAGTGAATTTACATAATCCTCGACTAGTCCTGACTCCTGCTTGACCAGTCGAGGCTCCTGCTTGACCAGTCGAGGATTCCTTGACTCGAACTCCAGCTGCTAAATCTCCTAAAATCAATTCATCCTCGATCAGTCGAAGTAAACCCTCAACCAGTCAAAGGTGACCCTCGACCGGTCGACGATGGTCCTCGACCAATCGAGGGTTACTTAGATATTGTGCAGACTGTGTAAATTTGAGACAGTTTTCAAAAATTTCCAAATTAGTGCGAAAGGAGGTGATGCAAAACTATAAATAGGGGTCCTCAGGGCAACCCTAGGCATGATCTAGGGTTTGAGGAGTGGAGCGAAAGCATGGAGAAGCCGTCACTAAGAGTTTTTCTTCCTTTTCCTTAGTTATTTTTATGCTTTTCTTAAGAGATTTTAGTTCAATCTTGTCTATGGTTGGCTAAACCTCTTAGCTAGGGCTAAGAGGTGAAGCTTGTAGCGTGATGAAATATTTTCTATTACTTCGATTCATGTTTAAGTTGAACTATCTTTGATTCTAGTTTGATATTTAAGAAATACTTTTAGTTTTTAATGGTTTTTTTTTTACTCAAATTACAATAGATTTGCAATAGCTTTGAGTATGTTATTTTCATATATTAAGATTGTGAAATTAGGTAATCCCATTGTTCACCAACGTCCCATGGGTATGGTTGGGTGATGGAATCTTGCCTAATCCTCCTAATTCTCTTATGATTGGTTGTGGGATTAGTAAATCTTGTTATTTGCCTTGTCTCCTATGCATGGTTTTGTGATGGAATCACTTCCAGTTCTCACATCTCTCATCCATTAAGAATTAGGTCAAAGGAAGTTCAGATTTGGTTTTACTAAGATATCTTCCAATTGGATAAGATGGGACTCTGATTCCTGTTGTATCCTTGAATCAAGCATAGATCTCCCTGATCTCTACAAGTGGATCCTTGGAAACCCTAGTTACCACCTTTGAATTTGTTAGTTTTAATCACTTTAATCACAATTACTCTCTCAAATATTCTAGATTTAAATTCACATCTTCTTCTAGTTCTAGCTCTAGTTACTCACAGAATACACATGAGATTAGTCCCTGTAGATTCGACCTCGTTCTCACCGAGATTATTATTAGGTCTTAGAGAGTTGAGTCATGCTTTGGCTCGATCCTTTAGAGAAAATGAGAATAACCTTAGCTTAAATGCATCCCTATTGCCATTACTTACTTGTAATGTTGTAATTACTTCCTTAAAGTCCTTGAGGTGTAAGTAGGGGCTTTCAGAATCCAAGGCATGAAATTTAGGAATCAATTGAATCACACCTGGTTTAAAATCAATGTTCCCTGTGTGAGCAGAGAATACTATACAAGATGGTAAAGTTGATCTTTCAGGGTGTAGATGTTTACATAAAGTTCATGGTTGGTTTAACACATTCCTATGAACTTCATTTTCATCCTCACGAGGAGGATTGGGTTGATTTTCTCTATTTTGATTTATAGTTGGATCTGGCATATTTGGATTTGGATTATCAACTGGGTCTGTCATGGAATCCAAGTGATGTTGAGTGCCTCTTCTAAGTGAATGATCAAGACATAGAACTAATCTGCCTTTAGAGGAGAGTCGATTGTTTTGATCCCTACTCTAATGGGACATAAACCATCCATACCACACAACAAATACCACTAATTCAAATAGCAAATATGATACTTAAAAATAAAAATAAAAACTTAACCAATAACCCAGGCAGTAGGGCCGACCATGAGGGTTTAATCCACAAAGGAAAATAAATCAACAACACAGGCGGCAGGGCCGACTATGAGGATTTAATCCCCAAAGCAAAAATAAATCAACAACCTAGGCGACAAGGCCCACCATGAGGGTTCAATTCACAAATCAAAAATAAAAATAAATCAACAAAAGTAAAACTAAAGCAGAAATTAAACTATGTTCATTTGGAAAATAGATTTAGCAGATGATTTTTGTGATCAAACAATACCTGTAGGACAACCATAGTACTTGGGTAACAAAATCTCAAGCGAGGCAACCTTATGTCACATTTAGTGCTTGAAAGACCCAATTGAATTTACTTTCAAAGAGAAACATAAAATGTACAAAAATTTTGGAGGGTTTAAAAGAGAACTTACCTTAGAAAAGAATTTACCTTAGCTATCATGCAAAGATCTAATTTATCTCAGTCTCTCCCCGGCAATGGCGCTAAAAACTTGATTGCTTGCCTCTATGTGCAGAGGTTCGTAAGTAGTATCTCGTGAATATAAGGTCGATCTCACAGGGAGATGAATTGCGAGAAGGAAAAAATCAAATGCAAAACAAACTAAGTAATAAAAAAACTAAACTGATGATTTGAATTTAGGAGTTTTGAATGGATATAATTCAACTGAATTAAAACAACACTCAAGCTTCAAAGTTCCACACATAGGCTAATGTTTCAAAATCCTGATGACTTGGATAACACAACTAGGATCTGAGCACTATGGTCAGCCTAATCGAAAAATAAAACAGTTTAAATATTTTAATAAATGATATAAAAGATTAAAAAATCATAGATTTGCACCATTGATATATATTCTCAAGCGCCAATGATTTTAAGAATTTAATATCAATGAAATATAGCAGGTTGAGAACCTCTCCTATCTAGGAAATCTAATTGATCTACGGTAAGCCTATCCATCAATGTGGATCTCATATGATGGAAACATATAGATCTCACATGAGGATAAAAAATTAAACCTAAACAATAGAATACAGGCATACAATATTCTTCTCATCATTAAAATAATCAATCATCATAACTATTAAAACATTAAACCAATGTGCTTCCCTTCTAGCTTAGCTAGATGAAACTAAAAAAGCATAACAAAAAAAAAAGAAAGTAACAAGAAAGAATAAATATCTAAAGGCTTGTAAAGAAAAATAAATTAAAACTATGAAACTTTTCAAAAACCCTATATAAAACTCTCTAAAAACCCTAGATCTTACTTTAGAATGCTTTGAATGATACTTACAAATGCCCTAGGAAGCCCTATTTATAAGTGGGGAACTCCAACTTTCGCACCAAGTTGGAAAACTCTAGAAACTGCATTAAATTTACGCAGTTTGCTAAAATAGACTTCTTGCTATGCAGTTTCCCAAGATAGACTTCAGAGTTTTAGAATACACTTTTTCAAGATGATTTCAGGATTCTTCACTTCAAATCTTTGATTCTCTTCATTCCGCACTTAGTTTTCTTGGATCTTTGGCACGTGAATTCTTCAATCCTGGTCTTCTAAGACCCATCCTTTACCTTAGTGATTCTTGACCATCAAATCCATGCTTTTAGCACCCTTTTCAATCCAAGCTCTTAAATTCACCTTACAACACAAACATGAGTAAAATAGAACATTAAGCTGATTCATGTTCATAAAATCAAGATATAAATGGGAGAAGTTATGCATTATTTGAGTCTCAACAAAGAGTAGGTAAAAATAAAATGGCTTATGAACTCTGGTTTAACAAAAAACCTTCAGTAAAATATTTCCGTACTTTCGGAAGCAAATGCTTCATTTTACGAGATCGGGAACATCTAAAGAAATTTGAAACAAAAAGTGACGAAGGCATATTTTTGGGATATGCTCTAAATAGCAGAGCATATCGTGTCCTAAATAAAAGGACTAAAGTAATACAAGAATCCATAAACGTCGTTATTGATGATTAAACAATCACTCCAGTATCATGATGATAAAGTTATTATAATCAATTAATCAGAACCTTCATCCACATCATATTCAACTGATAATAGATTAGTCAACAATCATCCGACTAATCAAATATTCGATAATCCTCACACTGGTGTTCAAACCAGAAAACAATTGGAAAATGTATGTAATCATGTATGCTTCACTTCCTAGATAGAACTAACGAATGTAAATGAACCCCTAGCTAATGAAAATTAAACTTTGGCTATGTAAGATGAACTAACTCAATTTGTCAGAAATGATGTTTGGTATCTAGTTCCTAGACCTTCTGACAAATATGTGATTGAAACTAAATGGATATTCAAAAATAAATTTGATGAATTTGGGAATATTACAAAAAATAAAACTAGATTAGTTGTACAAGGGTACTCCCAAATTGAAGGAGTTGACTATGATGAGACACTTGCTCCAGTCGCTCGTCTTGAATCCATCATAATGTTTATTTCCATCGCATGCCATAAAAACTTTAAAATATACCAAATGGATATTAAGAGTGTCTTCTTAAACGGTGACTTAAATGAAGAAATTTATGTAGAATAACCTAAAGGTTTTGAAGATCCTAAACTTCCTAACATTGTATACCGTCTTTAAATGGCCCTATATGGTTTAAAACAAGCTCCAAAAGCATGTTATGAAATATTAACAAAATTTCTTCTTAGTCAAAATTTAAACTAGGAAGTGTTGATAAAACCTTATTTATCAAAAGATTTAATGAAGATATGTTGATTGTTCAAATATATGTGGATGATATTATCTATGGATCAACAGATACTAACATTTCCTTTAAGTTTGCAGATTTCATGAAATCGGAATTTGAGATAAGTATGGTGGGAGAATTGAACTATTTCCTTGGTCTTTAAGTAAAACAACTTAAGGATAGGATATTCATATCTCCAACCAAGTATGTGATAAATCTCATTAAGAAATTTGGGTTTGAGAATGGCAAAAACTTTACAACTCCCATGGTTACAATGCTCAAGTTATCTAAAGATGATTCAGTTAAAAGCTTTGATCCTCGTCTCTACTGTAGCATGATTGGTAGTTTCTTATATTTAATTGCTAGCAGACCTAATATTTCTTTCGATGTAGGCGTTTGTGCTAGATATCAATCTAACCCTAATGAATCACATATAGCTTCGATTAAAAGAATAATTAGATATGTTGCCAGCACTGTAAATTTGGGTTTATGGTATCCTCATGATACGTCTTTATAAATTGCTGGATATATTGATGTTGATTGGGCAAGTAATGTGGATGATAGAAAATCCACAAGTGGTGGATGCTTCTATATTGAAAATTGTTTTGTCTCCTGAATGACCAAGAAACAAAACTCAATATCATTATCCACTGCAGAAGCTGAGTATATTGCGGCAGGAAATGCATGCACACAATTAATGTAGATGAAACGTATGTTAGCAGATTATGGTATTGATCAAGATACCATGAATTTATACTCCGACAATAGTAGTGCCATAAACATATCTAAAAATCTCATTCAACATTCTCGAACTAAGCACATTGATATTCCATATCATTATATCAAAGAATTAATTGAAAGCAAGACTGTCATGCTTGAATATATCAATATTGAAAAACAACTTGCAAACATTCTGACAAAACCTCTTGATGGTGTCAGATTCTTTAATTTAAAAAAAATGATATTAGATTATATCGTATCTCTTGACTAATCATTCTTTATTGCAATTTATGTTTATTGCCTTTTATTTTATTTTATTTTTGTATTAAAATGATAATATAAAAAGAGATCATATTAATTTATTTATTTTTTTGGATTTTCTTGGTCAGCCCATGCTGACCGAACGGTTCAGCTAGTGAGCACCGCACTCGGGCTAGCTGAACTGGGTGTGATTTGGGCTAAATTGGGGAACATTTTTTAAAACCCTTGTTTTCACTTCTTCTTCCTCAACCTGCCGATGCTTCCTTCGAACAACCCATCATCCTAAACTCCTAGTAAGTGGTTCTTTTGAGGTTTTCTTATAGATTTAAGCTCATAGTTGTGTTTTATTTGGGATTCCATCTTTTATTTGAATTTAAAGTTCCTTTTGGTGGGTTTTGTTGAAAAATCTGATCTAGTCTAACCCATGTATTTTTTTCATAATTTCTTGATACTCTTTAATCATTTTCTTCCATGAAACCTCGATATAAATGTACCACTCGGCATCCTCAGTTCGGTTCCTCATCTCGCTCCGCTACTCAGGTTGTATGCACCATTCGCACACCTGAATATGACTCGGAGAATGTACATGATTTTCATACGCAGAGTATAATCATTGAGTGCACTGTGAATGTTAATCACATTGCTCAATTTGTTCTTTTAGAAATTCTCTATGAGGTAAGATGGGAGAAAACTTTTTATTGGGGTGGAGCGACTTATCAGTCAATTGCTCAGGAGGGATGTATACATCCATTAGTGACTTTTCTACTAAAGCATTAACATTTTCTATTCAATTTTTTAAAGAAACTGTCACTATTACACCATCCATCATATCGTCTGTTATGAGCATTGATATGGCAAAAGATGAAATTCCTATCCCTACTATTTTTGAAGACAAGTGTGATACCCGTTTCCTAGTCCGTACCATTTCGTAGACTCAAACCCTAAAATCGGGCTCACAAAATTCCCAATCGCTGAATCCGGTGCCCACAACCTCCATAGTATCCCATTCTCGTCTCCCAGCACACAAGGTAAGTGCCAAGTATACAATACAGGTCCATAAATCATATGATGTCAGAAATATTGGTAAGATCATAAATCATATGATAACAGAGTAAGTGGAAATATTGGCAATCCATAAATCCATGAATAATATTAGTCATACCAAGACTATGCGATGCAAGGCATGAATGCTAACAGCCATATCAAGGCTATGCGATGCAAAAACGTAATAAGCCAATATCATATACTAAGAATGCAAAGCAATATGAAAATCCTGCTAAGTCTGTTTAGGCCATATAAGTGCTGAAACATAACAACTGAAAATGTCATATGCCACGAATGTAATTCAATATGCGATGCGAATGAAATGATCAAGATGGAATGTGAAGTCGGGATGATAGTACGTAGTATTGCAGGCTACGGGGTCCACCATAAGGGACTTCTATCCAAACCAGTCCCATACCTAGATTTGGAAAGTCAGACTCAATGTGGTAAACTCCTGATCTCAGGTTAGTCGCACACCCCAACCGAAATCCTGGCCATTGTGAAGGTACACGTAACAAATATTTGCGCACCACCAGCTCGAGTGGATAGTGAATGAATGAATGAATGAGTATGTAACTCCTGCTTAATAAGTGTATATATCAATACCATACATCTCTAGGATCATCACCGGGGTTTAGTATACTCTATATTGAATCGCCACCCACTGAAGGCGCAACCATGCAAGTGGAAGAGACCTCACTATTCGCTTGGCCAGTAGTCAGCCAATATCTACCCAGCACATCGATAGCGGACCCATTTCTGTGTTGGTCAAACTCAGTCTAGTTATGCCCCCTATCTCGGGAGGGTAAGGCCACACCCCCTCCCAACCGACCACAACATAGTGAGAAACGCGGCCTACTGGTATTCGACACTCGGGCACTCATGTATCCACTTGGTCTTGACGTTGGACCGTCTTTTAGCCTCGGAGGTTTAAGGATTTTCACCAGGGACATTTATGGCGCTCCAATACTAGTAACAGATTTCTAGCATCCCATCTGGCCATCCACGACATGCCTGTAAAGGCTATGGCCCTGATGTCGCTAGGGCATACGATGGTCATATCACAAAATGCGAGATGTATGAGTCGTATTATCCAGTCATGCATCAAACCTGCACGTACCGCACGCTCATGTGGACAACTCCTCCTATCAGGGAGTCCCATAATAATCTGCCCAAAGGCATGTGCTATCATCAATCACTCATATCAAGCATACATATGATGTGCATGGGCATGGATCATGAAGCTATACTAAGCATGTTATAAGATAATGGTGTACTCTCCTCTTATCAAGGATGGGCTTAGACAGCCTGCTCACAACAAGAATGAGCCTCACAATGGGCCTAAGGGAAGTTCATAATGTGGACATCTAAGCATCATTACCCATCAATGTGGACATTTAACCAACATCGCTCCCAAGCAATGGCCCACATAAACATCGTTACATGCATTATAGTGTAATATCACATCACATCGGTTTGCACATTCATCGCATTGGGCCTCTCTCAATGGCCACGTATACACCACATTGGGCCTCACCATATAGGCCACAAATACATCACAATGTGCCTTATCAAATGGGCCACAAATACATCACAATGGCCTATGGGCCTAAAATACATCATAATAAGCCGCATTATGTGGGCTTATATACACATCAAGTAGGCCGCATCACATGGGCGTAATACAATCAAGTGGTCATCAGACCTGGGCCTCATGTACATCAAAATGGGCTGCATCTTGTAAGTGCTATGTTTTCTAGCTCCTATGATTGTCAAATTTTGTAGTGCCAAAACCACTTGGAATTTGTGTCTTGTGTAGCTCATCTACATATTCAAGACTGTGCATCTTATATACAAGACCAAAGGTCTTTACCTCAAGAATTTCAGATGCAAGATCAAGAGATATACATGTGATAGTTCACTCTTTCAAGCTTCAAAGTTCAAGATTTGAAAGCTTTATCTGAGGCAAGACAATAGTCTTTATTTTGGTACTCAAAGCTCAAGGTGAAGTACAACTTAAGTACCTCAAATTCAAGCTTCAATGTGTTTCAAATTCAAGTTTCAAATTGTCTCAAGATCAAGCTTCATGATATGTCAAGATCTCAAGCTTCATGAACTTCAAAGAACAACTATCAACCGAAGCAAAAAGAAGATTCAATGTTTACACATCGCTTATAAGGTATGGATGACCCTAGATTGACCATAGGATAGGTCATTTTGAACACATAATTTAATTGGGTCATTTTATAAGTGCATAGACTATTTTTCGACTAGTCTTAGACTATGTTCGACTAGTCCTAGCACTGGCTTGACCAGTCCAAGAAATCCTCGACCAGTCCTAAGTTTATTACTTATTTTTAAGATTTTTTGTTATTACCTCGACTAGTCCTAGAGACTGCTCGACCAGTCATGTGAACGGTGCTTGACTAGTCTTGCAGGCTTGACTCAAAGTCTAGCAACTAAAATGAGTCCCACACGACCAATTGTGGAGGCCACTCAACCGGTCAAGCAGGTCATTCGACCAGTCATGGAACGGTCTTATCTTATCACGCCTAAATTTTTAAAAGTTTATTGGTCCTTTGACCAGTTGAACCAACCTCAGGACTAGTCGAAGATGCAAATTCTGCACTTATAAATAGAGCACAAATTTCAAAGTTTGATACCAATTCAAACAAGATCAAGACACCACTTTGAGAGATAAGTTAGTGATATTCTTAAGCTATTTAGTGCTCATTTAATATTCTCTTTAATTAGCTTTCTTTGCATTTGATTTTGAGTTTCTACATTCCAATCCTATTTGAAAGAGGGATTGAAGTTTTTCAATTTCTTGGAATCAAAATCAAATCAAGCTAATCTAAGGTGATTTTAATTTAAAATCAATTTAGAACTTAGAACCATTTCATAAGTGAGTTTGAACATTGAACATCTTCATTGAACTTCTACTCCCAATTGGTTCTTCTGGGGTACAACAAAAGGAGAATATCTAGATAAGTATTTTACAATTTTTGTAAATTCATTCTTTTGGTTTCTTTGAAATTGTAACAGAAAAATCTCTTTATTTTGGTCTGTCTAAGGTGATCCAAAAAACTCAGAGTGTGGGGTTTTTGAATTGTGTAAGCCCACTTGAAAGACACAATTGTGAAGGTTTTAGGTGAACCTTGAAAACCTATTTCTTAGTGAATGCTAATATCAACTGTGTGAGGATATTAGGAGTGGAGTAGTTGTGTGGCTATTTTTCTAAATAGTTGGTGTACACACAAGTGAACCACTATAATTTTTGGTCTTGTGGTGATTGATTGATTGATTATTTCATTTTGTGGATGTTGTAATTTCCCTTTATGCATTTGTGGAGAATGTTGTAATATTTTTATGCAAGTTTGGGAATGTTGTAATAGCTTAGATTCTTTATTTGCTATTTACTTCTTTATTCCTCTGTATCTATTTGAGATTTTGATACATGGACCGTTCTACAAATCAGGTTGTCCTACCATAAGCCATTGGTTTTTGGTGTAAGGTTGTCCTTAGAACAACATCTGTATCAACTTATTAAGACTTGTATATTTGAGGTTGTTTTACATTTCTACATTATGGGATTATTTAATTGCTATCTTTATTTATATTTGTTTAAATTCTGCAGTTTATTTTTTAATTTGCCATAGTCTTATTCACCCCCCCCCCCCCCCCTCCCCTCCTCTAGGACTTTTAGCTCGGCCTTTTCAAGTTGTATCGGAGCTTAATAGCTCGTTTTAATTATTATTTCTTTTGGATTAATTTCCTGATCTAATCGATCTAAGCTTTTTAAGATGTCAAATTTTAATAGCCTATCATTCACTAGGCCTCCACCATTTGATGGCTCTAATTATGCCTATTGATAAGCCAAGATGAGAATTTTCTTAAAATCCATGGATGAGAGCGTGTGGCAAGCCACAGCGACTAATTGGTCTCCTCCTACCACTAAAGTAACTAGTACCGACGGATCTAAAACTATGAAAGTCTCACTTTATTTTTCTTGAACCACTCTTCAGAAAAGTGAGAGTAGTGCCAATGCAAAGGCTCTAAATGCAATCACTTGTGCACTATCACCGGATGAATTCAAGAGAATTATATCCTGTGATACTGCAAAGTAAGCCAGGGATATTTTAGAAATGATACATGAGGGAACAACAATTGTCAAGAAATCTAAAGTCCAAATCCTCATAACTAAATTTAAGGAAATACGTATGGAAGAAAGTGAAACTTTCATTGACTTCTATACAAGATTAAATGACATTGTCAACACTATGTGGGATCTCAGTGGTAGAATCTCATAAAGTAAAGTCTGTGTAAATATACTATGCTCACTACCTGAACGGTTCAATTTAAAGGTGACTGCAATCTAGGAACTTCGTGATACGGATAATATGAGGGTAAAAGAATTAGTTGGCTCATTACAGACCTATGAGTTAAACTTTAAAGCTCCTAACGGTGAATCTGTCGCCCTTAAATCTTTTAAAAGTATTTCTCAAGAAAATAGTAATTCTGAAGATGATATGGCCCTTTTAGCTAAAAATTTTTATAAGATTTTTAAAGTAAAAAGAGGGTTGATTTGCAAAAACCTAATTAAAAGAAAAGGATTTAGATCTAAAACTTGAAAATCTTTAAAAGATAGTCAATGTTAAAACTTCCATAAATATGGGCATCTATCGAACAAGTGTACTGAAAAGGACAAACCTTAAAAAAATGTATGTTGGCTACTTGGGATGAATCTTCTGCTCTAAAGCCTCTTTTGAGTCAGAAGATTCTGAAATCGAGTCGAGTAATGAAGTAAAAGACCTTATGACTCTAGCCAAGTTTACTTTTTTCGATAATGATGATTCAACTAGTGAAGAAAATCTGAATAGTGATCAAGAAATTGAAGAAGATCTTCAAGATGCTTATAATGCCCTATACAAGGAAAGTTGCAAAATTGTTGTAAAACTAAAACTTCAGAAAGAAAATTTTGATAATCTTGTTTTAGAAAAATCTCACATTTCACATTATTTTGAAAAAACTAAGAACCTCACTTGTTGAAAACCTAAAATCTAAAATTGAAAAACTAAAACTAAAAGTCTCTTCACTTTTGAGTTCAAAAGAACTTGGAGGTATATCTAAGGTGATCTTAAGTTAGAAAAACTCTTATCCAGATTCAAAAATGTGGCGATCGATCTGGATTGGGCTACGATAAAAGTATTCCTCCCAAACATAAGAATATTCCTCCTAAATTTGTGAAAGGGGAGTCTTCAAACTCAAAAGGGAAAAGTCTGAATCAAAACTATTCTAAAAATGCTAAGACTTTTCAAACCTTAAAACCTAAAAGCAATCATATCAACTATAAAAATTAAAATCGTAATCATTTAGCTGAGAAAATTGTTGACTTACTTAAGGAGCTTTTAAAATCTAACTCAATGGGTCGACCTTATAACAACTGCAAACATATGAAGACCAACTATACTCCTAAACCCAAGACTATAATGAAATGGGTTCCT
Organism: Magnolia sinica; assembly: GCF_029962835.1. NCBI lineage: Eukaryota > Viridiplantae > Streptophyta > Magnoliopsida > Magnoliales > Magnoliaceae > Magnolia > Magnolia sinica. Next base: position 64,931,051 of record NC_080574.1, read on the forward strand.
AAGGTTACTTGCTTGGTTGCCCACACCGCTTTCAAAGCTTCGAGCCATTTAAAGTGGTACCTAGACAGTGGTTACTCCAGATATATGATAGGCAACAAGGGCCTATTCACCAATCTTAAAGACATGACTGATGGTTCAGTCACTTTCAGTGATGGTAGCAACTGCAGAATTGTTGGCCAAGGTACAGTTCAACTCCTTAACCTCCCTTTATTTGAGAATGTTTTATATGTAGAAGGGTTAATACACAACTTATTAAGCATCTCTCAAATATGAGATAATAATCATAATGTAAAACTTACTAATCAAGGGTGCGAAATTCTAAATAAAAATAGTTCTGTAACATTAACTGGTCGCAGAACATCTGAAAACTACTACATTATGAGTGATTCAAGCTCATCTAATCTATCGTGCTACATGGTCCATACCGATGAGACAAAATTATAGTATAAGCGCCTAAGACATGTACACTACCGCAACTTATATAGATTGAGTAAAAAAAGTTAGTAAGAGGTTTATCCAAAATATAGAAAGTAGATAAAATATGTGGTGAATGCCAGATTGGCAAACAAACCAAGAGTACTCACAAATAGGTGAACTCTAATGCCACATCTAAATTGCTCAAACTTCTCCATATGGATCTTATTGGACCAACCAGAACGGAGAGTCAAGGTAGAAAGAAGTATATTCTGGTAATTGTTAATGACTTTACCAAGTTCACTTGGGTTGTCTTCTTAAGAGACAAATCAGAAACTCTCGATGAAGTAAAAAGGGTATTTAGACGTATCCAAACTGAAAGAAGAATCTCAAGTCTGTAAGATCCGTAGTGATCATGAATCAGAATTTGAGAATAACAGTTTTGAAATGTTTTGCAGTGATCAGGGAATATCACATGCATTCTCTGCGCCCAAAACACCACAACAAAATGGTATAATAAAAAAAATAGAGTGCTTCAAGAAATGGCAAATATAATGTTAAATAGTATGAAGCTCCCTAAAAATCTTTAGGCGAAGCCATCAATACTACTTGTTATATAATTAACCACATTTTTACTAGAAAATCAAATGGTAAAACGGCTTATGAAATGTGGTTTGATAAGAAATCTACTGTCAAATACTTTTGTGTTTTTGGCAATAAGTGTTATGTTTTACATGACCGAGAAAATCTGGGTAAGTTTGATACAAAAAGTGATGAAGGGATATTTTTAGGGTATGCTCTGAATAGTCGAGTGTATCGGGTTCTTAATAAAAGGACCGATGTAATTCAAGAGTCCATTAATGTGGTTATTGACGATCACTTGAATACACCTATCTTAAGTTCAGAAAATGATGAAGTTCTTCTAATTGATAAACCAGATACTTCATCAAGTCAAAATAACTCTAAATTGAGGACTAATAAAGACCATCCAACTAATCAAATTCTTGAAAACCCTCTCATTGGTGTGCATAGTCGTAAACAACTAGAAGATATGTGTAATTACGTGCGCTTTACATCTCAGATTGAACCGGCTAACGTAAAAGAAGCTCTTACTAACGAAAACTGGATTGTAGCGATGCAAGAAGAGCTCAATCAATTTGTCAGAAATGATGTTTGGTACTTAGTTCCCAGACTGAAAGATAAACATATTATTGGAACTAAATGGATTTTCAAAAAGAAGTCTAATGAACTTGGTAGTATTATTAGAAATAAGGCTAGGCTGGTTGTACAAGGGTACACTCAAATTGAAGGCATCAATTATGATGAGACCTTTGCCCCAGTAGCTCATCTTGAATCAATCAAACTATTTATATCCATTACTTACTTTAGAAAGTTCAAAATATACCAAATGGATGTAAAGAGTGCATTCTTAAATGGTGATTTTCATGAAGTGTATGTTGAACAACCAATGGGTTTTGAAGACCCTAAGAATGATGATCATGTCTACCGCCTAAAAAAAGCACTCTATGGTTTGAAACAAGCTCCCAGGGCATGGTACAAAAAGTTGATTAAGTTTCTACTAAGTCATAACTTTATAATGGGAAGTGTTGATATGACATTGTTTGTAAAGAAACATAATGATCACATTTTAATAGTGCAAATTTATGTTGATGATATTATTTATGGATCTACCTATGCTAACATGACTGTTGAGTTTGTAGATCTTATGAAGTCTAAATTTGAAATGAGCATGGTTGGAGAATTGAATTATTTCTAGGGTTGCAAGTTAAACAGCAACCTGATGGTTTCTTTATCTCTCAAACCAAATATGGTATAAACTTAGTTAAAAAGTTCAAATTTGAGAGCGGGAAAAATTTTGATACTCCAATGAGTACTACTTTAAAACTCTTAAAAGACTTTACAGGTAAGAGTATGGATCCTAAATTGTATTGCAGTATGATAGGTAGTTTGCTTTATTTAACTGCAAGCTGACCTAATATTGCATTTAGCGTAGGAATTTGTGCTAGATATCAATCTGACCCTAAAGAGTCACATCTAACTATTGTTAAGCGCATTTTGCGATATGTCGCTAGTTCAGCTGATCTTGGTCTCTGGTATCCCCATGATACTAGTGTACAATTAGCTGGTTACACTGATGCTGATTAGGCTAGTAACATTGATGATAGAAAATCAACTGGTGGTGGTTGTTTCTATGTAGGGAACTGTTTAGTTTATTAGCTAAGTAAGAAATAAAGTTTCGTATCACTTTCAACAGCTGGGGCTGAATACATTACTGCTGGTAATGCATGCACTCAACTTGTATAGATGAAAAGAATGCCAAGCGATTATGGAATTGTGCAAGATACTACGGTTTTATATTGTGATCATTCCAGTGTAATTAATATCTCCAAAAATCTAATCTAGCATTCACGAACCAAGCATATTGACATTAGATATCACTACATTCGTGAATTAGTGGAAGATAAGATAATTTCCTTGGATTGTATTCCTACTAAGAATCAACTAGCTGACATATTCACAAAATCGCTCGACAAAAGCAGGTTTGCTAAATTGAAATTTGATCTTGGTATGTGCAAAATGAATTGTTAATTCATGTATTTTTGTATCATATTGTATATATTTGTCATTTTAAATGTTTAAATTTCAAAATTTGTGTAAAATTGCACATTTTGGGCTGTGCACGACTAGTCGCGTACATATTCGACTAGTCGTGGCACGATCGGTCGAGCATGTACTCGACCAGCCGTGAACCGCAGGTTTAGTGATTTATTTCAGGGAAAAATCACTTTTTCCTCATTTTGGTTATCTTCTCCAATGTCTCCTAGGTCGACCAGTCGAACCCATCTTTTATTTCTTCAAGGTTAGTGCATTATTTTCATTTTTCTTGTAGATTCATGTCCTTTGCACCCCATTTCATCATTTGTGTGGTTTATTTCTTGATTTATAGTAGTTTTTAGGGTTTTCTTCTCAAAAATTTGATCTATTGGAAACCCACTCTACTTCTTTTAAAATCTCAATTTTTCTTGATATCTTTGTTGCAAATGGAAGGTAGAGCTAAGAAGAAAGGATCTCATGATCCCTCTACTTTTAGGTCGACTCCTATAATAGTGCGCCACCTTCAGTCACCCGAAGATGATCCCACTTATGCGCGGGATATTCGATTGCACAATGTTATAGTAGAACGACCCGTTATTGTTGATCATTTGGCTCTGTTTGTTATCCTTCCTCTCCTTTAGTCTATAGGATAGGATAACATTTTGCATTGGGGTGGGACGGCATACTGCTCCATTGCGCAGGCTATGTATACATGCATTACTGATTTTTCTACTAAAAATCTGACGTTCACTATCTCAACCAGAGATGGTCCAATTGATGTGGACCGTCACCTTATCTCCGGATTAATGGATTTACCTGTCAATGATGATGGTATTCCCATTAGCACTCTAGTGGCAAAACTATCTGAAAGTGAGAAGCGGATGCTCACTAGAGATTTATGCAATATAGATGTAGAATGGAATACTGCTAAAAATGCGCTTGCCTCAAAGTTTTTGTTACCCAGATAGAAAGTCCTTCAAGGATATTGATTTCGAATGTCTATCCTCATTCTGGTAACAAAACTGAACTCACTACGTTCATGGTCCGCATTCTTTATTCCATTATCTTTGGTACCTCTGTATGTTTTCCTTCCTCGATTTGTCATTGCATCATTCAGTTCTATCTCCATCCAGGGCACAGTGACATTCCCTTCACTTATCTTATGACTGTGTTGGCCACCCATAATTTAGTGGCTATGCCTATTGGAGAAGATCTTATTCACCACCTACCATTCAACGACTCTAATACTAATAAGATGAATTTGAAGTTGGCCCTAAGCCAAGTCAATGTTGGTGCTACTGGAGCTGATGCTGCAAATGAAGAGGAGGGTGATTTGCCTCTAGATGACATCAATATGGATGATATTTTTGATGAAATCGAATCTGATTCAGCAGATGATCCTGATTATCAGCCATCTGACTTTGATGCGCGTTTGCGTTCACTTGAGGAGAAGGTTGAAAACATGAATGTGTCCCATGATATGCAATTCAAATATATGCACAAATATCTTAGGCGCCTTAACAGGGGACTTCATCAAATTGATCCTACCATACCTACTCCTTCATCGAGTTCTGATTAGTATTTAATTATGTGGTTTGTAATAACTTTTAAACTTCATGGATTTCTTTTATTTTATGGGGTTAAACATGCTTGAACTTGGTTGCTTATGATTTTGGTTAACTTGGTAATCTACTTCATTTATTTTCTTCTTCCTCATTACTCTTCTTACTCTTCCTTATTTATTTACTTCCTTTATCATATATTGGTTCCTTCCTTTGTCATATTGTGACAAAAAGGGGGAGAATTTTATCATGCTTGTGATATCTGGATTATGGATTGTGGACTGCCTTTATTTTTTTTTGTAAGGGGGAGTATTGTTGAGAGAGTAGATGCAATTTCTAGACGGTGTTTTGACCTGTTTATAACTGGTGCATGACTGATTTATATTGATAACTGGTGCATGATTCTTTATTGTGTGTGTAATGCTTTTGTTATTTTAATAAGGTGTGTTTTGTCACAAATTTGACAGAGGGGGAGATTTTAAGTGCTATGTTTTCTAGCTCTTATGATTGTCAAATTTTGTAGTGCCAAAACCTCTTGAAATCTATGTCTTATGTAGCTCATTTACATATTCAAGACTGTGCATCTCATGTATAAGATCAAAGGTCTTTACCTCACGAATTTCAAATGCAAGATTAAGAGATATACAAGTTCAAGTACAACACCATGTGATAGTTCACTCTTTCAAGCTTCAAAGTTCAAGGTTTCAAAGCTTTATCTAAGGTAAGACAATATTATTTATTTTGGTACTCAAAGCTCAAGGTGAAGTACAACTCAAGTACCTCAAATTTAAGCTTCAATGTATTTTAATTTCAAGCTTCAAATAGTCTCAAGCTCAAGCTTCATCATATGTCAAGATCTCAAGCTTCGTGAACTTCAAAGAACAACTATCAACTAAAGGAAAAAGAAGATTCAATGTTCATACGTCGCTAATAAGGTATGGATGACCCTAGAATGACTATAGGATAGGTCATTTTGACCACATAATTTAATTGTGTCATTTTATAAGTGCATAGACTGCTTTTTTGACTAGTCTTAGACTATGTTCGACTAGTCCTAGCACTGGCTCGACCAGTCCAAGAAATCCTCGACCAGTCCTAAGTTTGTTACTTATTTTCAGGATTTTTTGATATTGCCTCGACCAGTCCTAGAGATTGCTCGACCGGTCGTGTGAACAGTGCTCGACCAGTCTTGTAGGCTCGACTTAAAGTCTAGCAACTAAAATGAGTCCCTCACAACCAGTCGTGGACAGGACTCGACCAGTCATGGAGGCCACTCGACCGGTTGAGAAGGTCCTTCGACCAGTCATTGAATGGTCTTATCTTATCGCACCAAAATTTTTAAAAGTTTATTGGTCTTTCGACCAGTCGAACCAACCTCACGACTAGTCGAAGATGTGATTTCTATACTTATAAATAGAGCATGAATTTCAGAGTTTGATTTCCAATTCAAGCAAGATCAAGACACCACTCTGAGAGATAAGTTAGTGATATTCTTAAGCTATTTAGTGCTTATTTAATATTCTCTTTAATTAACTTTCTTTGCATTTGATTTTGAGTTCCTACATTCCAATCTTATTTGAAAGAGGGATTGAAGTTTTCCCATTTCTTAGAATCAAAATTAAATCAAGCTAGCCCAAGGTGATTTTAATTTAAAATCAATTTAGAACTTAGAACCATTTCATAAGTGAGTTTAAATGTTGAACTTCTACTCCGAATTGATTCTTCCGGGCTGCAACAAAAGGAGAATATCTAGATAAGTATTTTACAGTTTTTGTAAATTCATTCTTTTGGTTTCTTTGAGATTGTGCCAGAAAAATCTCTTTCTTTTGGTTTGTCTGAGGTGATCCAGAAAACTCAGAGTGTGGGGTTTTTGAATTGTGTAAGGCCACTTGAAAGACACAATTGTAAAGGTTTTAGGTGAACCTTAAAAAACCTATTTCTTAGTGAACGCTAATATCCACTGTGTGAGGATATTAGGAGTGGAGTAGTTGTGTGACTGTTTTTCTAAACAGTTTGTATACACACAAGTGAACCACTATAATTTCTAGTCTTGTGGTGATTGATTGATTGATTATTTCATTTTTGTGGATGTTGTAATTTCCCTTTATGCATTTGTGGAGAATGTTGTAATCTTTTTATGCAAGTGTGGGAATGTTGTAATAACGTAGTTTCTTTATTTGCTATTTATTTCTTTATTCCTCTGTATCGGTTTGAGATTTTAATACACAGACCATTCTAGGAATCAGGTTGTCCTACCATAAGCGATTGGTTTTTAGTGTAAGGTTGTCCTTAGAACAACATCTGTATCAACCTCTCAATACTTGTACATTTGAGGTTGTTTTACATTTCTGCATTGTGGGATTGTTTAATTGCTATCTTTATTTATATTTGTTTAAATTCTGCAGTTTATTTTTTAATTTGACATAGTCCTATTCATCCCCCCCCCCCCTCTACGACTTTTAGCTCGGCCTTTTCACATCCCATAGGCCATACATACAACACATCGGGCCTTACATATGGAGCACACATACATCACACTGTGCCTCACTCGTGGGCCTCATATACATCAAGTGGGCTGCATCAATGGGCCACTCCAATGGGCCACTCCAATGGGCCTCATATACCTCAAGTGGGCCGCACCAATGGGCCTCATATACATCAAGTGGGCCGCACCAATGGGCCTCATGTGAGAGTTTGGATTACATCTAAAATCATTTCAATAGTTGCAATGTAACATGTGTATCACTGTACACAATAATTCTATGGGGCATATGGCACTCTAATGATGATCAGCACTGTCCAAACATTATCCAGCACCGTCTAGCACAATCTGGACGGTGTGGTTAAAATAAATACATCATGGTGGGACCCATACTGGCAAAACAGATGGATGACCAGGGTAAAACACATATACCAGGGTGGGCCCCACCCCATGGATGATGTGGATATAAAAAATACATAAAAGTGTGTTCCACCATCCAAATCTGCTAGATGGTGTGCATACACCACATGTATCAAGGTGTGGCCCACACTTGCTGATGTCATTCAGCTGAGAGTTGCATGGGCCCCACAGAAATTATTAACTTCAATACCACAGCAGCTACTATGTAACCGTGGGACCCACAAAAATTGGGACATCAGTACAGCAGCTGCCAGTTGCTGGTCGTTTGGACGGTCCAGATAAAATGTGGCCCACCAGAGTTTTACATCTGTCCGATCCAGGGCTAGGCCTGGATGGACGATTTGGATGACAAATACATCATGCTGGACCCAAAGGGCTGCTGACGTGATGCAACAACTGAAGCTGCTAACCCAGATGAGCAGATGGCGTGGATTCCTCCGACGCATTAGGTGGGTCCCATCCAAATGGACAGACAGTGTGGATGAAACCCACACACGTTAGGTGGGTCCCACGAAACTTGGTGACATCACTGGGTGGGTTGTCCTATCGTCCAGATGATGGATAACATAGATAGAACAGATACATCATGGTAGGCCCCTCCATATCATCGTCCAACGATGGACGATGCAGATATAGATACATCACGGTTGCCCCTGCATAGCACCGTCCAGCAATGAACGGTGTAGATAACACAAATCATGGGGCTCCACCATCCCAGTTGGACGGCTGGATGAAACACATAAATTAGGTGGGCCACATAGTTATCCCAAAGAGAGAGAGTGTGTGTAAGACTCGTATCCTAGCCTGTACTGTTCCGTAAGCTTCTGCGATCCTCCCAGTTGAGTTCCGGTGACCTGCGATACGTAAACTGCATTTGCGTTAACCTTGAGTCGTGTCCCGTATTCTAGAGTCAACTCGACCCGAGACTTGTACCCTAGCGACCGTGTCTCCCGCGCCGAGGAGATACCCAGGCCAGGAGATGTGGGCCCGCATTCAATTCGAGGAAAACACCACGCGTTTGTAATCCCAAGAGAATCTGTACAACATGTCCCATCAATCAATCAATCAATCACCTCATGTCAAGTACAAGATCAACCCCAAAGTCAACTCTCTCCCTCTGTCTCTCTCTTTCACACCCATATATATCAAGTACAACTATCACCTCACATCCATCACCTCTCTTACAACCACCCTTTCTCTCTCTCTCTCTCTCTCTCTCTCTCTCTCTCTCTCTCTTTCTCTTCACATTTTCCAAGCAACAAGAAAACCAAAAGAGGTGCACGTCCAAGAAATTCCAAGAGAGAAAAGTGTTGTGTGTGGCCCACTTCCTATCACTAGATCTTCATCCTAGACCTTCATCTCTCATCATCTTCTATCAAAGTGAGACACAAGGAGATCGGCGTTCCATCAGACCAAGAAGATCGAACGGTGGGTGCTTTATATGCTAGATTTTCATGTTTTGATGATGGGCTAAGTGAGGCCTACTAATTAATGGTATGGATCTCACTTTGGACGCTATGTGTGGCCGATGGCCCACCTTGATTCTCATGATCATCCCATGATGGGGCCATTCTCCATGGACCTCATCATGATGTTTTTTTTCCTTATATGGATAGGGTCATTTAGACCTTACATTTTGGTGGAGAAAGGATTCTCATCGTTGATTTTGATCGGTGGGCCCATATGTAATGAGACCCACTTGATGTACGTTGTAAATCATGGAAGGGAGTGCCCATAGTGTCAGGGTCCCTCCATCACTCGATCTCTCTCTTTCTTTCTCTCTTTCGCTTGTTGTTGGCCCCTTGATGTATGCATTTTATCCAAGTCATCCACCTTCGTGGGACCCACTTGATGGACGTGTAGGATCTACATCGTCCAAACCATGTGGGCCCTACCTAAGGGAGATGGCCACATCCACATGGGACCCACCTTAATGAAATGTATACTCACGCCGTCCGTCCAGCATCCCTGGATGCTGGACGTGTAGTGGAGCGTGAACAGACAGTGGGTGTATAAAAAAAAAAATATTTTTTCAAGGCTTTTGGCTGGGCCACTCATATAGGCCTCACCTTAATGTATCAATCCAATCCACACCGTCCATTCCATTCCTCAGCTCATATTAAGCATTGAGCCAAAAACTGAGGCCAATCCGATTATCTGGCGGGCCATTGCATAGAAAACAGTGGTTTTACCGTTGAAATCCACTCTGATATTTTTATACACCAAAACATGCTCAATATTGGGCTTGTTGGATCTTTTATGAGCTGTAGAATACAATGGGTGGAGTGGATCCACCTAATGCGGGCCCTATCGTGGAACTTCGAGAAAACCATTAAAAAATACACAGCAGCACTTGCTGCCGCTGACGTCCTAAGCAGCAGGCGCTGCTGCATTGTGGTGTGCTTCAGAGGCAGGGACCGTGGGTCCCAGCCGTAGGCCCCACCGTGATGTGTGGGAACATCAACACCGTGCATCCTGATGGCCCCCTTAGGGCAGTGGGCCACCCCCAAAATCAGTTGTATGAGGAACTCAGGTGGCCCACATCACAGGAAACAGTGAGGGATTAAACGTCTACCATTGGAACCCTTTCTGGGTCCAGGAGCTTTGGATCATTATGAAATTTATTTTTCCTCTGCATCCAGATCCGTGTGACCTTATTAACAGATTGTATGGCAAATAAACATTATAGTGGGCCCCAGATGGGACCCACTATGGTGTATGTGTTTTACTCGCACCATCCACACCATTGGACGATGGGACCCACTATGACGTATGCGTTTTATCTATACCATCCAGCCATTTTGGCTGGGCTGCTGGATGGCAAGGGACCCCACCATGAGGTATATGCTTTATCCATGCTGTCTATCCCTATGGGACCCACCATGATGTATGGGTTACATCCAAACCGTCCATCCAGTGGCGAGCTAGCCTTAAGGCTTGAGGCAAATTGGGCAGATCTACCTACCAAGTGGACCACATAGTAAAAAGTAGTGAGGATTGAGTGTCTACCATTAAAACCTTTTGTTGTCACAGAAGTTTTGGATCATTAGGAAATTTGTTTTTCCTCTTAATTCAGGTCTGTGTGACCTTACGATCAGATTGGATAGAAAATAAATGTCATAGTGGGCCTTGAGAATTTAATGGTGGAAATCATTATCACCACTGTTATTTAGAGTGTAGTCTGGTTGATCTTTTGAATATATATTAATTTCTAAAAATAGATTAGATGAGTTGGGTTTGGCCCATTCAACTTGGCCCATTTGATTCAGCCCATTGCTTCGACCCATTTGATTAGGCCCGATGTGATGTGTGAGGCCCATTGTTGAGACCCACCTTAATATATATGAGGCCCATGTGATGTGGCCCATTTGATGTATCTAAGGCCCATGGGTTGAGGCCCAATGGGATGTACACAAGGTCCATTGCAATGTGTGATTCCACCATGGTTTATGTAATGATATTTATGGCGGGCCATGCCTTGGGAGCAATGATGGTTTGACGTCCACATTGTAAGAATAATGTTGGTTAAATGTTTGCATTATAACTCTCCCTAGGGCCTATTGATAGGCCCATACTTGTCGTGTGTAGGCCGTCTAGGCCCGTCTTCTTTGTGAGGATAGTTCATCACCATATAACATGCTTAGAATAGCTCTATGATTCATGCCCATATGCATCATATGTATGCTTGATATGAGTAGTGACTAATCATAGCATATGTCATTAGGCAGACTATTCACGTAACTCCTTATGAGATGGAGTGCCCCACATTATTGCGCGGCATGCACAGGATTGCTACATGACTGGACGGTGTGACTCATACATCTCGCATGTGTGTGACATGATCATTGTACGCCCTAGCGACATCAGGGTCGTAGCCTCTACAGGCATGTCATGGATGACCAAATGGGACACCGGAAATGTTTGGTTCAAGCATCTGGGCACGTTGGATGTCCATGGGAGAAAGTCCCTAAACCCCCGAGGCTAAGAGACGCCCCAACGTCTACACCGAGTCGATAAATGAGAGCCTGAGTGCCGAATACCAGTAGGCCCCGTCTCCCAATGTGTCGTGGTCGGTTAGGAGGGGGTGTGGCCTTATCCGCCCAAGTGAGGGCGCTGTAAGCTAGGCTAAGTTTGACCATCTCGCAAATAAGTTCACTATCGACGAGCCGGGTAGGTATTGGCAAACTACTAGTCAGGCGAATAGTGTGGTCTCTTCCACTCGCTGGACTGTACGGCTAAGGAGGTGGCAGTCAGTGTGGAGTATAATAGACCCCGTTGATTCCTCAGAGAGGAACAGTACTGATATGTGGACTTGATATAAGGACTGACATGATATTATGACACCCCATCACCGTTGCACATGTGGGCGGGCGCACGTGGGCGGACGCTGATGTGGGCGGGTGTGATGTGGGTGGGGCTGAGGCCTAGGCGAGCTACCACACTGGGCGAGCTACCAGTGGTTGGTAGGCTACTATGCCGACAGGTTACTGAGCAAGAGTTGCATACTCATTCATTTATCTATTCACTATTCACTTGGGCTAGTGGTGCATAACTATTTGTTACGTGTACCTTCGTAATGGCCAAGATTTTGGTTGGGGCGCGCGACTAACCTGAGATCAGGAGTTTATCACATTGTGTTTGACTATCCAAATTTAGGTATGGGGTTAATTTGGATAGAATTACCTTGTGATAGACCCCATAGCCTGTGATACCACGTACTATCATCCCGACTTCACTCCAGCTTGGTCATTTCATTTGCATTGCATATTGCATTGCATCCTCAGCATTTGTTATTGTCTTATTATGTTTTGCATTACATAGCCTTGATATGACCATTAACATTCATGCCTTGCATCGCATAGCCTTGGTACGGCTAATAGCACTCATGGACTTACTAATATATTTCCGCTTACTCTGATATCGTATGATTCATGATCTTGTCAGTATTTCTGCTTACTCCGATTACTCTGAGATTGGTTACTTGGCACTTACCTTGTGCACACACTTTCACCACCTACTGAGCTTTCTATAAGCTTATGCACGATAAATGCATGTAGGTGGCGTTAGGGTGCAACAGCGTAGAGCTTGGAGCATGTAGCTGACTTCTGGAGCTTTGATTTCAACATATGTATTTCCCTTTCAACATTGTATTCAAATGTTTATATTAGTGGATATGTGATGATGATGTTGTCTTTATGATTTGGGTATACTTGTAGTTATGCTTCTTATGAGATAAATGTACATTGAAAAATCCTCCTTGTAAGATCCCAGGATCGGAACATGGCATATGGATGCTGGGAGCCGAGAATGGGGTACTACGGAGGCTATCGGTACCAGATTCGGCAATCAGAAATTTTGTGAGCCCGATTTTTGGGTTTGGGACGTGACAGAGAGAGAGAGAGAGTGTGTGGTGTGAGAGAGAGAAATCGGATGGTGGAGGGACCCCGCCACTATGGACTTCTCTTTATAATGCATACATTAAGATGGGTCCCACCACAAGAGGGCCCTTAAATCATCAAATCTAAGCAAAAACATATAAATCTAACCCTAAGAAAGCACCCACCTTTAATCTCCTCTTCCTTTTTCTACCAACGTGTTCTAGAGCTCCAAGGGATGAGATTCAACAGTCGAGATGATCTTTAGAGGGTGGGATTGGGTGGTAGGAAGTGGGCCACACCATAGCTTCTTTCCTTGGACATTGGAGTTTTCTCCTCTCATTAGGGTTGCTAGAAAATGGAGAGAGAATGAGGGAGAGAGAGATAGGAGATGGGAGAGAAGTGATGGGATAGAGGGATGGGTGAAAGGTGATGGAGTGATGGGTGTACTTGACATGTATGGGTTGTTTAATAGAGAGAGTTGACTTTGGGGGTTGCTCTTATACTTGACATGATGAGATGTGGTGTAATTGATTGATGGGACATTCTCTTAGGTTTGCAAATGCGCGGCATTTTTCTCGAATTGAATGCGAGCTCACATCTCTTGGCATAGGTATCACCTCAGCGCGCGAGATGCGGCGTCGGAACTGCGGCGACGACGCGGTCACAATGGTACAAGTTTCGAGTTGAACCGATTCTAATATATGGGACATGACTCAGGATCCCGCACAAATGCTAATAATAGATCGCGAGTCGCTAGAATTCGACCGGGAGCACCGCGAAAGCTTATGGAATGATACGAACTAGGATACGGGTCTTATAACTTTCCCCTCCTAATAAAAATTTCATCATCAAAATTTAAACTACAATACAACCAATACAAAACTCAGTAAGGAAGGGAAATCCAATCAGAACAAAGCATACCAACATAATCATATACCTAAGAGATAGGGATAACCCCAACGAATCTCAGCCTCTTGCTCCCAAGATGCCTCCTCAACATTATGATGACCCCACTAATCTCCGAGGCCCGAATTAGAAATGATCGAAAATGGACTACTATGCAGCCTCATAATCTCAACGGTAGGGAGATATATTAGAAAATTTTCAAGTTATCTGAACTCGGGGATCTAACTATTCTAAGTTCTCAACAATCATACAGTGCAGGGTAACTATCAGCAGATATGTGATGTTATCCTTAGGTATTCTCAGGTTACGCTCTGATACCATCTTCTGTCACGCCCCAAACATGGAAACTGGGTTCACAAAATTTTCAATCACTGAATCCGGTGCTGATAGCCTCCGTAGTACCCCATTCTCGACTTCTAGCGCACATACGCCAGATTCCGATCCTGGGATCCTACAAGGAGGATTTTTAAGCATAATCACAAGTTTACCCAAATCACAACGGCAGCATCATCATCACATATCCACTAGTATATACAGTTAAATCCAGTGCTGAAAGGGAAATACATATATTAAAAATCAAAGCTCTAGGAGTCCACTACCCACTCCAAGCTCAACGCTGCTGTGACCTAATGCCTCATGCACGCATCTATCATGCATAAGCTTATATAAAGCTTAAAAGGTGGTGTAAGTGTGTGCACAAGGTAAGTGCCAAGTATACAATACAGGTCCATAAATCATATGATATCAGAAATACTGGTAAGATCATGAATCATACGATAATAGAGTAACCGAAAATACTGGCAATCCATAAATCCATGAATGCTATTAGCCATACCAAGGCTATGCGATGTAAGGCATGAATGCTAATGACCATATGAAGGTTATGCGATGCCAAAACGTAATAAGCCAATATTATATACTAAGAATAGAAAGCAATATGTAAATCCTGCAAAGTTCATCTAGGCCATATAAATGCTAAAACATAACAATCTAAAATGCCATATGCCATGGATGTAATGCAATATGTGATGCGAATAAAATAACCAAGCTGGAGTGTGAAGTCGGGATGATAGTACATAGTATCGCATACTTGAGGTCCACCACAAGGGACTTCTATCCAAACCAGTCCCATACCTAAATTTGGATAGTCAGACTCAATCTGGTAAACTCCTGATCTTAGGTTAGTTGCGTGTCCCAACTAAAATCCTAGCCATTGCGAAGGTACACGTAATAAATAGTTGCGCACCACCAACCCAAGTAGATAGTGAATGAATGAGTATGTAACTCCTGCTTAATAAGTGCACATATCAGTACCGTACATCTATAGGATCATCATCGAGATTTAGTACACTCCACATGTAATCGCCGCCCACTAGATGCGCAACCATACAAGTGGAAGAGACCTCACTATCTGCCTGTCCAGTAGTCAGCCAATATCTACTCGCCATGTTGATAGCGGACCCATTTACGAGCTGGTTAAACTCAGCCTAGCTATGCCCCTACCCTCGGGTGGGTAAGGCCACACCCCCTCACAACTGACCACGACACAATGAAAAATGCGGCCTACTGGTATTCGGCACTCGAGCGCTCATGTATCCACTCGGTCTCAACGTTGGGGTGTCTCCTAGCCTCGGAGGTTTAGGGATTTTCACTAGGGACATCTATGGTGCCCCGATGCAAGTAACAGATTTTCGGTCTCCCATCTGGTGATCCACGACATGTCTATGGAGGTTAGGCCCTGATGTCGCGAGGGCATATAGTTTTTATATCACAAAATATGAGAAGCATGAGTCATACCATCCAGTCATGTGTCAAGCCTACATGTATTGTGCGTTCATGTTGACAACTCCTCCTATTAGGGAGTCCTATAATAATCTACCCAATGGCATATGCTGTGATCAATCACTCCTCATATCAAGCATACATATGATGTGCATGGGAATGGATCGTGAAGCTATACTAACCATGTTATAAGATGATGGTGTACTCTCCTCTTATCAAGGATGGGCCTATACAGCCTACTCATAACAGGAATGGGCCACACAGTGGGCCCAAGGGAAGGTTATAATGTCGACATCTAGCCATCATTACCATCAATCTGGACATTTAACCAACATCGCTCCCTAGTAGTGGCCCACATAAACATCATTACATGCATTATAGTGTAATATCATATTGCATCGGTCTGCATATTCATCGCATTGGGCCTCACTCAAGGGCCACATATACACCACATCTGGCCTCGCCATACGGGCCATAAATACATCACAATAGGCCTTCTCAAATGGGCCACAAATACATTACAATGGGCCATATACCCATGGGCCTCAAATGCATCATAATGGGCTGCATTACGTGGGCCTATATACACATCAAGTAGGCCGCATCAATGGGCCTAATACAATCAAGTGGTCCTCATACCTAGGCCTCATGTACATCAAAGCGGGTCGCATCCCATGGGCCATACATACATCACATCGGGCCTTACATATGGACCACACATACATCACACTACACCTCACACATGGGTCTCATATACATCAAGTGGGCCGCATCAATGGGCCGCACCAATGGGCCTCTTATACATCAAGTGCGCCGCATCAATGGGCCACTCCAATGGGCCTCATATACATCAAGTGGGCCGCATCAATGGGCCGCTCCAATGGGCCTCATATACATCAAGCGAGCCGCATCAATAGGCAACACCAATGGGCCTCATATACATTAAGTGGGCTGCATCAATGGGCCTCACCAATGGCCCTCTTATACATCAAGTGAGCCACATCAATGGGCCTCATTTACATTCAGTGGGCTGCACCAATGGGCCTTATATACATCTAGTGGGCCGTCAATGGGCCACACCAATGGGCCTCATGTGAGAATTTGGATTGCATCTAAAATCATTTCAATAGTTGCAGGTGCAACATGTATATCACTGTACACAATCATTCTATGGGGCACATGGCACTCTAATGATGATCAGCACTCTCCAAACATTATCTAGCACCATCGAGCACAATCTGGATAGTGTGGATGAAATAAATACATCATGGTGGGCCCCATGCTGGCAAAACAAATGGACGGCCAAGGTAAAACACATATACCAGGATAGGCCCCACCCCCTGGATGTGTAACGCCCTGAAATTCGGGTGTTGAGCATAACTCAGCTCCCGAGTTCCAAAACATCACTTATGCAACATAAGTAATGAGAGATGTATGTTGACTGTATTAGTGCATAGAACATAGAATAGATTAAGCCCAAACACAGATATGATTCAGGGACAAGTGAATAAAGCAAGCGGAAGACTTATAGTAAAATATGTGTACAAGTGTAAATCCCTGAATTACATATACAAGCCAGATCGTTTGAAAGTGTTATGTAACAAAATTCGAGTATAAATTACATCATTTCAGTTCCAAAAATATAATCCCAGAGATCCCGCGCAACAGACCGAGGCTCGCTAGAACCCGTCTGAAAACTGCATATAGGAGAAGGCAGCCTCGTCGTCATCCAGCTCCCTCTCTGCCTCAGACGTCTCATCCACATCTGCAACATCAGGGCCTAAGATAGAGTCTGGTGGGTGTGTAACACCGCCCTAGAAACGTGGGAGTGAGTGATCAACTCAGTGGAACAATAAGGCACTGGTTAACATGTTATCAGTTCAATCAAACAGTAATGATAAAGCAGAACAATTAAATAAATCCTAAGTACTCTTGTTAATGCAAGGATGAATGCAATATGATGCGTGCCCTCACGCGTACACCCTCAACGTCTTCATCTTACGTTACGCATGACATCGCCTCAAAGTGCGCCACATCTACAAAGCACATGCAAAGGCGGTGCATGGATATGATTACCAAGTTGTTATTAGTCCATTTCACATAGCAGGATTGGGAAGCTAAGATACCTTCCCCATATCACCATCCTAACAGTAATCCATACTAGGGTCGTCAATCCTAGACATATCATACGATCATACATTTGAGGTCATAGCAAAGGGTTCGTCACCAATCAATGCACACCTTTCATGCCTTTCCTACCACAATTTGGCTCGTCACCTCCTTGCGGTATCCAGGTATGCTCGAGGTCACTACAAAGGGCTCGTCACCAATTAATGTAGGCCGACAGCACGAATATAGTGTCCCATACCACCATAATCGGCTCACGAGTTTAGTTGCTCATTGGTCACTACGGGGAGGCTCGTCACCCCAGCGTAGGCCGACAGCTCGACCACGGTGTCCCATACCACCATGTCCGGCTCATGAGTCTTAGTGGATCAAGTACCATGGTTAACAGGATTTCACTGGTAAGTTCGGTATCCTAGATTCAAACAGTAGCGTCCATACATGTTTAACATACAACGGACAATCGGGTTACTTGACGAACTCGACTAGCACGAGCGCACGTTGAATTGAACGACATAGAGTGCGCAAACACTCCACGTGGCCAAACCATTGCCGACAACTCTAATACGACTCGGGTTCGTCTAATACGTCCGACGTGGCGAAAGCAATCTCAACCACGCATATAGGGTCAATTACCGATTTCCTGGACTAAGGCATAGTCCCAAACACCTTACACTACTACAAATACTCATATGGATTGTAAGACAGTAATGAAACAACAACTCAAATTGTGGCACATACGCATCTGAAGAATATCAACTTAACATATATGTAAGCATAGGAGACGCTTGAATTTAAATAACTTGGAAAGTAACTGCATAAAGGAAATCATGCGCATCAATAGGAGTATTGAGAATCACTTCTCAACGCCCGCAACAAGTGTAATAAGTTACACTTAGATCATTCATGCATTTCTACAAACACTTAGCATACATGGAACGACATACATGACGTATGTTGGAATACATGCACTTAGACAATTCCTTTTACCAAGGAGTCGTCATACATGCATCTAGCATACATACATGACAAATAATCATGGCAAACACAAGTGTGTATTTTATACGTATACGGTACTTTATAAATACACATAGAATACACAAATCTCAATATAGCACATGCATATCAGGAAAGCAATGTAAACATAACATTTGGCATGTGAAATCTCGTCCATAGCAAGAATAAACCATTAACTGGCATTGAAAGCCTTGAAAACCATAACCTATACACTTAAAGTCCTCACCTTAAGCAAAGAAAGGAACACCGAACTGATTTAGACGAGTTGTCTTCGTCAACGGCGTTAGAATACCCTAAAATAAGGATAGAAATGAGATACAACAACACCAAGTCTAGTCTAAGCTTTAACACAGGTTAAGGTTAGGTTAACTTACCCCAAAAGCACTTAGAATCGTCAGGAGAACGATTCAAAGTGAAGGTTCGAAGATGAAGAAGAACAAGGAAGAAATCAAGATGATTCACCAACTTATCTCTCTCACTTTCTCTCTCTTTTCTGCTCTCTTTCCAAGCTAGGGTTAGAGAAAATCGTATGGAAAAGAGAGCTAGGGTTTAAGGACTATAAATAGGCCTAAACTTGATGAAAATAACCCCAGGGTCAAGGTATACTTAGGTTATAACCAAAGTAGGCCTTTCTCGATCCAACGAAGCACTTCTGGTGGGCCTATAACCATGAAAGGTCGGGCTCACGAATCTACACGTTTAGAGCCATACAGATACAATTTAAAGTGATTGATGTGGATTCACAAGCAATCGAGTAAAGCGCTAATTACCCCAAAACAACTACTTAAGGAAAGATTAGCACAAAAATTCCAAGGTCGTTACAGGATGATGTAGATATAATAAATACATCAAAGTGTGGTCCTCTATCCAGATCTGCTGGACGGTGTGCATACACCACACACATCAAGTTGTGGTACTGATGTCATTCAGCTGAGAGTTGTGTGGGCCCCACAGAAATTGCTAATGTCAATACGACAGCAACTGCTTGTAGCTGTGGGACCCACAGAAATTAGGATGTCAGTACAACAGCTGCCAGCTACTGGCCGTTTGGACGATCCAGATAAAACATGGCCCACCAAAGTTTTGCATCTGTCCCATCTAGGGTCAGGCTTGGATGGATGGTTTGGATGATAAATACATCATGCTGGACCCAAAGGGCTGCTGACGTGATACAGCAGCTGAAGCTACTAGCCCATATAAGCGGACAACCTGGTTCCTCCCACGCATCAGGTGGGTCCCGTCCAAATGGACAGACAGTGTGGATGAAACCCACACACGGCAGGTGGGTCCCATGGAACTTAGTGACATCATTGGGTGGGCTGGCCCATTGTCCAAATGATGGATGGCATATATAGAGTAGATATATCATGGTAGGCCCCTCCACAGCACCATCCAATGATGGACGGTGCAAATACAGATACATCACGGTGGCCCCTGCACAGTACCGTCAGCAATGGACGGTGCAGATAACACATAAATCAGGGGGCTCCACCGTCCCAACTGGACGGTTGGATGAAACACGTAAATCGGGTGGGCCACATGGTCATCCCAGAGAGAGAGAGAGAGAGAGAGAGGGAGAGAGAGAGAGAAAGAGAAATCGGATGGTGGAGGGAGGCCGCCACTACGGGCCCATCTTTACAATGCATACATCAAGATGGGTCCCATCACAAGTGGGCCCTCAAATCATCACATCCAAGCAAAAACATATAAATCTAACCCTAAGAAATCACCCACCTTTGATCTTCACTTCCTTTTTCCACCAAAGCGTTCTTGAGCTCCAAGGGATGGGATTCAACGATCGAGATGATCTTTGCAGGGTGGGATTGGGTGGTAGGAAGTGGGTCACACCATAGCTTCTTTCCTTGGACATTGGAATTTTCTCCACTAGAAAATGGAGAGAGAATGAGAGAGAGAGAGGAGACTGGAGAGAAGTGATGGGAGGGAGGGAGGGGTGAAAGGTGATGGAGTGATTGGTGTACTTGACATGTATGGGTTGTATAAGAGAGAGAGTTGACTTTAGGGGTTAGTTTTGTACTTGACATGATGGGATGTGGTGTGATTTATAGATGGGACATGTTCTCTTAGGTTTGCAAATGCGCGACGTTTTCCTCGAACTGAACGCTAGCCCACATATCCTGGCATGGGTATCGCCTCGGCACGTGAGATGCGGCATCGGAACCGCGGCGATGGCACAATTGTAAGGGTACAAGTTTCGAGTTGAGCTAATTCTAATATATGGGACATGACTCAAGATCACGCACAAATGCTGATAACAGATCG
This sequence comes from Magnolia sinica, assembly GCF_029962835.1. NCBI lineage: Eukaryota > Viridiplantae > Streptophyta > Magnoliopsida > Magnoliales > Magnoliaceae > Magnolia > Magnolia sinica. The sequence continues at coordinate 64,952,032 of NC_080574.1, forward strand.
CGGGTCACCGAAATTCAACCAGGAGGACCGTGAAAGCCTATGGAACGGTACAGGCTAAGATAGGGGTCTTACAGTTCCCCCCTCTTAATAAAAATTTCATCGTCGAAATTTAAACAACAATACAACCAATACAAAACTCACCAAGGAAGGGAAATCTTATTAGCACACAACATACCAACATAATCATATACCTAAGAGATAGGGATAACCCCAAGGAATCTCAGCCTCTTGCTCCCAAGACGCCTCCTCAGCATTATGATGACCCCACTAATCTTCGAGTCCCAAATTAGAAATGATCGAAAATGGAATACTATACAGCATCACAATCTCAATGGTAGAGAGCTAATATCAGAAAATTTTGAAGTTATCTGAACTCGGGGATCTAACTGTTCTAAGTTCTGAACAATCACATAGTGCAGGGTAACTATTCCCAAGTTATGCTCTGATACCATCTTTTGTCACATCCCAAACCCAGAAACTGGGCTCACAAAATTTCCAATCGCTAAATCCGGTGCCGACAGTCTTCGTAGTACCACATTCTCAACTCCTAACACATACGCCGGATTCTGATTTTGGGATCATACAAGGAGGATTTTCCAATGTACATTTAACTTGTAATAAGCATAACCACAAGTTTACCCAAATCATAGAGGCAACATCATCATTACATATCTACTAGTATAAACAGTTAAATATAGTGCTGAAAGAGAAATACATATATCAAAAATCAAAGCTCCAGGAGTCCGCTGCCCACTCTAAGCTCAACGCTGTTGCGACCTAACGCCACCTGTATGCATCTATCGTGCATAAGCTTATAAAAAACTTAGAGGGTGGTGTAAGTGTGTGCACAAGGTAAGTACCAAGTATACAATACAGGTCCATAAATCATACGATGTCAAAACTACGAGCAAGATCATGAATCATACGATAACAGAGTAAGCGAAAATACTGGCAATCCATAAATCCATGAATGCGATCTGCCGTACCAAGGCTATGCGAGGCCAGGAATGAATGCTAATGGCCATATCAAGGCTATGCGATGCAAAAATGTCATAAGCCAATATCATATATTGAGAATGCAAAACAATATGCGATGCGAATGAAATGACCAAGTCGGAGTGTGAAGTCGGGATGATAGTATGTAGTATCGCAGGCTATGGGGTCCACCACAAGGGACTTCTATCTAAACCAGTCTCATACCTAAATTTGGATAGTCAGACTCAATGTGGTAAATTTCTGATCTCATTTTAGTCGCGTGCCTCAACCATATCGTGGCCATTATGAAGGTACACATAACAAATAGTTGTGCACCACTAGCCCGAGTGGATAGTGAATGAATGAATGAATGAGTATGCAACTCTTGCTCAATAAGTTTACATATCAGTACCGTACATCTCTCGGATCATCACCATGGTTTAGTACCCTCTACATGCAATCGCCGCTCACTGGACATGCAACCATGCAAGTAGAAGGGACCTCACTATCCGCCTTTCCAGTAGTCAGCCAAAATCTACCCGGCATGTCGATAGCGGACCCATATACGAGCTGTTCAAACTCAGCCTAGCTATGCCCCCTATCCTCAGGCGGGTAAGGCCAAACCCCCTCCTAACTAACCATGACACAGTGGAAAACACGTCCCAGTGGTATTTGGCACTCAGACGCTCATGTATATACTTAGTCTCGACGTTGGGGCATCTCCTAGTCTCGAAGGTTTAGAAATTTTCACCAGGGACATCTATGGCGCCCCGATGCTAGTAACAAATTTCTAGTGTCTCATCTAGCCATCCATGACATACTTGTGGAGGCTACGACCTTAATGTCATTAGGGCATGCGGTGGTCATATCACAAATTGTGATATGCATGAGTCATACCATCTAGTCATGCATCAAACCTGCGCGTACCATGCGCTCATGTGCTATGGCCAATCACCACTCATATCAAGCATACATATGATGCGCATGGGCATGGATCATGAAGTTGTACTAAGCATGTTATAAGATGATGGTGGACTCTCCTCTTATGAAGGATGGGCCTAAATAGCCTACTCATAACAAGAATAGGCCTCATAATGGGCCCAAGGGAAGGTCACAATGTGGACATCTAAGCATCATTGCCCATCAATGGGGACATTTAACCAACATCGCTCCCAAGCAGTGGCCCACATAAACATCATTACATGCATTATAGTGTAATATCACATTACATCGGTCCGCACATTCATCGCATTGGGCCTTACTCAAGGTCCACATATAAACCACATCGGGCCTCGCCATACGAGCCACAAATACATCACAATGGGCCTTATCAAATGGGTCACAAATACATCATAACGAGCCATATACCCATGCGCCTCAAAACATCATAATGGGCCACATTACATGGGCCTATATACACATCAAGTAGGCTGCATCACATGAGCCTAGAACAATCAAGTGGTCTTCATACCTGGGCCTTATGTGCATCAAAGCGGGCCACATCCCATGGGTCATACATACATCACATCGGGCCTTACATATGAACCACACATACATCAGACTGGGCCTCACTCATGGGCCTCATATGCATAAAGTGGGTTGCATTAATGGGCCGCACCAATGGGCCTCATATACATCAAGTGGGCTGCATCAATGGGCTGCTCCAATGGGCCTCATATACATCAAGTGGACCGCATCAATGGGCCGCACCAATGGGCCTCATATACATTAAGCGGGACACATCAATAGGCTAATCTAAGCAAAAACATATAAATCCAACCCTAAGAAAGCACCCACCTTTGATCGCCTCTTCCTTTTTCCACCAACGCGTTCTAGAGTTCTAAGGGATGCGATTCAATGGTCGAGATGATCTTTGGAGGGTGGGATTGGGTGGTAGGAAGTGGGCCACACCATAGCTTCTTTCCTTAGACTTTGGAGTTTTCTCCTCTCCTTGTGGTTGCTTGAAAATGGAGAGAGAATGACAGAGAGAGAGAGGAGATGGGAGAGAAGTGATGTGAGAGAGAGGGATTGGTGAAAGGTGATGGAGTGATGGGTGTACTTGACATGTATGGGTCGTATAAGAGAGAGAGTTGACTTTAGGCGTTGCTCTTGTACTTGACATGATGGGATGTGGTGTGATTGATTGATGGGACATGTTCTCTTAGGTTTGCAAATGCGCGACATTTTCCTCGAACTGAATGCAAGCCCACATCTCCTAACTTGGGTATCGCCTCACGCACGAGACGAGCTGTCCGAACCGCGGTGACGGTGCGGTCACAAGGGTACAAGTTTTGAGTCGAGCGAACTCTGATATACGAGACATAACTCAAGATCGCTCGCAAAAGTCGATAAGAGATCACAGGTTGCAGGAATTCTACCGGGAGGCCTCAAAAGCTTACAGAATGGTACGGGCTAGGATACAAGTCTTACACCCTTAGTCACGTACCGTATATCTGAGTTGACTCAACTTGAGACTTGTACCTTTGTGACTGCATCGTCGCCGTGGTTCCAACGCTGCGTCTCGTGCACCGATGCGATAACCAAACCAGGAGTTGTGGAATCGCGTTCATTTCGAGGTAAACACCACGCGTTGTGAATTTTAAGAGAATCTTTACAACCCATCACATCAATCCATCAATCAATCAAGTTAACTACATATCCCATCACCCCCATCCCTCTCTCACCCAAAGTCAACAACACCCTTACCTTGCCATTCCTTTCTTACCAACAAGTCAATGGGACCATACCTCCCATGTTTTGCACATCACTTCTCTCTCTCTCATTTCACACTCCATTTTCAAGCAACTCCCAAGGGTGGACGGCCAAGCTTTCCAAGATGAGAGCAAGTGTGGCCCACTTCCTACCCCAAAATCCTTACCATCCAACCCTTCAATTCTCATCACCCACCATCAAAGGGAAAGATAAGGAGCTAAGGAGTCCATGGAGCCTAGAAGAAGCGGAATCGGTGGGTGATTTACCATTGATTTTCAATTTGATGGCCCACTTGTGATGGGACCCAATTTGATGTCTGTGGTGTAATCATATGAGGGGCCCATAGTGGCTAGGTCCCTTCACTACACCGATCTCTCTCTCTTTCTCTCTATCTCTTTCTCTCTCTCTTTTCCATGAATGATGGCCCACCTTAATGGATGATCCACGTTGTCCATTTTGTAGGCCACTCCGCTGTCCAAGTGGAAACCCACCTGCTGGTGTCTCTGATCTCGACTGTCCAGAAGATATGGGGCCGACTATGACATGTGTGTTGTATCTACACCTTCCATCCAAAGGGGGCCCACGTGATATATGTGTTTTATCCCTGCCGTCCAAGGGCCCCACACGATGTATCTATTTTATCCCTCACCATCCAAGACAGTGGGCCTGTTGTGATGCAGGTGTGATATCCACCATCCATCCAAGCCTCTCAGGCCTGGAGAATGAGGCAAATTCAAATATTTAGGTGGGGTACACCATGCACCGTCCAGATAAGCTGGACGTGGATGCTCACCATGATGTAAGTGTTTTCATCCCCACCGTCCAGATAGCCTGGACATGGGACCACCTTTATATACGTGCTCTATCATGGCCATCCACGTGTATGTGGACCCCACTTTAATGGATGTATTCTAAATCCATACCATCCGTCCAGCATCCAGGTCTAGATGCTGGACCCTTTTCAAATAAAATAATAATAATAATAAAATAAAATAAATAAACATATATTATTATAATATACATATATACATATGTGGTGGGCCCCACATGGGACCCACCAATAGGATTGGCTAGTGTACATCAGCTATATAGTTGTTGTATTAACAGAAGCAAGTTCCGTAAGTCTGACAGTGGTGGTCCACACTGTCCAGATGGCTGGATGTGGGACCCACGTCATGATGTATTTGTTGTATCCACGCTATCCACCAGAAGGTGGGACTCACCCGCTGTACGTGTGACCCTTACTGTCCATCCCTTACAAAGATCATTTCTCGACAGTACAGGAGAATGAGACAGATCTGAAATTCAGATGGTCCCACACGTGGTGCACATGCCTGAAATTTAGGCCGAGCAGATTATGTGGACCATACCATGATGTATATGTTACTTCCACACCATCCAGATGGCTGAGCGGTGAGCCATACCTTGATGTATATGTTAGATCCAACCATCTATCAGGTGGTCCACACTATAAAAATCAGTGGAGATTGAACACCCACCATTGAAGCTGTTTAGTGGTCACAAGAGTTCTGGATTAAAATGATATTTATTTTTCCTTTTAAGTCAGGCCTTTGTGAGCTTATGAATAGATTGGATGGAAAATAAATATTAGTGGGCTCGGTGAATTAACCATGAAAATCATTATCTCCACTGTTATTTGTGGTATAGTCCAGATGATCTTTTAATATGGTTCAATCTTTTGGAAATACTCTAAAATGATCTCTAAAAAATATATGTATGGTGTAGATAGTTCACCTAGAACACTGGGCTCGCCTTGATGTATATGAGGTCCTGAGATGTGGCCCATTGTGATGTATATGCAGTCCATGAGTGAGGCCCGATGTGATGTATTTATGGCCCATGTGCCAAGGCCCATTGTTGTGGCCCATTGCGATGTATATGAGGCCCTGAGATGTGGCCCATTATGATGTGTATGCAGCCCACGAGTGAGGCCCGATGTGATGTAATTATGGCCCATGTGCCGAGGCCCATTGTGATGTATATGTGGCTCATGAGTGACACCCTTTGTGATGTTTATTAGGCCCTTGTGTGAGGCCATATGCCCACTATACATTTGGCTCTTAGGAGCAATCATGGTTAAATATCCACATTGATGGGCGATGATGGTTAAATGTCCACATTGTGACCTTCCCTTAATCCCTTTGTTAGGCCGATGGTCGAAGCTGATTTCGATTGTCGAGGCCGATGATCGAAGCTAATTTCAATTGTCAAGGCCAATTTTCATTGTCGAGGCCGATTATCGAGGCCAATTTCAATTGTCGAGGTCGGTTCCAATTGCCAAGGCCGATTGTATAGGCCGATTATCGGTGCCGGTTGTTGATATCGATTATGAGTATATGACAGCATAACATCATGATACATGCCCATAAGCATCACCTGCATGTTTGTTATGAGATGTGATTGATCATTGCATATGGTATAGGGCAGGTTGTTTATGGGACTCCCTAAGAGACGGATTGTCCCATATCAGCGTGCAGTATACATAGGATTGATGCATGATTGGACTGTGTGATTTATACATCTTGCATTTTGTGATATGACCACCGTATGCCCTAGTGACATCAGGGTCGTGGCCTCCACAGGCATGTCATGGATGGCCAAATGGGACATAAAAAATGTTTGGTTCTAGCATACGGGGGCCATAGATGTCCCTGGATAAAAATTTCTAAACCTCCGTAGCTAGGAGACACCTCAACGTTAAGATCGAGTGGATATATATGAGCGCATGAGGATCGTATACTAATAAGCCACATCTCCCATTGTGTCGTGGTTGGTTTGGAGGGGGTATGACCTTACTTGCCTGAGTGAGGGGGTAATATCTAGGTTGAGTTTGACTAGCTTGAGGAATGGGTCTGCTATCGATGAGCCCGACCGAATATTGGCAGGCGGATAGTGAGGTCTTTTCCACTTACCTAGTTGTGTACTCAGATAGGGGCGGCAAGCTGGCATAAGTGTAATAGACCTTAGTGATGATCCCAGAGATGTACGGTACTGATATGCGGACTTATTGAGCAGGAGTTGCATTGTCAAGCCCCAAAATAGGAAACTGGGCTCACAAAATTTTCGATCGATGAATCCAGTGCCGATAGCCTCTATAGTACCCCATTCTCGGCTCCTAGCATCCATACGCCAGACTCTGATCGTAGGATCTTATAAGGAGGATTTTTCAACATACATTTGTCTCATAAGAAGCATTACCCCAAGTTTACCCAAATCATAAGGGCAACATCAACATCACATATCCACTAATATAAGCATTTGAATATAATGCTAAAAGGGAAATACATATGTCAAAATCAAAGCTCCAAAATTCATCTATATGCTCCAAGCTCAATGCTGCTGCGACCTAACGCCACCTGCATGCATCTATCTTGCATAAGCTTATAGAAAGCTTAGAGGGTGGTGAAAGTGTGCGCGCAAGATAAGTGCCAAGCACGCATATATCAGAGTAGGTAGAAATACTGCAAGTCTATAAAAATATCATCAACCTCATCCAGGATAGGCGATGAAAAGACATAACAAGCTAATGTCATATAAATGCAGAAACATAGCAACCCAAAATGTCATATGTCGAGGATGTAATATAATATGCAATATGTGGTGCGAATGAAATGACCGAGCTACAATGTAAAGTCGGGATGATAGTAACTTGTGTCGTAAGCCATGGGGCCTATCACAAAGGACTTCTATCCAAACCACTCTCATACCTAAATTTGGATAGATAGACTCAATGTGGTAAGATCCTAATCTCAGGTTAGTCGTGCACCCCAACTGAAATCCTAGCCATTGCAAAAGTACACATAATAATTAGTTGTGCCCACTAGCCAAAGTGGATATTAAATGAATGAATGAATGAATATAATGCTGAGTATACAATTCCTTCTCCACAAATTAGTATTGTACATCTCTGAGATCATCACCAGGATCTAGTATACTCTACACCCCTTGCCGCCCCATCAAGCCCACAATTGGGTAAGTAGAAGAGACCTCACTATCCACCTGTCAATATCAAGCCCGGCTCTTCGATAACGGACCCATTCCTCAAGCTGGTCAGACTCAGCCTAGCTATGCCTACTCCCTCAAGTGGGTAAGACCACACCCCCTCCCAATCGACCATAACACAGTGGGAGACATGGCCTACTGGTGTACGACCCTCATATGCTCATATATATTCACTTGGTCTCAACATTTAGGAGTCCTCTAGTACCAAGAGGGTTTAGGAATTTTCACTAAGGGCCATTTATAGTCGCCCAATGCTAGTAACAGATTTCTGGTGTCCCATCTTGTCATCCACGACATGACTGTGGAGGCTACGGCCCTGATGTCACTACGACGTACAGTAATCACAACACATAATACAAGATGCATGAGTCATACAATCTAGTCATGCATCAATCCTACACATATCGTGCACTCATGTGAGATAATCTCCATCTATCAGGGAGTCCCATACCAACCTACTCAAAGACATATGCAATGGTCAACCACATCTCCTAACAAACATGCAGATGATGCATATAGGTATGTATCACGATGCTATGTTGTCACATAATCATAATCGGTATCCACAACCGGCACTGATAATCGGCATGACAATCGGCCTATATAATCGACCTCAACAATCAAAATCAGCCTTGACAATCGACCTCGACAATTAGAATCAACCTCGACAATCGATCTCAATAATTAGAATCGGCCTCGATAGTTAGAATCGACCTCGATAATTGGCATCGACCATCAGCCTCGACAATCAGAGTTTGCCTCAATAATTGGCCTAATAAAGGGCCTAAGGGAAGGTCACAATGTGGACATTTAACCAACATTACTCTCAAGAAGTGACCCACATAAAGCCTAACATATAGTGGGCCCATGGCCTCACACAAGGGCCTAATACACACCACCATGGGCCACATCCATGGGTCTATCATACATTAAGTGAACACATATATATATATATGCACGCATATATGTATTCGGTGTGCCCCACGTGGGACCCACCTTATCATATGCATTATATCTGCACCATCCAGCCAGGGACAATGCTAAATCATGGTGTAGTGATTGTTGTATCCTCACTGTCCATTGCTTGGATGGTGGGACCGACCTTCCACGTGGGGCCTATGTAATGGAAATGGATTGGCTATTGAATCTCACACAGCACTAGTAGTTATTATACTAACGTCATTCAGTTCAGTGGGTTTAATCATAAAGTGGACGTTATATCTAAATCGTCTATTTATTTTGGGTGTGGACCCCCACACTTGTGGTCTCACCTAATGAGATCCACACTGTCCAGACCCTGGGCATGCAGGTGGAAAGTTGCTGTCCGCAAGCTCTGTGGGTTTCGCCTAATGTATGTGTTATATCCTAACTGTCCAGCTAGGATGTGGACCCACCACTGATGCGTGTGTTACATCTAAACTGCCCATTCAATCGGTGAGCTGGTCTTGTGGCTTGAGACTAGAAATGAGACAGATCTAATATCAAGTGGACCACACTGTAGAAAACTATGGTTTTGAACGTCCACCATTGAAACCCCTTGGGTTATGGGGTTTTGGACCAATATGATATTTGTTTTTCCTCTATATCCAGGTCTTTGTGACCTTATGAACACACTGGATGGAAACTAAATACTATGGTGGGGCCCACTGGAATTCAATAGTGAAAATCATTATCACCACTACTATTTATAGTATGGTCAAGATGATCTTTTGATATGATTCATTCTTAGGTAATACTCTAAAATGATTTCTAAAAATAGTTGAATGGTGTAGATGGTGCGGCTCATTGTTGCGGCCTATTTGTTGCAGCTCTTTGTGATGTATATTAGGCCCATGTTAGAGGCCCATTGTGATGTATATGTGGCCCATATGATGCAGCTCACTTGATGTATGAGAGGCCCATGGATGTGGCCCATGGTGATGTGTATTAGGCCCTTGGGTGAGTCATGGGCCCACTATATGTTAGGCTTTATGTGGGCCACTTCTTGAGAGCAATGTTGGTTAAATGTCCACATTGATGGGCAATGATGGTTAAATGTCCACATTGTGACCTTTCCTTAGGCCATTTGTTGGGCCGATTATCGAGGCAAACTCCGATTGTTGAGGCCGATTCCAATTGTTGAGGTCGACTGTCGATGCTGATTATAAAGGTTAATTTTGATTGTTGAGGCCGATTTGGATTGTTGAGACCGATTGTCGAGGCCGATTCTGATTGTCGAGGCCAATTGTCAAGGTCAATTTTGATTGTTGAGGCCAATGATATAGGTGGATTATTGAGGACGATTGTCGAGGCCGAATATCGGTGCTGGTTGTCGATACCGATTACGATTATGTGACAGCATAGCATCATAATACATGCTCATACTCATCATCTGCATGTTTGTTATGAGATGTAGTTGACCATTGCATATGTTATTAGGCAGGTTGTTATGAGACTCCTTGATAGGCGGAGATTGTCTCACATGAGTACACGATATGCACAGGATTGATGCATGACTAGATTGTATGACTCATGCATCTTGCATTATGTGTTGTGAACTGTACGTCATAGTGACATCAGGGCCGTAGCCTCCACAGTCATGTTGTGGATGACCAGATGGGACACCAATAATCTGTTACTAGCATCGGGCCACCATAAATGGCCCTCGGTGAAAATCCCTAAACCCTCTTGGTACTAGAGGATGCCTCAATGTCGAGACCCAGTGGATAGATATGAGCGTATGAGGGTCGTACACCAGTAGGCCATGTCTCCCACTATGTCGTGGTCGGTTGGGAGGGGGTGTGGCCTTACCCGCCTAAGGAAGTAGTCATAACTAGGCTGAGTATTACAGCTTGAGGAATGGGTCTGCTATCGATGAGTCGGGCCAGATATTGGCAGGCGGATAGTGAGGTCTCTTCCACTTACCCAGTTGTGCGCTTGATGGGCCAGCAGGTAGTGTAGAGTGTACTAGACCCCTGTGATGATCCCAGAGATGTACAATACTGATTTGTGGAGCAGGAGTTGCATACTCAGCATTATATTCATTCATTCAATATCCACTTGGGCTGGCGGTGCGTAACTAATTATTATGTGTACTTTCACAATGGCCAGGATTTCGGTTGGGGCACGTGACTAACCTGAGATTAGGAGCTTACCACATTAAGTCTATCTATCTAAATTTAGGTATGAGACTATTTTGGATAGAAGTCCTTTGTGATAGGCCCTATAGCTTGCGATACCACGTACTATCATCCTAACTGCATAAGGCAGCTTGGTCATGTCATTCACACCATATAGTGCATATTACATTACATCCTCGGTATATGGCATTTTGGGTTGCTATGTTTCTGCATTTATATGGCATTAGCTTGCTATGTCTTTTCATCGCATATTCTAGATGAGGTTAATGATGTTTTTATGGACTTGCAGTATTTCTGCTTACTCTGATATTTGCCTGCATGACACTCATTTTATGCACACACTTTCACCACCCTCTAAGCTTTCTATAAGCTTATGCACGATAGATGCGTGCAGGTGGCGTTAGGTTGTAGTAGCATTGAGCTTAAAGCATGTAGCTGACTTCTGGATCTTTGATTTTGACATATGTATTTTCCTTTCAGCATTGTATTTAAATATTTATATTAGTGGATATGTGATGTTGATGTTGCCTTTGTGATTTGGGTAAACACATGGTTATGCTTCTTATAAGACAAATGTACGTTGGAAAATCCTCCTTATATGATCCCAAGATCGAAATCTGGTGTATGAACGTCAGGAGCCGAGAATGGGGTACTACGGAGGCTGTCGGCATCGGATTCAGCAATCAGGAATTTTGTGAGCCTGGTTTTTTAATTTGGGGCATGACATGCATACTCAGCATTATACTCATTTATTCATTCATTCACTATCCACTCAGGCTAGTAGTTCGCAACTAATTATTTTGTGTATCTTCACAATGACCAAGATTTTGGTTGGGGCAAGTGACTAACCTGCGATGAGGAATCTAGCACATTGAGTCTAGCTATCCAAATTTAGGTATGGGATTGGTTTGGATAGAAGTCTCTTGTGATGGACCTCATAGCCTACGATACTACGTACTATCATCCAAACTTCACACTCTAACTTGGTCATTTTATTCTCACCACATACCGCATCCGCGGCATATGGCATTTTAAGTTGCTATGTTTTTGCATTTTTATGGCCTAGATGATCCAGACGGTATTTGTGGACTCATCAGGATTTGTATATTGCATTGCATTCTCAGTATATGATATTTGGCTTACTATGTCTCCGCATTGTATAGCTGATCTACATTGCTTCCACAATATATGATATTGACTTATTATGTTTTTGCATCGCATAGCCTGGATTAGGCTGATGGTATTTATGAACTTACCAGTATGTTTTCGCATTACTCTGATATTGTACAATTTATTAATTGCTAGTATTTCCGCTTACTCTGATATCTATATGCTCGGCATGTGCATCGCACACACTTACACCATCATCTAAGCTTTCTATAAGCTTATGCACGATAAATGTGTGTAGGTGGTGTTAGGTTGCAGCAGCATTGAGCTTGGAGCGTGCAGCCGTCTTCTTGGGCTTTATTTTTGATATATGTATTTCTCTTTTAACACTATATTTAACTATTTGTATTAGTGGATATGTGATGATGATGTTGCCTTTGTGATTTGGGTAAACTTGTAGTATGCTTGCTATGAAACAAATGTACATTGAAAATCCTCCTTGTATGATCCCAGGATCAGAATCTGGCATATAGGCATCTGAAGTGGAGAATGGGGGTACTACGGAGGCTGTTGGCACTGGATTCGACGATCGGGAATTCTGTGAGCCCAGTTTCTGAGTTTGGGGCGTAACAACATTAATTCAATCACTAGGGTGTTATGTGGTGTTAATGCTCAATGACATATCAATAACTCTCTCCCCACTTACAATCTTCTTCCAAAATACTGTGTTTTTCATCGCATCTTCACTTCTAACGTATATCCATGGGCTGGGAATAAGACTAATCTTACTCCTTGTATGATGTTCATTATGCACTTTGTCATTTTTAGTATTTGCATTTGTCTTCCATCTTTGATTTCATACTTGATTATTCAGTATTGTCTCCATCCTTAGCATGGGTCCATTCCATTTGCATTCCTTATGGCTTCCATTGTTTTTCGGTACCATGACTAAATTCCCGCAATTGAAGCACCGGAGTCCGAGCTTCCTTTCGATAATGCAAATTTAAATATGATGAACTTGAATTAAGACCAGAGTAGCGAGGTGATCAGGAAGCAGTTCCTAAAGATGATGTCAACATGGATGACATTTTTACTGATTTGGAAGAATCCGGAGATACTAATGACTTAGACTTCTAGCCTTCGCAATTTTTAAAGAGGTTGGAGAGCTTAGAGAAGAATGTGGATAACTTGCATGTTTCCCAGGAAGCATTACTTAAGAATGAGAAACAACAAATAAAGTACATGAAAAAGTATTTTCATCGTTTTAGTATGAGTCTAAAGATTAATGATCCTGATATGCCTGCGTCATCCTCTTATAGCTCTGATTGATAAACTTTTTAATTATGATCTATAATAACTTAAATTCTCTTTTAAATTACTTGCACCATGATGATAACTCTCTTCTTTCATACATTTGGATGACCTTTAATGTTGAATGTTTAATGCATGTAAATCCTTATGTTTATTACTCCTATACTTGCTTATATTTTGAAATGCTTCATTTATCTTTGTTTCTTCCTTTGTCAACCTTTAACAAAAAGGGGGAGAAAAGCTATGGATAATATTATGGATATAATCAAGCACATCTCTCTCACAATTTATTAGCACCTACACTTACATGCTTGAATACATTATGTGGAATTATATATATTTTTTCACACCATGTGATATATGTGGCTAAGTGCTCAGGGGGAGTTTCGTATGCATGATCTAAGGGGGAGTGAGAAGATTCAAGATATCTTTGGTGATGCCTCAAATGTTCTTTTGATCTATAAGTGTATATATGTGATGTGTTATTGACATGTTGTACTATTTTGTGTTGAGTTGTATAATTGTATGAGTGAGTTTTGTCATGAAAATCACAAAGTAGGTTTAATTGTGATAGCCCGTGAAAATCACAATAACTGTATCGGGTTGTTAAGGTGACCCTAGGAAAACCTTGAGATAATTAAAGCCAAAATTCGAGTGTAGTAACAAGAAAAAGATCGCTGCATTTAAGCTATAGCTACGACTTCGACTCGCCAATTGAAGATAAATACTATTTTACTTTCATTTCAGTTTGGGTTTTCTGAGATAACCTGGAAATCTCAGTGGGTTTTTTGTGGTAATCTCATGAAAATCACAAAGTAGGTTTAATTGTGATAGCCCATGAAAATCACAATAACTGTATCAGGTTGTTAAGGTGACCCTAGGAAAACCTTAAGATAGTGAAAGCCAAAATTCGAGTGTAGTAATTTTGAGAGTGGAGTAGGTTGCGTTTATGCACCAAACCACTATAATTATTTTGTGCATTGTGGTGATTTTTTTTTTTTATTTCTATACCTATCTTGTACTTCATTTACTCTTGCTATAGTTCGATATTTTGATTTCAAAGACGTCGTGAAATAAGGTTGTCCTGACTAAATCCTTTAGGTGAAGGTTGTCGTACGAACTATTTGATATTAAGAATTCAATACTCTAAGCAATTAATTTTATTCTATTTATTATTCCGCATTGTATCGAAATATCTGGCATAGTCCTATTCACCCCCCTCTAGGACATCTATAGCTCATCCTTTCAAATATGATGGATTGTGTTGTTTTTTTGCGCTATATTTTCTTCATATGATTGGTCTTTTTACAGTTTCCTGCTACTTGTTGCATTCGTCTAAAAATGATGGCATTTATAGAGTTATAGGGTCGCATGATGGAGACCAAGGGAAAATTGAAGTAGGTTTGGGCCTCTGTCGATTACACAATACGAGAGTATTTTGTGGTGGTTCTATTGTTTGAAATACATTGGGAAGCTTAGGCTGTGTTGATGATTAATAAATGAAATGTATAGCGAAGAGCACTAAGTTCAAATGGGAGGAAATGAAAGAAATTAATGATATTTATAAATGATTGTAATGAAAAGGTAGCCTAGTATATAAGTCCTTGATCAACATGATGCCATGCCTCTGTGAAAGATTTAGATTTCAGGTACATGGAAAATGTTTGTATATGTCTACACACTGATACCATAGTAGTTAGAAATTACAAACAAGTCAATTTTCTTGAGATTGATAAACACCTAGGTTTTTTTTTTTATTCATATCATTTCGTTCTGATTTTATTTGTATTATGGGATATTTTGATTATTTATCAGACTTCTTAAATTTCTTATACACTTTTGATGGAAAATTTCTACCATCCTTGGGAAGTAGTGGTCCTCCATCTATTCTAGAGGATGAGCATTCTCTTTATGAAGGTGCACAAGAAGAATTGGCTGAAGTGAAAATACTCTCAAATGACCATCAAAGATCACTACAAGTAATATTTTGAAAACTTTTTTCTAAGTATGAAGTGCCATGAAAGTGGAAATGCTATGATTCTATGACTTGAGCATAAACCATTTACATTTGCATTTGGGGGTATGCTGAAAATAGAAACATAATTAAATAGGATTCTATTTTTGCTTGCTGTTGTTGCATCAAATTGTTAAGTGTGAAATATTACATATTTCCCCATATTTATACCTTGGTTTTATAAACATGATAGTGCTTAATCGATTTAATTATGCATGGTTTCATGTGTGAAGTGATTTCGAGAGTTTAAGGTAAAATTGATGACAAAAGGAAAATTTATGCTTAAAATATTACTAAATGAAGATTTGGAGATTTGGAAGTCATTAATGAAGAATTTACATACCAAAGATCTAAGAAAACTAAGTGAGGAATGAAGAAATTAAAGATTTGAAGTAAAGAAAATGAATCTTGAAATTATCCTGAAAATAAACATATTCCCAAAATTGTCTTGAAAAAGCATATTCTGAAACTCAGACATTATTTTAGGAAACTGTGCAGAGTGCGTAAATTTTAGGCAGTTTAAACTCCGAGTCTATTTTGAGAAACTATGCAAAGTGCGTAAATTTGAGGTGGTTTCTAGATTTTTCCAACTTGGTGCGAAAGTTGGAGTTCCACAACTATAAATAAGACTCCCTAGAATGCTATAAAGCATCTTTTAGGGTTTGGAAAGGTTTCAAGGAGCATACATAAGGGTGGAACAGCTGCCAAAGAGTTCTTCTTCTTCCCTAGTTTATTTTTCATGTTTAGTTTAAGAGATTTAGTTTCAATCATGTTCATGGTTGGCTAAACCTCTAGGCTAGGGAAAATAGGTGAAGCTTATGGCATGTTTAGATAATTGTCCTGCTTTGATTCTTGTTCTTATTGGACCTCATTAATTTCTAGTTTGATATTAAAAGAATATTTTTAGGTTTTTATGATTTATTTTGACTCAAAATACAATAGATGTTGTGATAGCTTTAGATATCTTCTTTTCATGTTTTGAGATTGTGAGATTGGTAAATCCTGTTATTCACCATCATCTCCTGGGCATGGTAGGGTGATGGAATCCCTTCCAATCATCACAATTCTCCTCCGTTGAGATTTAGGTCAACGAAAAGTTCAGATTTGATTTAAATTGCTTTATTTTCCAATTAGATAGGATAGGACTCCAATTCCAATTGTGTTCCTTGAATCAAGTAAGGTAGCATTTTGATAGCTACAAGTGGATCAAGTAAGGTAGCATTTTGATAGCTACAAGTGGATCCTTGGGACCCTAGTTCCCACCTTTAAATTCATAATTTAATCAACATTATTCACCATTACTGTCAATTATTTAGATTTCAATTTAGATCTTCTTCCAGTTCTAGTTCTAGTTATTTTCAAAATACGTACAAGTTTAGTTATGTGGATTCGACCTCAATCTTACTGAGTTATTACTACATCGCAACCATACACTTGGAGTTGTGAACAAGTTTTTGGCACCATTGCCGGGGACTACGACTACATTTTTTTTAAAAATTAATTGGCATTAGAATTAGGTTAAGATTATGATTTAATTTTCTACTATGTTTTTAGGTTAGGATTTTTTTTTTTTGAAATTATTTTAAAAACTAACTTTGTTTTCTGTTTTGTAGGATCCTAACGTAGCAACTCTTATTCAGTAATTTTGTTCCAACCCTCTCTCTTATCTTTTTTTTTCTTAGATCTCTTATTTATTTTAGTTTTTCTAATTTTCTTTTTAGGTTTAATTGTTTAGTTACTCAAGGGCTGAGAGTATTTTATGCCCAAGTGGGTTCATGAAAACACCCTCTGTCATTTGAGTGAAGCAGGATTAGTCAAAGAGTTGCATATTCATCACAAGATTAGATACCACTTGAGATCCTCTTAGTTAATTGAAGTGATGGTTGCAAATCAACCTCAACCTCAACCACCAGTTGAGGGAGTTGAAGATGAAAACGAGGTGCATAATCCACTCCCGCCTCAGACTTTACGAGATTATTTACAACCAGCGGTGGTGACTACACATTCCTGTATGATATTTCCATTAAATGCAGGAACAGGGGATATTAAACCAGGGGTAATTCAACTCCTCCCTAAGTTTCATGGACTAGAATATGAAAATCCATATTTGCATATGAAAGAGTTTGATGAGATAATATCTACATTACACTTCCCAAACATGTTTGAGGACATAGACTGAAATTGTTTCTTTTCTTTTTTAAAGCAAGGGCTAAGTCATGGTTACATTCCTTAAGACCGAGGTCCATTGGCACATGGGCTGAGATGATAAGGGAGTTCCTTAAAAAGTTCTCCCCCTATCATAAAACAAATACCTTAAGTAAAGCGATCTTGAATTTTATGCAAAAAGAGGATGAGACCTTCTTCCAATATTAGGAGTGATTTAAGGATCTCATAAATTCATGTCCACAACATGACTACGAAACATGGCGTGTAACAAGCTTTTTCTATGCAGGATTGACCTCACCCATGCTTCAATTTCTGGAGATGATGTGTTATGTGGAATTCATAAACAAGGAAGTTGATGATGCATGGGATTATTTTGATAAACTTACTGAAAATGCACAATCATGGGATTCCTCCTCAAGAACTACCACTTCTAAGCGTACTCACGCAAAGGAAAGAAGAGGAATTTATGTTTTAAAAGAGGAAGATGATATACATGCAAGAATGGCCAAACTCACAAGAAAAGTCAAGGCCATGGAACTTATGAAGATAGAACCCGAAACGGCTCCGGAAGTTGTTTGTGGTATTTGTGCGTGTAACATACATACAACTAAGAATTGCCCAACAATTCTTACTCTTCAAGAGATATTGAATAAACAATCAAATGCCTAAATAATTACCAAAAGCCTTTTAGAGGACCCACCTCAAATAAATACAACTGCGGCTAGAGGAACCACCCAAATTTCAGTTGGAGGAATGGACAAACGGCTAACCCACAAGAGACCCTTACGCAATTCTTAAATCAAAAGAAGCCTCAAGAGGATACATTTCAAAAATTCATAGAAAACCAATAGCTATTCAACCAAAAATACAGTGCAAGCATTCCAAGATCTCAAAACAACAATAGGAATGTTTGCATCATCAATTCAAAAGATTGAGTCATACTTAGTAAATGGGGAGAAAGGGCTGCTTCCAGCCCAACCCCTTCCCAATCCAAAATTGTAATATGAAATAAGTGACCTAAGCTCTTAAAATCAAATGAAGTAAGCTAAGTCTATCACCACTCTTAGGAGTGAGAAGATTGTTATTGAGTGTGAAATATTATTTATACCTTGGTTTTATAAACATGATAGTGCTTAATCGATTTAATTATGCATGTTTTCATATGCGAGGTGATTTCGAGAGCTTAAGTTGAAATTGATGCCAAAAGGAAGATTTATACTCAAACGATTACTAAATGAAGATTTGGAGATTTAGAAGTCATTAATGAAGAATTCACATGTCAAAGACCCCAAAAAAAATCAAGGGAGGAATGAAGAGAGAATCATAGATTTAAAGTAAAGAAAATAAATCCTAAAATTGTCTTGAAAACAAACATATTCCTAAAATTGTCCTGAAAAAGCATATTCTGAAACTCGGAGTCTATTTTAGCTGTGCAAAGTGAAGTATATTTTGGAAAACTGCTCAGAGTGAAGTTTAATTTAACAAACTGCGGAGGGTACATAAATTTGATGCGGTTTCTAGATTTTTCCAACTAGGTGCAAAAGTTGGAGTTTCACAATTATAAATAGGACTCCCTAGGATGCTTCAAAGCATATTCTAGAGTTTGGAAATGTCTCAATGAGCATAGCACAAGGGTGGAGCAGCCGCCAAAGAGTTTTTCATCTTCCCTAGTTATTTTTTCATGCTTTGCTTAAGAGATTTAATTTCAATCATGTCTATGGTTGCCTAAACCTCTTAGCTAGGGCTAAGAGGTGAAGATTGTAGCATATTGAGATGTTTATGTTGCTTTGATTCTTGTTCTTATTGAACTTCATTGATTTCTAGATTAATATTAAAGCAATACTTTTAATTTTTTATAATTTATTGTGACTCAAATTACAATAGATGCTATGATAACTTTGGATATCTTCTTTTCCTATTTTGAGATAATGAGATTGGCAAATCTCATTGTTCACCATCGTCTCCTAGGCATGGTAGGATGATGGAATCCCTTCCAATCTTCACATCACAATTCTCCTCCATTGAGAATTAGGTCAATGAAAAGTTCAGGTTTAATTTAAATTGCTTTATCTTCCAGTTGGATAGGATAGGAATCCAATTCCAATTGTTTTTATTAAATCAAGCAAAGTAGCATCTTAATAGCTACAAGTGGATCCTTAGCACACTAGTTCCCACCTTTAATTGATAGTTTAGACATTATTCACAATTACTCTCTTTTATTACAGAATTCAAATTTAGATCTTCTTCTAGTTCTAGTTCTAGTTCTTTTCAAAATATGTACAAGTTTTGTCTCTGTGGATTCGACCTCATTCTCACGAGTTATTACTACATTGCGACCCTACACTAGGGGTCGTGAACAATTATTGACAAAATCATTACGGCGATGATTGAAAAACCTAATGACACAGATGAAATTAAGAATGATAAACCTATCAATGCTTCACATGGGTTAGAATCGAAACCTCAAAGTAAGTCAATTGCATCATTCCCTCAATGGTTGATTGCACCAAAACCTCTCTCTAACTCTCAGGATATTCCGAAGGTTCTTAAGTAAGTGAAGGTCAATACTCCTATACTGGATGCTGTTAAATAAATACCTTCATATGTTAAATTTCTAAAAGATCTATCCACTACCGAAAGATAGTAAAACATATAAAAGAAAATATTTTTGACCGAAAAGTGAGTACCATCCTCAAGCAAGATGTGTCACAAAAATACAAGTTCCTGGTAGCCCGCCATCACTTATGTAATTGGGAACGACCGGATTGAGCATGCACTTCTTGACTTGGGGGCAAGTGTTAACTTGATCCCTTACTCGGTTTACGAATAATTAGGTCCAGGAGAATTGAAACCCACCTGGACCACATTACAACTTGCCGATCGCTCAGTTCATTACCGAGAGGGATGATTGAGGATGTGTTAGTTCAAGTTGATAAATTCTACTATCTAATAGATTTTATTGTCCTAGGTACTCAACCCATCATAGATATGAGCACTCAAATACCCGTCATTCTTGGTTGCCCATTCCTTGCTACATCAAATGTTATAATTAATTGTAGGAACGAAATTATGAATTTCTCTTTTGAAAATATGACTTGGAGCTCAACGTCTTTTTCGATATGAACAAATAGTCAGAGGATGATGATAATACCCATGACATTAACATGATCGATTCTTTCATGGAAGATAGAGCACTTTTGACTATATATTTTGACACTCTAGAGACATGCTTGACCGACTCCCCTGATTTAGATGATGATATGATTAGGGAGATGGATGCCTGGCTTGATGTTACACCGGTAGATGCTACAATTTAAAAAATTGCTTGTAACCGATGTAGCGCCTCTACCATCTAGCCTTAAAGCACCGAAGCTTGACCTAAAACCTATACCCATTAATCTTAAATATGTTTACTTAGGTCAAGATGAAACATACCCGGTGGTAATTTTTTCAAACCTTGTGAAAGAACAAAAGAATATGCTTATTTCTACTCTCATTGAGCATAAAGGCGCCCTTGGATGGTCAATTGTGGACCTCAAGGGAATTGATCATTTGATTTGTACTCACTGCATTCATCTTGAGGATAATGCAAAAACCTCCCGACAACCACAACGTCGACTCAATCCAAATATGAAAGAAGTGGTTAAGGCTAAGGTACTTAAGTTGTTGGATGTGGGTATAATATACCCTATATCCGACAGTTAATGGGTGACTGTGACTCAGGTAGTTCCTAAGAAGTCTGAAATCACCATCGTAGCTAATACTGACAATGAAATCATACCAACTAGAGTTACTATTGGTTAGAGAATGTGTAATGACTACAGAAAATTAAATACCGTCACTAGGAATGACCGCTTTCTTTTGCCCTTTATTGATTAAATTTTAAAAAGTCTAGCTAGTCACTCTTACTATTGTTTCCTTAATGACTAATCGAGCTACAACCAGATTGACATAGCCCTTGAAGATTAAGAAAAAATAATATTCATATGTCCCTTTAGCACCTTTACTTACCGAAAGATGCCATTCAGACTATGTAATGCCCCTGTCACTTTTTAGCGATGCATGTTGATAATTTTTTCTGACATGGTGGGGCAATATTTAGGTCTTCATGGATAACTTCTATGTCTTTGGTTCATCCTTTAATAAGTGTTTGGAAATCTTAAATGTGTGCTGAAACAATGCGAGGAAAAGAATTTGGTTCTAAATTGGGATAAATGTCATTTCATGGTTCACAAGGGAATTGTGCTTGGACACATAATTTCATCCAGGTGAATTGAGGTAGACAAGGCAAAAATTGATCTTATTTCAAACCTACCTCCACCCAAAAGCGTATGTGACGTGCGATTCTTCCTAGGATATGTCAGATTCTCTAGACGATTCATAAAGGACTTTAGTCATCTCTCTCATCCTTTATGCAATTTTCTTCAAAAGGATATATCATTAAAGTTGTCACACCCCAAATCCAGAGATCGGACTCACAGGAATCCTGATCCCCGAATTCGGTGCCGACAGCCTCCGTGGTAACCCATTCTTGGTTCCCAACACCCATACGCCATATTTTGATCCTAGGATCCTACAAGGAGGATTTTTCAACATACATTTATCTCATAAGAAGCATACCCACAAGTTTACCCAAATCATAAAGGCAACACCATCATCACATATCCACTAATATAATCATTTAAATACAATGCTGAAAGGGAAATACATATATAAAAAATCAGAGCTCTAAAAGTCCGGTGCACGCTCCAAGCTCAACGTTGCTATTGCAACCTAATGCCACTTGCATGCATCTATCATGCATAAGCTTAAAGAAAGCTTAGAGGGTGGTGAAAGTGTGTGTACAAGGTAAGTGCCAAGTAAGCAATATTAGAGTAATCAGAGTAAGCAGAAATACCGACAAGTCCATAAATCATACAATATTAGAGAAATGCGAAAACATGCAGATAGGCCCATAAATACCATCAGCCTTATCCAAATGATGCGATGCAACAATATAATAAAAAAATAATATCATGTATTGATGAAGCAATGTAGATTAGTTATGCAATGCAGAGACAGTAAGCCAAATATCAGATGTCGATGATGCAATGCAATATACGATGCGAATGAAATAACTAAGCTGGAGTGAAGTTGGATGATAGTACGTAGTATCGCAGGCTATGGGGTCCATCACAAGGGGCTTCTATCCAAACCAATCCCATACCTAAATTTGGATAGCCAGACTTAATGTAGTAGACTCCTGATCTCAGGTTAGTCACGCGCCCAACCGAAATCCTTGTCATAACGAAGGTACACAATAATTAGTTGTGCACCACCAGCCCTAGTGGATAGTGAATGAATGAATGAATGAGCATGCAACTCCTACTCAATAAGTCCATATATCAGTACGGTTCCTCTCTTTGGGAAATCACCGGTGTCTATTACACTCCAAACCAAATTGCCGCCTCATCGCGTGCAACAAGGTGAGTGGAAGAGACCTCACTATCTGCCTGCCAATATCGGGCCCGGCTCGTAGATAGCAGACCCATTCCTCGAGCTAGTCAGATTCAGCCTAGCATTGCCCCCTCCTCTCGGGCAGGTAAGGCCGTACCCCATTCCAACCAACTACGACATAGTGGGAGACACGGCCTAACGGTATACGACCCTCATGCGCTCATGCATCCACTCGGTCTAGACGTTGGAGCAACCTCTGGAACCAAGAGGGTTCTGGGACTTTCACCCAAAGATATCTATAGCACCCCATGTAGAACAGATTTTCGGTGTCCCATCTGGCCATCCACGAAATACTTGTGGAGGCTACGACCCTAATATCGCTAGGGCATATGGTGGTCATGTCACATAAATGCGAGATGCATGAGTCACACGGTCCAATCATGCATCAATCCTGTGCATCCCATGCTCTCATGTGGGGTAACTCCGCCCATCAAGGAGCCCTATGAACAACCTGCCCTATGGCATATGTAATGGTCAATCACATCTCATAACAAACATGCAGATGATGCATATGGGCATGTATTATGATGCTATGCTGTCACATACATATAATCAGTATCAATAACTGACATCAACAATCGGCCTCAACAATGTGGACATTTAACCAACATTGCTCCCAAGGAATGGCCACATAGAGCCAAACATATAATGGACCCACGGCCTCACACAAAGGCGTAATATACAACACAATGCGCCTTACTCAAGGGTTTAATACACATCATGATGGGCATTTCACATTGGCTTAACATAGGTCACAATGGGCTCCATCGCCTGGCCCTCAAATCCGTCACAATGGGCCTCATCACATAGGCCTCAACAATCGGAATCAGCCTCGACAAATCAGAATCGACCTATACAATCAGAATTGGCGTATATAATCGGCTTCGACAAATCGGAATCGATCGATAATCAGAATCGACAAATCGGAATCGATCGATAATCAGAATCGACAAATCAGTCACGTCAATCGGGATCAACAATTGGTCAATCGGAATCGATTGATAATCAGAATCGGTAATTCGGTCATGTCAATCAAAATTAGCAATCAGTCACGACAATTGGGATCGATTGATAGTCAGAATCGACAGATCGGTCACTTCAATCGGCAATCAGTCACGACAATCGAAATCGATCGATAATCAGAATCGACAAATCGATCTCGTCATTCGGAATTGGCAATCAGTCACGATAATCGAAATTGATCGATAATCAGAATCGGCGATCGGTCATGACAATTGGAATTGATCGATAATCATAATCGGTAAATTGGTCTCATCTATCGGAATTGGCAATCGGTCACGTCAATCGGGATCAACAATCGGTCAATCAGAATCGATCGATAATCAGAATCGACAAATCAGTCATGTCAATTAGAATCAGTAATTGGTCACGATAATCGGGATCGATCGATAGTCAGAATTGACAAATCGGTCACGTCAATCGGCAATCGGTCACGACAATCGAAACGATTAATAAACAGAATCAGCAAATCGGTCTCATCAATCGGAATCGGCAATCAGTCACAACAATCAGAATTCATCGATAATCAGAATCGGCAAATCTGTCTCGTCAATTGAAATCAGCAATCGGTCACGACAATCGGAATTGATCGATAATCGGAATCGGCAAATCGGTCATGTCAATCGGGATCGGCAATCGGTCAATCGGAATCGATCGATAATTAGAATCAGTAAATCAGTTATATCAACTAGAATCAGCAATCGGTCACGACAATCAAGATCGATCAATAGTTAGAATCGACAAATCGATCACGTCAATCAGGATCAGCAATCGGTCAATCGTAATCGATAGATAATTAAAATCGGCAAATCGGTCATGTCAATTAGAATCAGCAATCGGTCATGACAATCGGGATCGATCGATAGTCAGAATCGACAAATCAGTCACGTCAATCGGCAATCGGTCATGACAATCGAAATCGATCGATAATCAGAGTCGGCAAATCGGTCTCGTCAATCGGAATCGGCAATCGGTCACGACAATCAAAATTGGCAAATCGGTCACATCAATCGTGATCGGCAATCGGTCAATCAGAATCGATCGATAATCAGGATTAGCAAATCAATCATGTCAATTAGAATCAGCAATCGGTCACGACAATCGGGATCAATCGATAGTAAGAATCGACAAATCGGTCATGTCAATCGGGATCGGCAATCTGTCAATCGGAATCGATCAATAATCAGAATCGACAAATCGGTCTCATCAATTAGAATCAGTACTCGGTCATGACAATCGACCTCGATTGCTAATCTGTCAATCGGCCATGACAATCAGAATCGACAATTGACCACGATAATCGGAATCGGCTAAATAAGGCCTAAGGGAAGGTCACAATGTGGGCATTAAACCATCGTTGTCTATGATTGTGGCCATTAAACCAACATCGCTCCCAAAGAGTGGCTCACATAGAGCCAAACATAAAGTGTGCCCATGGCCTCACACAAGGGCCTAATATACATCACGATGGGTCGCACTAAATGGGTCACAAAAACATTACATTGGGTCTAATATACAACTCGATGGGCTACGCCAAAAAGGGGTCATAAAGACACAATAGGTGGGCCCGGCACCTGGGCCTCATACACATCAGATCGGGGCACGACCCATAGGCCTCAGTACATCACAATAAGCTGCAATCGATGGGCCTCAAATACATCACAGGTGGGCTGCATTAATGGGTGTCATAAACATCAAGTGGGCCTTAACAGATGAGCTACAAATACATCAAGGTGGCCTCATGGATGGGCCATAAATACATCAAGTCGGGCCGCGTCAACGGGCTGCACGAATGGGCCTCATACAAGGGCCTCATAGTAGGTGGGCCTGCACCTTCCAAATCGGCCCACCAAATGAATAACATGGATATACAACACATCTATCAAATGGGCCATAAGTCTAATGACCTGGACGGCGTGGCTAAAACACATGAATCAAGGTGGACCCGTCAGACAGACGGGGTGCATAAACATCACACTAGGGTCCACACCACCGTCTTGACAGGTGGACAGAGTGGGTATACAATACATACACCAAGGTGGGTCCATGTACATCATGGTAGGCCCCACCGTCCACGTGGACGGTGAGGATACAACACTTACACCTATGTAGGGGCCCCACCGTCCCATCTGAATGGTGGGATGAAACAGATACATCACAATGATCCAGCACCGTCCCTTGCTGGACAATGACGATCAATAGAGATAGCAAGGTGGACCACCATCATATTTATTATAATATGATATATTATATTATATATACATCTCACACCATCTAGGAGGCTGGACGGTGTGGATTAATCACACATTGGGGTGGCCTTAACATAATCGTCCAGATGGACGGCTATATGCATAAATCAAGGTGGGGCCCCACATGTGTGGATGCAAGGAATCCATCAAGGTGGTCCCATGACCGTGTATATGGACGGACGGTTTTGGATTTAACAAATCATTTAAGTGGATCCCACAGCTGCTATGCAGCAGGGAGGTACTCCAGCCAATCAACATCCACACCAGGTGTCTCACGTGGGGCCCACCAGATATTTTATTATTATTATTATTATTATAAAACGTCCAACGTCCAGCACCACCGTCCAATGGACTGGACGGTGTGGACGCCAAATCCATGCCTCACATGAGGGTCCCACCATCCAAAATAGTGGACGGTGCAGATAAGGCCCATATAGGGCTCACCAATTGGATGGACGGTTGTATAGAATACAAACATCAAGGTGGGTCCCTCCTGCCACACGTGTCACACATGCGGCAGGGCCACATCCAAAAATAGATGAATGGAATGTATAAAATGCATACATCAATGAGGAGCACGCTGTAGGTGGGTGGATCCCACCGTCTCATTGCTGGATGGTGGAGATATCACACATATCATACAAGGTGGGCCCCACACGCTGTCATGGTGGGGTCCATGTCTAATGAATGGACAGTAGGGATATAATCCATTCCTCATGATGGACCTACTGTCATACCCCAAACTCGAAAACTGGGCTCACAAAATTCTTGATCGCCGAATCCGGCGCCGACAACCTCCGTAGAACCCCATCTCAGCTCCCAGCGCCCATTCGCCAGGTTCCGATCCTGGGATGCTACGAGGAGGATTTTTCAACATCAGTTTAATTCGTAATAAGCATAACCAAAGGCATAACCGACAAACAACAACTAAAAACTCCATCACATTTCCACTATGATCAAAAACTTTACAAGTACGATGAGCATAAAGGGAAATACAATGATAATGAATAAAAAGCTCTAAGATGATCTGCAAAGCACTCCTGCCCCAGCGCTGCTACGCTCCAACGTCACCTGCATGCAATAGTCATGCATAAGCTTATGGAAAACTTAGAGGGTGGTGTAAGTGTGTGTAAGATAATATTACAATTATGCAGTATCAGAGTGATGCGGAACATGCTGATGAATTCATGAATGCCATTAGCCGTACCAAGGCTATGCGATACAAGGCATGAATGATGTCGGCCATAACAAAGCCATGTAGTGCGAAATGCAACTAAAACATGCGAATCCTCATCTAAGTCGACATATTAATATAGCTCAACTCTGGAATATCGCCGGGGTCTAGTACACTCCAACCAGATTGCCGCCCCATCGCGTGCAATAAGGTGAGTGGAAGAGACCTCACTATCCGCCTGCCAATATCGGGCTCGGCTTGTCAATAGCAGACCCATTCCTCGAGCTGGTCAGACTCAGCCTAGCTTTGCCCTCTCCTCTCAGGCGGTAAGGCCGCACCCCCTTCCAATCGACCACGACACAGTGGGAAGCGCGACCGTCTGGTAATCGGCACTCGACGCTCATGCACCCACTCGGTGTAGACGTTGGAGCAACTTCTTGGTACCATAAGGATTTAGGAACTTTCACCCAGGGATATCTATAGCACCCCATGTAGAACAAGATTTTTGGTATCCAACCCTACCAACCACTATATGCCTGTGGAGGTTACGACCCTGATGTCTCTAGGGTGTACAGTAACCATATCACCCAATGCAAAATGCATGAATCACACTATCCAATTATGTGAAAATCCTACACGTATCGTGTGCTCATGTAGGGCAACACCACCTATCCGAGAGCCCATAAACAATCTACCCGAAGGCATATGCTATGATCAGTCACTTTTCATATCAAGCATACATATGATGCGTATGGTCGTAAATCATGGAACTATACTAAGCATGTTATATGGTAATGGATGCAGTTCATAATGAAGATGGGCTTAGACGGCCTACACATTACAAGTACGGGCCTATCAATGGGCCCTAGGGAGAGTCATAATGTGGACATTTAACCAACAATATACTTGTAATGTGGACGTCAAACCAACTTTACTCCCAAGGCATAGCCCGTCGTAAACATCATTACATAAACCATGTTGGGATCACACATTACAATGGACCTTAGGTACATCCCATTGGGCCTTCAATATATCAAATGGGCTGTATCACATGGGCCTTACATTCATTAAATGGGTCGTATTAATGGGCCTCACCAACGGGCCTTATGTACATTGCAATGGGCCATAACCCATTAGGCCTTAAAATACATCACAATGGGCCTAATCACATGGGCCTTATGTATATCAAATGGGCCGCACCAATTAGCCCCATGCATATCCAATGGGCCACACCCAACAAAAGTGGTGGTGATGATTTCCACCATTGATATTCCTAAGGCCCACCATGAAATATGTTTCCCATCAACCCCTTTCATAATTTACATAGTGATAGATGGAGTGGGGTCAATATCAACTTGATGGGAAACTGCTATGGCCCCTTGGAAATTTTGAACAGTGGGCGTCATTGACCACTACTTTGAATGGTGGGGTCCACTTGAATTTTAGATCTGGCCCATTCCTTAACTCCTAACATAAAATGAGCTCTCAAAGTGGATGGACGATTTTGGATGCAACACTTGCATCATGGTGGGGGGTCCGCATGAAGGCCCACCACCCAGTATATTATATATAATATAATATATAATTTATATATAGTATATACAATATTATATATAATATAATATTATATATATATATATATATACACACACACACGCACACACACACACACCCACTGTCCCCTGGACGGTGGGGATAGAACACATAAATCACCGTGGGCTCCACCGTCCACCTGGACGGTGGGAATGAAACACATATATCACTGTGGGCTCCACGTGGGGCCCACCATAATGTTTACATACCATCCAATCCATTGATAAGGTCCCACGGACCCAAATGAATAGGAAGAACAAATCTCAGTTAGATCCAAAACTTCTGTGGCCCAGAAAAGGGTTCTAAGGGCAGACGTTTAATCCCACTATTTCCTATGATGTGGGCCACCTGAGCGCTGGATTAAGCTGATTTTTGGAGTGAGCCCACATTAGGGAGTGGCCCACCCAATGAATGGTGTGGATTTCCAATACACATCATGGTGGGGCCCACGGCTCGCAGCATGTAGCGCCTACGCCTCTGACACAGCAGCTGATGCTGCTTGTTATGTTATTTTTTTTTGTTTTCCTATTTTCTGTGGTTTTTCACAGGTGGGGTCCATATCTTGAGAATCCACTCCGTCCAATGGCCCTCTATGGCTCAAGACAAGCAAAATAAGCCCAATATTGAGCATATTTCGGTCTATAGAAACATTGGAGGGTGTTTCAACGATAAATACACTGTTTACTATGCTATAGCCCGCCTGAAAGTCAGATTGGCCTCATTTTTCGGCTCAACGCCTAAAATAATCTGGAGAATGGAATGGACAGCTTGGATTAGATCTATTCATCAAGGTGGGGCCTACATAGATAGCCATCCCAAAAGCTTTGAAAATAAAGCTGAATTTTGTGTTTTACCAGTGACGTCCAACATTCCTGGATGCTGGACGGATCCTCACAACACATGCATGGAGGGCTATGCTCAAGTGGGCCACCTCATGATGAATGATGTGGGTACAACACATAAAAGGTGGGCCCCATTTCTATATATTTTGGATAAAAAATACATACCTCGTGGTGGGGTCCATCCAGGTGGGCCACACAACCATATCATCATCACATAAAAAAATTAGGAAAAGATGGAGAGAGAGAAAGAAAGAGAGAGTGGGACATGCGTAATGGAGGGCTCCGCCACTATGAGCCCTCCCTTGCACTAAATCATACATCAATTGGGTCCCATAACATGTGGGCCCAACAAATTAAAGATCAATGGTGGAGATCCCTTCTCCACCAAAATGGAAGGTCTAGATGACCTCTAGCCATGCAAATAAAATAAACATCATGATGGGGTCCATAGAGAATTGCCCCATCATGGAATGATCATGTGGATCAATGTGGGCCATCGGCCACACCTAGGGTCCAAAGTGATATCAATACCATCGATCGGTATGCCTCACTTGGCCCATCATGAACAACAAGAAAAAATAGCCTATAGAAGCACCCACCGTCCGATCTTCTTGCTCCCTTGGCTTCCTTTGCTCCTTACCTTCGATCTCAATAGAGGAGATGAGGTTTGGATGGTTGAGATGGGAGATGAAAGGGAAGGAAAGGTGGGCCACACTTGTGGCTTTCTTGAAGTAGAAGAGCTTGGACGTATGGAGGTTTTTGGGTTGCTTAGATTGTGATTTGAAAATGAAGGAGAGAGAGAGTTGTAAGGAGAGATGGGTGATGGAGTGATGGATGTGGTGAGTGATGGGTGTAAGAGCCCTTTTTAGACTTTTGAGGTAAATTGTGTAAGAAAAGTATGGCTTGTGTAAGAAACTTTTGACCTTAGGGGTTGCTTGGGGAAGGGTGAGGGGTGATGTGTACTTGACATGTACTTGACATGATGGGATTGATTGATTGATTGATTGATGTGACATATCGTAGAGATTCTCTCGTAATTCGCATGCGTGACATTTTCCTCGCATCGAACGCTGGTCCACATCTCCTAACCAAAGTATCGCATCGGCGCTTGAGTCGCGGCATCGGAACCGCGGCGACAACGTGGTCGCTAGGGTACAAGTTTCGGGTTGAGTCGACTCGAGTTGACGGTGTATGACGCAGGGTCGCGCGCAAATGCTGGTTTAGGATCAAAGGTTGCCGGAATTCGACTGTGGAAGTCCATGGAACGGTATGGTCTAGGATACAGGGCTTCCAGCTCTCCCCTCCCAATAAAAATTTCATCCTTGAAATTTACACAATCATCACAACTAGTCATAGTTCCTGAGGGAAAAGAAACATAACATCACTATACAAAATCAGAGATAACATACAAAGTAGAACACAATCAATCATAAAAAAGATGGGGATAACGTTCTCGAATCTCAGCCTCGTTCTCCCAAGAAGCCTCCTCGATAGAATGGTGACCCCACTGAACCTTTACCAATGGAATGACCTTGGTCCGGAGGACCTGCTCCTTCCGATCAAGGATACGGACTGACTGCTCAATATAGGAAGCGTCCTCACAAACCTCTAACAGTTGTCAATCAATAACAGGAACGATATCTAACCCACACTTCCTCAACATAGAGACATGAAAAACGTTGTGGACGCCAGACAACTGAGATGGCAAGGCAAGCCAATAGGCCATGGCACCAACGTGCCCAATGATCTTAAAAGTCCTATGAATCTCGGGGCAAGCTTGCCCTTCTCTCCAAATCAAACTACGCCCTTCATGGGTGAGACCTTAAGATACACATGGTCCCCTACATCAAACTCCAAGGGACGATGTCAACGCTTAGCAAAACTCTTCTACTGGCTCTGAGCTGTGCGCATCCTCTACCTGATAGTATCAATAGCCTCTGACGTCTCCTGCACAAGCTCAGGACCTAGGAGATGACGGTCTCCAACCTTAGTCCAACAACTCGGTGATTTGCATGGTCTGCCGTATACTGCCTCAAAAGGAGCCATGCTGATAGTCGCCTGATAGCTGTTATTGTATGCGAACTCAGCCAATCGCAGATGCTCATCCCAGTTAACCCCGAAATCAATCATGCAGGCCCAAAGCATATCCTTAAGGATCTGGTTGACCCTCTCGGTCTGGCCATCGGTCTGTGGATGGTTCGCGGTGCTGAGCTACAAATTAGTCCCCATTGCTCTCTGGAAGCTCTCCCAAAACTGAGACGTGAACCTCATGTCTCGGTCAGAAACGATCGAGACTGGAACACCATGTAGTCTCACAATATCTTCGATGAATAATCTCGCAAGCCGGTCCAAAGGCCAAGTCGCACGAATCACAATAAAGTGTGCCGACTTCGTCAGACGATCCACAACAACCCAAATGGCGTTATGACTGCGCGGAGTCCTCGGCAAGCCCATAATGAAATCTGTCGACACGTGCTCCCACTTCCACATCGGGACACTCAACAGCTACAATAGACCAGGGGGTCTTTGATGATCGGCCTTGACATGCTAACATGTGTCACACTCGGCCACAAAACTGGCGATCTGGCGCTTCATCCCCACCCAAAAATACTGTCGCCTCATATCTTGGTACATCTTCGTCGAGCCAAGGTGAATAGAAAACCACGATCGATATGCCTCGGTCATAAGATCTCTGAGTAACTCAAGAATATCTGGGACATATAATCGGCCTCTAAAGCGAAGTCCACCGTCTGAACCAATCTGCCAATTTGTTTGACTCTTAGATGCTACCTCTACTCGGTAATCCTGTAACGACTCGTCTTCCTACTGAGCCTCAATCACCCTTGTGACAAGAGAGGGTTGAATCGACAGGCTCGATAACTGCACAATAGAAGACTGCAAGCCAAACTCAAAGTCGTACTCTGCTATATCCTCGAGCATCCTCCACTCCTGAATCATCATTGCGCCACCAGGCCTCGTGGTTGATAGCTGAGGGCATCTGCCACCACGTTTGCCTTACTCGAGTGGTACTGGAGATCGAAATCATAGTCCTTCAGGAGCTTCATCTAGTGCCTCTGCCTCATGTTCAACTCAAACTGTGAGAAAAGGTACTTTAAGCTCTTGTGGTCAGAAAAGAGCTCGACCTTAACCCCATAGAGATAGTGTCTCCACACCTTCAGTGCGAAGACAACTGCAGCCAACTTTAAATCATGCGTGGGGTAGTTCAGCTCATGGACCTTGAGTTGACGAGACGCGAAGGCCACTGGTCTCCCGTAGTGCATCAGGATAGCACCCGAACTAATATGCGAGGCATCGGTGAATACAATAAATCCATCACTCCCAGAGGAAAGAGTGAGGACAGGAGCGGACGCAAGGCGGTCCTTCAACTCCATAAATACTCACTCGCAAGTGTCGCTCCAAATAAACTCTGCGCCCTTCTGAGTCAACTTGGTCAGCGGGGCAACAATATGAGAGAAGTCCTCAATGAAACGCCGATAGTAGCCCGCCAAACCATGAAAACTGTGGATCTCGGACGTAGTTGTGGGTTGGCCTCACTGACGCACTGCCTCAACCTTCGAGGGATCTACTGCGATGCTCTCCCTCGTCACCACATAACCGAGGAATTTCACCTCCTCCTGCCAGAACTCGCACTTCTCCAGCTTCGCATATAGCTGGTGTGCACAGAGGGTCTGCAATGTAACTTCCAGATGCTGCTCGTGCTTCTCACGGGTCCTCGAATAGATCAGAATGTCGTCGATAAAGACTACAACAAACTGATCAAGATAAGGGTGGAAGACCTCGTTCATCAACTGCATGAAGACCGCGGGTGCATTGGTTAGTCCGAAGGACATGACCTGGAACTCGAAATGACCGTAGCGTGTCTTGAAAGCCGTCTTCGGAATGTCCTCCTATCAGACCCAAATCTGATGGTAACCGGAACGCAAGTCAATCTTTGAAAAGGACTATGCACCCTGCAACTGATCAAATAAATCATCAATCCTCGAGAGCGGGTACTTATCTTGATCGTGACTTTGTTGAGCTCGCGATAGTCTACGTAGAGCATCAACGAGCCATCTTTCTTCTTCACGAAGAGTACTGGTGCTCCCCACGACGAACTAATCGGACGGATAAAGCTCAACTCGCGCAACTCGTCCAACTGCTTCTGCAGTTCCTACAACTCCAGCGGTGTCATACGGTACAGGGCCTTCGAAATAGGCACAGTACTGGGCATGAGATCAATCTAAAACTAGGTGAGTCGGCGATGCGGTAATCCCGAAATCTCCTAGAACACATCAGAAAAATCATAAACCATAGGCAACTGGTCGATGCTCACCACTATGGGCTCCTCTATGGCATATGACATTAAACAAGATAACGACTCTCCTCTGGGCTCAGCAATGAACTGGAACTGTGGCAAGTCGGGTATACAGAACGTGACTGTCCTCACGGAGCAGTCCAAGATAGCATGGTACTCGGCAAGCCAATCCATGCCCAGGATTACGTCGAAATCTGACATCGGTAGTACGTACAAGTCGGTGGGTAGGAAAATCTCTCCTACTAACACGAGGCAGGACGAATAGAAGCGGCCTAATACTGTAGTCTTCCCCAAGGGCGTCGATACGGTCAACCCCTCTCGAGCAGACTCTGTCGGTAATCCAGTCGAACGATAGAATCCCTCGGACATGAACGAGTGCGAAGCACCGAAATCAAACAAAACTCGAGCAATGCATGTAGAGACTGGAAGTATACCCTCAACGACTCCTCCAGATGACTGAGGATCTTGTTGGGCAGCATAGAATCTATCCTGAGCAAGCTGGGGAGGTGCCTTTCCCTCTAAGTGTGCTGCTGCTACTGTTATCGCTGAGGCAGTTAAAACTGCTGCCTCTGCTGCTGTGGTTTCGGAGGCTGGATTTGCTGCTGAGGTGGCCTCGGTGGTGGGGGCTGCTGTCGCTGCTGCTGTGGGGGTCTCTGTTGTGGATGTGGTAGAGGCTGCTGTGGACCTCTCTGTGATTGCTGCTGGGGGAGAGGACACTCCCACATATGGTGCCCCATTACACCGCACCTAAAATAAGAACCTTTGAACTGCATCGGTGGTGGTGCTGGAGGTGCTGCTGGCACTCGGAAGGCTGGGCGACCTGTGCGCCTCTACTGTGGTTGACCCTAATGGGAATCACTGGAAGGAGCCTGCCTCTTCCGGTCTCTCCTCTGACCACGATCAGACTGAGAACCGGTCCACTTAGCCTCAAAAATCTGGGCCTTCCATACCACTCCCTCAAATGTCGGGAGCTCATGCCCAATAACACGGCCTCGAAGACCGTAACGCAAGCCGTCCTCAAATCAGTGGGCTCTCCGCTCCTCATCATCTACCAAGTATGGCACAAATCTGGATAGCGCTACAAAACGAGTGGCATACTGAGCCACCGTCATATCACCCTGCACCAAGGCCTCGAACTCCACCACCTGTTGTCATCGGATGTGATCAGGAAAATATTCAGTTAAATCGATCTACAAAATTCACCCAAGTACATACAAAATCAGCGCCCGTTGCTTGGGAGACTAACGTCCACCAGTGCTCAGCCTCACCATAGAGGAGAAATACGGCTAATTGGACTCGCCGCTCAGTCGTGCATCCCATCGTCTCAAATATCTTCTCCACATCGGTGCGCCATCTCTTAGCTACCATCGAGTCTGGCTCACCCTGGAAACACGGGGGATCGAGCCGTCGGAACTCTCGAAGGAGGGCACTGGCGTGCTCCTGCTCTGCTAGGGCAGGGGAAACGACGGGGTGTCTGCTCTGCCCCTAAAGTGCAGCCGTCACAACCTGCAACATCTACTGAAGTGGGAAGGACTCATAGATACGGTCGGGTCCGTACCGGTCTCTGGTAATGGAGTTGCATCCATAGGATGGGCAGTGGGAATCTCTGGTGGTGGAGCGGGAATAGTAGGTAGTAGTGCGGGGGTCTCAGGTGGTGGTGCGGGAGTCTCAGGTAGTGGTGCGAGAGTCGATCGAGTCACTCTCCTGGGCATCTTGTCCTACAGGAAAGAGCGAAGGCACCTATTAACTTTGAAAACTCTTGAAGGCACGCTCATTAAGGGTCTGTAACAGCAGATCACTAAGCTATCCGAACTTAGGACTTAATCATTCATGGCAGACATGTAATGTTGTTCTTGGTTATTACCAAGTTATGCTCTGATACCAACTTCTGACATGCCCCAAACTCTGAAACTAGACTCATAAAATTCTTGATCACCGAATCCAGCGCCGACAGCCTCCATAGAACCCCATTCTTGGCTCCCAGCGCCCATTCACTAGGTCCGATCCTGGGATGCTACGAGAAGGATTTTTTAACATCAGTTTAATTCATAATAAGCATAACTAAAGGCAAAACCCACAAACAATAACAAAAACTCCATCACATCTTGTAGAGATTCTCTCGTAATTTGCACGCGCGGCGTTTTTCTCACACCGAACGCTAGCCCACATCTCCTGGCTAGAGTATCGCATCGGCGCGCGAGTCGGGGCATCGAAACCGCGACAATGACGCAGTCGCTAGGTTACAAGTCTCGGGTTGAGTCGACTCGGGTTGACGACGTGTGACGTAGGGTCACGCGCAAATACTGGTTAAGGATCGAAGGTTGCTAAAATTCAACCGGGAAGACCACGGAGTCCATGGAACAGTACGGTCTAGGATATGGGGCTTACACCTATAGCACCTGCTGCGTTAACACAGCAGTTGGGAGGGCTGCTAACCCACCATCCAGACTTAGACGTCCATCTAACAGACGATCTAGATGGGTGCCTCGTCTAGGTGGCCCACTTCCCTGGTCTGAACGACGGCCTAGGTAAAAATCAAGGTGGGGTCCACACTATACAACATGTACGTCAAGGTGGGACCCGAATAGATGGACAACTAAGCAACATATGCATCAGGGTGGTTCC
Organism: Magnolia sinica; assembly: GCF_029962835.1. Lineage (NCBI taxonomy): Eukaryota > Viridiplantae > Streptophyta > Magnoliopsida > Magnoliales > Magnoliaceae > Magnolia > Magnolia sinica. The sequence continues at coordinate 64,988,773 of NC_080574.1, forward strand.
CACACACTAGTTTCTGGATGGTGTGGACAGGCCCATCCATCATGGCTGGCCCCACAACATGGATGAAAAGCATGCATCATTGGTGGGCCACACATCAAGAGAGAGAGAGGGAGAGAGAGAAAGAGAAAGAGAGAGAGAGAGAGAGACAGATGAGGAGGGACCCCGCCACTATGGGCCCCTAGATACCATGCATACATCAAGTGAGTCTCACCATAAGTGGGCCATCAAATCATAAAAACTAATGCTAGGAACACCCACCTCGTATTCCTTCATTTCTCCTTCCGCCTATAGGTTCTAGAGCTCCAAAGGGAGTGATTCAACGGTCAAGATCAGCTTTGAAGGGTTGGATTGAGTGGTAGAGAGTGGGCCACACAATGCTTCTCTCATGGAGGTTAGGACGTTGGAGTTACTCCCATGGAGCTTGGGAGAGAAATGAGAGAGAGATGAGAGAGAGAGGTGATGTGAGTGATGGAGTGATGGGGAGAGAGATGGGTGAAGTGATGGAAAGTTGACTTTTGGGGGTGGTTAGTTGTACTTGGGGATGGGTGTGAGTGATGAGAGTGAGTGATATGGTACTTGATTGATTGATGGGATTGATTTGACATGTTGTGATATGGTACTTGATTAATTACAACGCACGACATTTTCTCAAATCGAACATGGGCTCACATTTCCTGGCCTGGGTATCGCCTAGGTGTGCGAGACACGGCGTCAAAACCATAGCGATGGCGCCGTCGCAAGGGCACAGGTCTCGGGTTGAATTGACTCTGGAAAATGGGATATGATTTAGGGTTGCGCGCAACTGCTGATTACAGATCGCGAGTTGCCAAAATTCGACCGGGAGGACCGCGAAAGCTTATAGAACAGTATGGGTTAGGATACGGGCCTTACACAAGTGGACTGAATAATACCAAGAAGCTTTCACTAAGCTCAAGGGCATGTTAACTACCACACCTATCATGCAGCCACCCGATCGGAGCATCCCTTTTGAGGTTATGTGCGATGCATCTTACTATTCTATTGAGGCAGTGTTAGTCTAGAGAAAAGAAAAGAAGCTTTACATTATTCACTATGCAAGTAGAACTCTAAATTATGTCCTAGTGAACTACTCTACTACAGAGAAGGAACTCTTAGCCGTAGTATTCTCTTTGGACAAATTTAGGTCCTACCTAATTGGATCCAAGATCATCACCTACACGGACCATGCAATGTCAAAGTATCTTCTTTCTAAGACGAATGCCAAGCCCTGCCTGATAAGATGGATCTTCTTACTTTAAGAATTTGATATTGAAATACGAGATAAAAAAGAGTAAAAAATGTAGTGGCTGACCACCTTTCTCGACTTGACATCCCTGATTTCCTTGAGCTGACACTATTAAATGATATATTCCCTGGCGAACAATTGTTTAAACTCACCTAATAACCTTTGTTTGTTGACATTGCAAATTATCTCGCTAAAGGTTTCACGCCAACATATTGGACTTCGCAAGATAAGAAAAAATTCTTCGTAGTGGTACGTAAGTTTTTCTAGGATAATCCTTATTTATTTAAATATTGTCTAGACTAATTCTAAGGAGTATGTGCCAAACAATGAACATCAGAGTGTCATCTCCTTTTGTCATTCATAGGCCTGTGGTGGTCACTTTTTTGCTAAAAATACCACCGCCAAAATTTTGTAGTGTGGCTTTTACTGGCCCACGATGTTCAGAGATACTCATGAGTTTTACAAAGCTTGTGAGCATTGTCAGAAATTGGGAGGGTTTTCCATCGAAATATGATGCCTCTAAACCTCATTCTTATTATTGAAGCATTTGATTATTGGGGCTTTGATTTCATGAGACCATTCCCCCAATCCATTGGGAATATTTACATTTTGTTAGCAGTGGACTATGTCACTAAGTGGGTTGAATCAATCCCGTGCCAGAATAATGATCATAAAATGGTCATTCGATTCTTAAAAGAAAATATCCTTTCCCGGTTCAGAACTCCTTGGGCCATCATTAGTGATAGAGGTTTACATTTTTGTGATAGGGCATTTAAGAACTTAATGAAGAAATATGACATCTCTCATAAAGTGCGCACTCCATACCACCCGCAGACAAGCAGGCAAGCTGAGATTTTTAACAGAAAAATTACACAAATTTTAGAAAAAAACGGCTAACCCTAACCATGAGAATTGATCAATTTGCTTGAATGATGCCTCATGGGCTTACTGTACAAGTTTTAAGACCTCCATTGGAATGCATCCCTTTAGACTTGTCTATGGGAAAGCTTGCCACCTACCTGTAAAGCTGGAGCATTGTGCCTACTAGCCTATTAAAAAATTGAACTTTAATGTGGACAACGTTGGTTCACTGTGTAAACTTCAATCTTCAATTGAATGAACTTGAAGAAATTCGGAACAACGCTTATAAGAACTCGAGAATTTACAAGGACATGATGAAGGTATTCCATGACAGGAACATCCTTCAAAAATCAGTCATAATCGGTCAAAAATCCTTCTATACAATTATCGGTTATATCTTTCTCTGGGTAAACTTCGATCTTGTTGGACCGGTCTCTTCATTGTTAATAATGTCTATCCTCATGTGGTCGTCGAGATAAAGAATTCTACTACGAATGACAATGTTTTCAAAGTGAATGGACATCGTTTAAAGCAATTTGTTGAGAAGTTTAATTTAGAGGACATGTCCATGCCTCTGACTGATCCGGTGTACTAGGATTGACCTCCTAGTCTAACAAAGGTGTATTTAGGTTTATTGCTTTAATAGCATTTAGGATTAGGATAGTTTGATTTCAATTTGTTTAGTCTTCGTGCTAACCCATTTACATGTTAAGAACTTTAGAAAAGCTTCAATTCTCCTTCTTCAAGTATTATCTTCCCATCACTTCCCATTTCTTTTCATTGTTTCATGTGCATTACATGCTCATATCTTTTATATTGAGGACAATGTAGGTTTTAGGTTGTGGGTGTGAATTAGTTAAACTAATCAGTGCTTTCTTAGTTTTGAGCAAAATTTGTGAAAATTTTTAAATTTTCAAGTTAAAAACATGTTTGGGAAATGATAATTTATGAAATCAAGAATGCTTTGAGCATGATGATAAGATGGAGATTAAACTTTGAATAGTGGGAGTTTGATCAACCGAGTTACTATCGTCTAAATTCTTGCATTTAATTGATTAAGAGGAAGTTTGTTTATCATGTTAATCTAAGTCACAAAACACATTCAAATTGCTTTCTATGAATTGTACTAGAATTTCTCATTGTTAGTATGTGTATCAATGATAGATATTGAGAATTAAGTCTAGAGAATTTTATCCACTTCAAAAAGATGAAAAGAACCAGTTAAAAAACAGATAGATCGACAAAAAGGTCATGTATGATGAAAATACTAAAAAGAATGAATAAATAAAAGGGACCGTCGATTTAAAATCAAAATTTAGAAAAAGAAGGAAAATGTGATTAGTTCGGAATTAGTACTTGATTATTCAATAAAACTTGAGGTGATGAGCATGGCTAATATTATGAAATAGTATTATGTTATGGAAAGTAAATAGAATTCACTAAGTACGTTGAAAATTTTTAATATATGAACTTATGCTCTTAAATGATTGATAAAGAAACGTTTTGATTGATTGCTCGCGTGATTCAGTTTTAGGTTTTCAAAATTGCACTCTCGCATCTTTAGATTGTACTCATTCATACTTAATTGCATAAAAGATTGTTTTTTGAAAGTGATTTGAACATTAAAGAGTGAAGATCACTTCACACATGTTTTGTTCGAGAATAGAAAAATGTTAGTTGGGGGGTGTGTTAAGTGTGAAATGTTACATATTCCCCTTATTTATGCCTTGGTTTTATAAACATGATAGTGCTTAACTGATTTAATTATGCATGTTTTCATGTGTGAGATGATTTCGAGAGCTTAAGGTAAATTGATGTCAGAAGGAAGATTTATGCTCAAAAGATTACTAAATGAAGATTTGGAGATTTGGAAGTCAGTAATAAAGAATTCATATGCCAAAGATCTAAGAAAACCCAGTAAGGAATTGTAAGTGTTATATTGTATAAAGCACACCTTTGTTTATCAAATTTCGTTTAGCCAAAACAGCTTATGAAGTGGTCCATCTAATGTGGATCAAGACGGAAAGTTCAAGACCTTACTTCAAGTCAAGAAAGTTCAAAATCTACTAACTTCAAGACTATTAAAGTTTAAGTCATGACGTAGATCAAGATGGAAAGTTCAAGACCTTACTTCAAGTCAAGAAAGTTCAAAATCTACTAAGTTCAAGACTCTACTAAAGTTCAAGTCATGAAGTAGATCAAGATGGAAAGTTCAAGCTTTACTAAGTTCAAAAAGAATGATTTCAAGTTCTACTACACTTCGACTAGAAGATCAAGCTTCATCTTCAACAACAAGCTCTATTGAAGAATCAAGTAGAAGAACAAGTTTCATGAAGTTCAAATATTTTGTCTACTTCAGTGTTTAGTCTTTTCAGGTATAATAGACCTTAGAAAGACCTTAGGCTTAGGTTATTTTAAGATATAAACTTATATGGGTTTTTACACTTATGTTAGACTATATTTCGACTAGATTAGGCTAAGGTTCGATGAGTCTAAGTTGTGGTTCGATCAGTCTAAGAAATCTTTGACCAGTTTAAGTTTAAACTCAGAAAATTGGATTTTTCTTTTGCTTCTTCGACCAGTCGAAGAGGGGCCTTCGACCAGTCGAGGGTTGCTCGACTCGAAGTTTAACAACTGAATTTTGGCACCCTCAACCAGTCGAGTAGGGCCTTCAACCAGTTAAAGTTCTGTTTTATCTGATCACGTTCAAACTTTGAAAAATTTTAGACCTTAGACGAGTCGAAGCAACAACTTTTTAACTTATAAATAGAGGCATTCTCTCAATCTGAAATTACCAATTCAAGTTGATAAAAGTCATCATCAAGAGAGCGAGAGAGAGAGAGAGAGAGAGAGAAGTCCTCATTATTGTCAAGCTATTGCATAGTATTTTTAATATTTCTTTGATAACTTTTTTTATTTTAATTCATATATCTCTTATTTTATGAATCTTATTCTATAAAGAGAGTAGATACTCTTCTTTGAGATCTTGAGGAATTTAAACAAGTATTCATTAGTTTGAATCTATTTAAAATCAATCTAGAACCTAGAGCCCTTATTTGTATAACTAGACATTGAATAATATACTTCAAGTGAAGCTATTCTACAGGCTACATTAAGAGATACGTCTTCAAGGTGAATATAAGTATATTTTATCTTTTGTATTTTGGTTTTATTGAGATAATCAGAAAAATCTCATTTAATGGTTTTTCTGAGATAGCTGAAAAATCTCAGTGAGGGATTTTTTGTTTGTGATAGCCCTTTAAAATCACAATTACATCCACTTTTAAGGTGACTCTTGAAAACCTTATTTATAGTGAAAGCCAATATCACGTGGATAGTGATTATCGGGAGTGAAGTAGGTGTGGCTGTTTGTGAACAGTTGTTGTACACACCGGACCACTATAACTCTTGGTGTTGTGGTGAATATTTACTTTTTGCATTTGTGGAGAATGGCTGTAATTTTATTTTTATAAAAGTGGTAAATGCTTGTAATAGATAGCTTTATTTTCTCTCGCTTGGTTTGAGATCTTGATCCTTACGATCGTTCATAAAATAAGGTTGTCCTACCTAAACTTTGTTTTGGGTGTAGGTTGTCTTATGAACTAGTTTGAATTAATTTTTCAATACTAGTGTGATTGAGTTTTCTAATTTATTTATTATTTTAGCACTTTAATTTTTATTTGTCATAGTCCTATTCACCTCCCCTTTAGGAATGTTAAGCTCACCTTTCTAAGGAATGAAAATAATCAAAGATTTGAAGTGAAGAAAAGGAATCCTGAAATTGTACTGAAAAGGAAAATTCTAAAACTCTGAGTTTATTTTGGAAAACTGTGCAGAGTGCGTAAATTTGACGCAGTTTCTAGATTTTTTCAATTTAGTGTGAAAGTTAAAGTTGCACAACTATAAATATAACTCCCTAAGATGCGTCAAAGCATCTTTTAGGGTTTGAAAAGGTTTCAAGGAACATACACAAGGGTGGAGCAGCCGCTAAAGAGTTTTTCTTCTTTCCTAGTTTATTTTTCATGCTTTGTTTAAGAGATTTTGTTTCAATCATCTCTATAGTTGGATAAACCTTTTAGCTAGGGCTAAGAGATGAAGCTTATAGTGTGTTTGGATGATTGTCTTGCTTTAATTCTTATTCTTATTGAACCTCAATGATTTCTTGTTTGATATTAAAGGAATATTGTTAGTTTTTTATGATTTATTGTGACTGAAATTACAATAGATGCTGTGATAGCTTTGAATATTTTCTTTTCCTGTTTTGAGATGGTGAGATCGGTAAATCCTATTTTCACCATCATCTCCTAGGCATGGTAGAGTGATGGAATCCCTTCCAATCATCACAACTCTCCTCCGTTGAGAATTACGTCAATGAAAAGTTCATATTTGATTTAAATTATTTTATCTTCCAATTGGATAAGATGGGACTTCAATTCCAATTATGTTCCTCGAATCAAGTAGGGTAGCATCATGATAGCTACAAGTGGATCCTTTGCACCCTAGTTACTACCTTTAAATTCATAAGTTTTAATCAACATTATTCACCATTACTTTCAATTATTTAGATTTTAATTTTAATGTTTTTCTAGTTCTAGTTCTACTTATTTTCAGAATACATACAAGTTTAGTCCCTGTGGATTCGACCACAGCCTTACCGAGTTATTACTACATCATGACCCTACACTTGGGGTTGTGAACACAAATCACAAGGCTAAATGGATAATTTGTCATCCATCATAGGTAAACATAATCTATGGATGATTATACTTATGATATCAATTCTATTTCTATCAAATTCCACTATTTACTAGAACAATATCATTTCAGGAACAATGTGGCTTTTCATATCATTGTTAGCGTCTAATAGGAACTCTTTCATTTTTCCAAAGGGGTTGTTTCGTTATAATATTCATTCTGTCCATTTGGGTCAAACAACATGTTGCTCGTTTCTAAACCCAATTTTTCCATGGGAACCAATACATGGACAACTTTTTCCCAACTGTTTACTCTTTTCTTTTTTTTTTTCTTTTTTCATTGTTGTATAGGATTGCTTCTTCTTCTCCACCACGTTTTGCTTGCTTTAGCTGCCATATGCCATGATAGTTATATATATATATATATATATATATATATATATATATATATATATATATATATATATATTTATATATATATATATATATATATATATATATATATATATATATATATATATATAAAGTAATACAATTTTTATTTAATATTCAATTTTAATTACGTTGTGCAACATTCTTTAGATTGTACTGCAATGAAATCTGATTTTTTTGCTTCTTTTTTTTGTTCTTTGAAAAGCAAATGAGTACGAATCTAGTTTGTAGTCGTTTCTTTCCCATTTTTAAGGTAAATTGCTAGGGATCTAGTTCGTAACCATTTCTACTAGTTCATTGATGTTGCTATTTTTGGCTATGGTTTTAGTTTGTAGCTATTGCTTCAATAGAAATGGCTATGGTACTAATGGTTGTGACCTCACTATGGATTAAAACCATAGTGATAGACTAATAGCTATTATTTTACTCTGTAGCCATTGTTCATTTTTTTGGTAGTGCCTAATTTTTTTTTTTATTTCAAAACGGGAGAAGAGGGGTTGGTTCGAGGACGACACTGCATCTCATGCAGGTTTTTTTTTCTATGTTTTTTTTTCTTTTAACAATAGTTGTATTTTTATTTTTATTTCTTTTCATAGAGTCTATTGTTGACGTTAGAAAGGATGACATGAACCGATAAACATGAAACAAATAAACACTCCCCGTTTTACTACAAACAGGGATCCGAACTCACACTACGCCAAAACTGCGAAAAAAGGACGGTCCAAAACCGTCTCAAATGACCAAAAAGGACGGTCATGGACCGTCACAAGGGCCGTCAAATTTTGACCTGTCGTATTACTTAAAGGACGGTCGAAAACCGTCATTTTTATTGACGAAAAAAGGACGGTCATGAACCGTCCTTAAAAAGGACGGTCTCGGACAGTCTCTTATGAGCCTTTAAAGGACGGCCATCGACCGTCCTTTAAAGGGACAGTCATGGACCGTCCTTAAAAAAGACCATCCTAGACCGTCTCTGATGAGCCTTCAAAGGACGGCCATAAACCGTCCTTTTTAAGGACGGTCCATGACCGTCCTTAAAAAGGACAGTCATGGTCCGCCTCTTATGGGCCTTCAAAGGACGGCCACAGACCGTCCTTAAAAAGGACTGTCATGGACCGTCCCTTATAAGAGGGTCAATATACACCTGTTACATCATCATATTCTTCCTGATATACACCTGTTATATAATATATTTCATCATATTCACATTCACATCCATCTAAACCTAAACTACGTAAATCCAAACATAAACTACATTCATCCAAACATAAACGACATCCATCTAAACCCAAACTACATAAATCCAACATAAACTACATTCATCCAAACATAAACTAATCCATCCAAACATAAGCAATCTTATCCACATTACATTCATCCACATATAAATACATATAAGTTTAACATCATAAATAAAAAAAGAAAAAAAATCAGCAACAATTTCTTTTTGTCTTTCACCTGAAAAAAATAATATTAAACTAACAAAACATTATAATTCAGAATCATGAAGAATTGCATAAACTTCTTCCAAAAAAGTGAGCACTTTTTAAAAATAAAACTGATCATTAAAATAGGTTTAGGTTTAGGTTTTAGGTTTTAGGTGTTAGGTTTTAGGTTTAGGATTAGGTTTTAGGTTATAGGTTATAAGTTTAGGTTATAGGTTATAGGTTAAGGTTTAGGTTATAGGTTTAGGTTTAGGTTTAGGCTCAGGTTATAGGTTTAGGTTAAGGTTTAGGTTTTAGTTATAGGTTATAATATATAGGTTATAGCTTTAGGGAATTGAGAATAGGTTAAGGTTAAGGTTTAGGTTTAGGAAATCGGGTCCGAGTTCGGGATCGGGTTTAGGTTTGGGTTATCAAGTTTAGGTTTAAGTTTAGGTTAGGGAGTTGAGATTAGGATTAGGTATAGGTTTAGGCTCAAGGATTTGAAAATACATTTCGATTTTAAGTTTAGGTTTAGGTTATAAGTGCAGGTAATAGGTTTAGGTTTATATTAGGTTATAGGTTAACGTTTAGGTTTAGAAAATCGGGTTCGGGTTCGGGATCAGGTTTAGGTTTGGATTAGGGAGTTGAGATTAGGATTAGGTGTAGGTTTAGGTTTAGGGATTTGAGAATACATTTAGGTTTAGGTTAAGGTTTAGGTTTAGGTTTAGGTTTAGCTTATAAGCAATAGGTTTTAGGTTTAGGTTTAAGTTATAGGTTACGGGTTTAGGTATAGCTTTAGGCTTAGGTTTAAGTTACAAGATAAAGGTTTAGGGAATTGAGAATAGGTTAAGGTTTAGGTTTAGGAAATTGGGTTCGGGTTCGAGATCGGGTTTAGGTTTGGGTGTTCAAGTTTAGGTTTAGGTTTAGGTTAGGGAGTTGAGATTAGGATTAGGTGTAGGTTTAGGTTTAGGGATTCGAGAATACATTTAGGTTTTAGGTTTAGGTTAAGATTTAGGTTTAGGTTAAGGTTTAGGTTTAGGAAATCGGGTTCGAGTTCGGGATCAGGTTTAGGTTTTGGTTTTCAAGTTTAGGTTTAGGTTTAAGTTAGGGAGTTGAGATTAGGATTAGGTGTAGGCTTAGGTTTAGGGATTTGAGAATACATTAAGGTTTAGGTTTAGGAAATCGGGTTCGGGTTCGGGATTGGGTTTAGGTTTGAGTTTTCAAGTTTAGGTTTAGGTTTAGGTTGGGGAGTAGAGATTAGGATTAGGTGTAGGTTTAGGTTTAGGGATTTGAGAATACATTTAGGTTATAGGTTTATGTTTAGGTTATAAGTTATAGGTTTAGGTTAAGGTATATGTTTAGGTTTCGGTTTAGGTTATAAGCAATGAGTTTAGGGAATTAAGAATAGGTTAAGGTTTAGGTTTAGGAAATCGGGTTCGGGTTCGGGATCGGGTTTAGGTTTGAGTTTTCAAGTTTAGGTTAGGGAGTTGAGATTAGGATTAGGTGTAGGTTTAGGTTTAGGGATTTGAGAATACATTTAGGTTTTAGGTTTATGTTTAGGTTATAGGTTATAGGTTTAGGTTATAAGCAATAGGTTTAGGGAATTGAGAATAGGTTAAGGTTTAGTTTTATAAAATCGGGTTCGGGTTCTAGTTCGGGTTCAGGATCGGGATCGGGTTTAGGTTTTGGTTTTTAAGTTTAGGTTTAGATTTAGGTTAGGGAGTTGAGATTAGGATTAGGTGTAAGTTTAGGTTTAGGTTTAGGGATTTGAGAATACATTTAGGTTTTAGGTTTAGGTTTAGGTTATAGGTTACAGGTTATAGGTTTAGGTTTAGGTTAAGGTATAGGTTTAGGTTTCGGTTTAGGTTATAAGCTATAGGTTTAGGGAATTGAGAATAGGTTAAGGTTTAGGTTTAGGAAATCGGGTTCGGGTTCGGGATCGGGTTTAGGTTTGAGTTTTCAAGTTTAGGCTTAGGTTTAGGTTAGAGAGTTAAGATTAGGATTAGGTGTAGGTTTAGGTTTAGGGATTTGAGAATATATTTAGGTTTTTGGTTTAGGTTTAGGTTATAGGTTATAGGTTATAAGTATAGGTTTAAGTTAAGGTATAGGTATAGGTTTCGGTTTAGGTTATAAGCAATAAGTTTAGGGAATTGAGAATAGGTTAAGGTTTAGGTTTAGGAAATCGGGTTCGGGTTCGGGATCGGGTTTAGGTTTGGATTTTGAAGTTCAGGTTTAGGTTTAGGTTAGGGAGTTGAGATTAGGATTATGTGTAGGTTTAGGTTTAGGGATTTGAGAATACATTAATGTTTAGGTTTAGGAAATCGGGTTTGGGTTCGGGATCGGGTTTAGGTTTGAGTTTTCAAGTTTATGTTTAGGTTTAGGTTAGGGAGTTGAGATTAGGATTAGGTGTAGGTTTGGGTTTAAGAATTTGAGAATACATTTAGGTTTTAGGTTTATTTTAGGTTTTAGGTTATAGGTTATAGGTTTAGGTTTAGGTTTAGGTTTAGGTATAGGCTTAGGTTTCGGTTTAGCTTATAAGCAATAGGTTTAGGGAATTGAGAATAGGTTAAGGTTTAGGTTTAGGAAATCGGGTTCGGGTTCGATATCGGGTTTAGGTTTAGGTTTGGGAGTTTAGATTAGGATTAGCTGTAGGTTTAGGTTTAGGGATTTGAGAATAGATTTAGGTTTTAGGTTTATGTTTAGGTTATAGGTTTTAGGTTTAGGTTTAGGTTTAAGTTTAGGTATAGGTTTAGGTTTCGGTTTAGGTTATAAGCAATAGGTTTAGGGAATTGAGAATAGATTAAGGTTTAGGTTTAGGAAATCGGGTTCGGGTTCGTGATCGGGTTTAGGTTTGGATTTTCAAGTTTAGGTTTAGGTTTAGGTTAGGGAGTTGAGATTAGGATTAGGTATAGGTTTAGGTTTAGGGATTTGAGAATACATTTAGGTTTTAGGTTTAGGTTTAGGTTATAAGTTACATGTTTAGGTTAAGGCTATAGGTTATAGATTTAGGTTAAGGTTTAGGTTTAGGTTTAAGGATTTGAGAATACATTTAGGTTTTAGGTTTAGGTTTAGGTTATAGGTTACAGGTTTAGGTTTAGGTTTAGGTTTATGCTATAGGTTATAGGTTTAGGTTAAAGTTTAGGTTAAGGTTTAGGTTTACGTTTACGTTTAGGTTATAAGCTATAAGTTTAGAGAATTGAGGATAGGTTAAGGTTTAGGCTTAAGAAATCAGGTTCGGGTTCGAGATCGGGTTTAGGTTTTGGTTTTCAAGTTTAGGTTTAGGTTTAGGTTAGGGAGTTGAGATTAGGATTAGGTGTATTTTTAGGTTTAGGAATTTGAGAATACATTTAGGTTTTAGGTTTATATTTAAGTTATAGGTTACAGGTTTAGGTTAAAGCTATAGGTTATAGGTTTAGGTTAAGGTTTAGATTTAGGTTTAAGGATTTGAGAATACATTTAGGTTTTGGGTTTAGGTTTAGGTTATAGGTTACATGTTTAGGTTTATGTTTAGGTTTATGCTATAGGTTATAGGTTTAGGTTAAGGTTTAGGTTTAAGTTTAGGTTATAAGCTATAGGTTTAGGGAATTGAGAATAGGTTAAGGTTTAGGTTTAGGAAATCGGGTTTGGGTTCGGGTTCGGGTTTAGGTTTGAGTTTTCAAGTTTAGGTTTAGGTTTAGGTTAGGGAGTTGAGATTAGGATTAGGTGTAGTGTCACGCCCCGAAATTCGGCACCTGGGTATATCCGACCCCGATTCCGTACCCGCAGGCATGACTTATGTTTTGTATGTTTACACTTCATATTCCACGCATATATTGACAAAATAACCTCATTCATAAAATATAACAATCCAAAATTTTAATAATTAAACATTTATTTAAAGAAAAATGTCCATGTTCCGACTATTCAAGATTATCATCAAACACATATCATCGTAATGTTGTCATACTAAATGTTCATTACACTTATTTAGAAAATGGTAAAGAAACAAAATAAATAAAAGAAAATCTCTTTAAGCTCCTCCATGTGATCCTGATCCTGAAATTTTTAAAATCCCAACAGGGTAAGCTGCGAAGCCTAGTGAGTAATCTCAACACAGGTTTCAAAATAACCTCATATAACATGAATAAAAGTATTAAAAGATACAATATCTATTTAGGTAAAACAACAAATGAGGAGATCTAATAAACACCAAATTTCAACGTAATTTCAAAGAAACATGAATGAATGAAATCAACATATGATATACTCCATAATAAAGGTGTGGTTTATTCTTTTTAACACCAGGGCCAGTTTACACCGGTTGGCCAACACCCGCGCCAATACAACACCTAGCCTGACAATGGGAACCTCTTGCATGACATGCTCACCCATCCAAAGGGCACTTGGTGAGGGACCCATTTGTACGCTAGTTGGTCAGACTACTACCCTACCGAACCTGGCAGTGGGAACCTTTTGCAATCCTGACATGCTCACCCACTCAATGGGTACGGTAGATGTTCCAAAAGGTACCAATTGGGTTTCTGGGACTTTCAACCCAAGGGTCTTGATCGCCCCACCTATTTACGCTTTAGGGATTTTCAACCCAGAGGACTTGATCGCCGCACCTATTTTCTGGTGTTTCATAACTATTTTAATGATGCATGATTTTAATATTACACAAATCAAATATTTTTAAAAACATTTAACGACTCCTATTGATCAATTCATAATACGTGATGTGCACAATTTATTAAATTTAAAACAAAATTGTTAATCAATGTAAATTGCATATACATGATTAAAGTTCTACAAAAAAAGAATTTAATAATAGTAAAAATAAAAATAAATAAACATGCAATATAATTTATTTGATTTAAGAATCCAAAATTTATAAACTCAAGATTTTTGAAATCATATCATGTTAATTAAAATAAAGACAACTGAACGACAAAAATTAAAATGACATGTTTAAATCTATAGTAAGCAATTAAAATAAGTAATAAAAATTAAACAAACAACAAAATATATAAGATGGGCAAGTAAGATCTATTTATTTGAATGAATGAATAATTAAATAATAAAAAAAAATCAAGTGAGAGAAAACTCACTTTTTTCTTAAAAAGTATATATATATATTTTTTCTTTTCTTCCTCTTTCTTCCTTTTTCTCTCTCCTCTTTTCTTCCTTCCTTTTTCTCTCTCTCTTCTCTCTCTCCCTCTCTTTCCAACGTGAATGTCTAGCAACCTTTTTTTTTTTTCTTCTCCTTCTCTTCTCTCTCCTCACTCTTCTCACGTCCCTACACTTGCTCTTTATCTCTCCTCACGTCACACACTTCCTCACTTTTCACACTCACATCTTGGTTAAGAGCGATCCTCTGATTTATAGTGTTGTTGTAGGCACGTGCATTAAAGAAACTCTCACCTTTATTACTACCGTTTTCATTTTCTTTTGGCCATGTTTTTTTTTTTTCCTTTTCGTTTATAGTCATTTACTGTCTAGTGTATACATGTACCATGCATTTCACAACTGCCACGTGTGCCACACACATTTGTCAAATGTGTGTACATGCCACACATGTGTAAGTGTGTGTGCCTCATGCATGTGCCACATGTGTGTGCATGTGATACATGCGATGTATTTGATGCATGTATGCCACGTGTGAAAGGTATGTGTGCATGATGTGTTTAGTGCATGTGTGTGATTGGGATGTATTTGATGGTACATGGATGATGTAGATGGATGGATGGATCAATGTATAATAGATGGACGAATGGATGTATGGGTAGATGGATGGATAAATGTACGGCAAGATGAGATCGAAGAATGGACTTTGTTATGTACCTGTGGATTATTGGTGAGATGGACTGTCAGTTTAGATGGATGGTAGATGGATGGACAAGTATTCTGATGATTTCACCATTTGGACGGTTTGATGGTTGTATTGTTGGATGGATGGTTAAATATAGGGTTGGATTTATTAGTTAACGAACAGTTGGATTGGATATGTCCAAATTAATGGTTGAGATTGAACCAATTGATCTTGTAGATCGATGGTCATATCAGGCTAATTGGGTACATTGGTCAATGGTTAAAATTTGACGGTCAAGATTTATTTGGGTTATTACATGTAGGCTTATGTTTAGGGATTTGAGAATACATTTAGGTTCTAGGTTTATGTTTAGGTTATAGGTTTTAGGTTTAGGTTTAGGTTTAGGTATAAGTTTAGGTTTCAGTTTATGTTATAAGCAATTAGTTTAAGGAATTGAGAATAGGTTAAGGTTTAGGTTTAGGAAATCGGGTTCGGGTTCGGGATCGGGTTTAGGTTTTGGTTTTCAAGTTTAAGTTTAGGTTTAGGTTAGGGAATTGAGATTAGGATTAGGTGTAGGTTTAGGTTTAGAGATTTGAGAATACATTTAGGTTTTAGGTTTATGTTTAGGTTATAGGTTATAGGTTTAGGTTAAGGCTATAGGTTATAGGTTTAGGTTAAGGTTTAGGTTTAGGTTTAAAGATTTGAGAATACATTTAGGTTTTAGGTTTAGATTTAGGTTTAGGTTATAGGTTACAGGCTTAGGTTTAGGTTTAGGTTTAGGTTTATGCTATAGGTTATAGGTTTAGGTTAAGGTTTAGGTTTAAGTTTAGGTTGTAAGCTATAGGTTTAGCGAATTGAGAATAGGTTAAGGTTTAAGTTTAGGAAATCGGGTTCGGGATTTGAGAATAGGTATAGGTTATAGGTTTTGGTTAAAGTTATATGTTAAGGTTAAGGTTATAGGTTTAGGTTTAGGTTTAGGTTAGGTTATAGGTTTTTGGTTAAGGTTTAGGTTATAGTTATAGGTTTTGGGATTTAAGAATAGGTTTAGGTTATAAGTATAGGTTTAGGTTAGGTTATAGGTTAACGTTTAGGCTTAGGAAATCGGGTTCGGGTTCAGGATTGGGTTTAGGTTTGGGTTTTCAAGTTTAGGTTTAAGTTTAGGTTAGGGAGTTGAGATTAGGATTAGGTGTAGGTTTATGTTTAGAGATTTGAGAATACATTAGGTTTTAGGTTTAGGTTTAGGTTATAGGTTATAGGTTTAGGTTTAGGTTTAGGTTTAGTTTTGGTTTTGGTTTTGATTTAGGTTATAGGTTATAGGTTTAGGTTTTAGGTTTACGTTTAGGTTTTGATTTATGTTATAGGTTATAGGTTTAGGTTAAGGTTTAGGTTTAGGTTATAGGTTTTGGTTATAGGTTATAGGTTTAGGTTAAGGTTTATGTTTAGGTTATAGGTTTTGGAATTTGAGAATGGGTTCGGGTTTAGGTTATAGGTTTTGGTTTTGGTTTTGGTTATAGGTTTTGGGATTTGAGAATGGGTTCGGGTTTAAGTTATAAGTTTTGGTTTTGGTTTTGGTTTAGGTTATAGGTTTTTGGATTTGAGAATGAGTTATGGTTTAAGTTTAGGAAATCAGGTTCAAGTTCGGGATTGGGTTTAAGTTTGAGTTTTCAAGTTTATGTTTAGGTTTAGGTTAGGGAGTTGAGATTAGGATTAGGTGTAGGTTTAGCTTTAGGGAATTGAGTTTAGCTTATATGTTTAGGGAAAGCTTAGGTTTAGGTTATAGGTTTTGGGATTTGGGAATAGTTTTAAGTTATAAGTATAGGTTTAGGTTAGGTTATAGGTTAAGGTTTAGGGATTTGAGTTTAGGCTATAGGTTTAGGTTTAAGTCTAGGTTTAGGTTTAAGGAATTGAGTTTAGGTTATAGGTTTAGGGAAAGGTTAGGTTTAGGTTATAGGTTTTGAGATTTGAGAATAGTTTTAGGTTATAAGTATAGGTTTAGGTTAGGTTATAAGTTAAGGTTTAGGGATTTGAGTTTAGGTTATAGGATTAGGTTTAGGTTTAGGTTTTAGGTTTAGGTTTAGGTTTGGGTTTTGGGATTTGGTTTTGATTATATGTTTTGATTTAGGTTATAAATTATAGGTTTAGGTTTTAGGTTTTGGTTTTAGGTTTAGGTTTGGTTTAGGTTATAGGTTTTGATTTAGGTTATAGGTTAATGGTTTAGGTTATAGGTTTTTGATTTGAGAATGGGTTCGGGTTTAGGCTATAGGTTTTGGCTTTGGTTTAGGTTATAGGTTTTGGTATTGGTTATAGGTTATGGGTTTAGGTTTAGGTTTAGATTATGGGTTATAGGATTTGAGAATGCATTTGGGTTTAGGATATAGGTTTTGGTTTTGGTTATATGTTTTGATTTAGGTTATAGGTTTAGGTTTTAGGTTTAGGTTTAGGTTTAGGTTTATGTTTAGGTTTAGGTTTAGGTTATAGGTTGAGGTTGAGGTTGAGGTTGAGGTTTAGGAAATTAAAAATAGGTTAAGGTTAAGGTTAAGGTTAAGGTTAAGGTTCGGGTTCGGGATTGGGTTTATGTTTGGGTTTTCAAGTTTAGGTGTAGGTTTAGGTTAGGGAGTTAAGATTAGGATTAAGTGTAGGTTTAGGTTTAGGGATTTGAGAATACATTTAGGTTTTAGGTTTAGGTTTAGGTTTTAAGTTAAGGTTTAGGTTTAGGTTAAAGTTGAGGTTTAGGTTATAGGTCATAGGTTTTGGTTTAGGTTAAGGGTATGGTCCCTGCAAATACAGATATAAACACGACCATCTGGCGCAAATGGCCACGCCCTTCCAATGCTGTCCATAAAAAATAGATAGCTTCATCATGGTCATAATAGCGGTTCCCTCTCTCCAAGGAACCCCGCTCTTCCGAATAGCTCCGACGCACATCCGGGTCTGCTCCATTAATTTCGAGTTAATACATAAACATGGTCTGTCCAAATGGTCAGACCACTCCAATGTTGTCCATTTGGATAGACCACTGCAATGTTGTCCATAAGAGATGGACAGCTTCATCATGGTCATAACAGCGGTTCTCACCTTCCAAGGACCCCCACTCAACATCCGGATAGCTCCGACGCACATCCGGGTCTGCTCCATCAATTTCGATCTAATACATTTAAAAACAACATAATTGTATCTAAAAGCATTTGGATACCTAGGGAAGGCCTCCCATATTCGTATTGTTGGTTACCCATCCCTTTGTCTATAAGCCACAATCGACCAACACTTTCTATTGCTACCTGTACTCTGAAACCAACACAAATATAACTGGGAAACAATATAAGGAATAAAAAAATGAATTTACCTGTACACATCATTAAATGTTTCCCTATAAGGAGGTGATATTATATCTTTGATAGCCACAACCTGTATGACACATTATTAAATGTTTCCCTATAATGCAACCTATATATAGATCCATGCAACCGATACATGGATCTATATATATCCGCAAATATATGCACATGATTAGGTGTAGGTTTTAGGTTATAGGTTATAGGTTATAGCTTTAGGGAATTGAGGATAAGTTAAGGTTTAGGTTTAGGAAATCGGGTTTGGGTTTGGGGTCGGGTTTAGGTTTGGGATCATGCATACATACATACATGCATACAAACATGCATGATGATACATCCATTCATCCATGCATGCATACATACATACATAAACACGTGCATGATGATCCATCCATCCATGATCTAACAATCCATCCATCTATCCATGCATGCATACACACATGCACACACATGCGTGATGATCCATCCATCCAGTCTTCCATCCATGCATGCATACATACATACATATACACACACATAAATCCATCCATGCATGTATGCATGCATACACACATGCATAATCTGTCCATCCATGCATGCATGCATACGTTTCATCCATCCATGTGTGCATGCATACATATACACACATACATACATGTGTTTTAAATTTTCCACTCTTCAGAAAAATGAAAAACGAAAAAACAGAGAATTTGTATTAAAAATATAAAAATAAAAAATAAAAAAATCCATTACTAGCCATTAAACCCTGTCAAAATGGCCATTGTAGCGGGGTTAAAACAAAAAAGTGGGACCTGTTATAGTAGCCATTATAAGAAAGCTTTACAATAGACATTATCAATGAAGATGATCTCCATTCCTTGTAGATTTTATGTATGGATTTCTCCTTACATTTCTGTCAAGATGGACCACTCATACAATGATTTTGGATCCAGTTGAGGTAGCATGAGCCTCCTAGACTCCACATTGCTGGTCGTATGATTTCATGATAGGCTTGTTTATATTTTCCAGCAATGCATTTTCCTTCCATGAGACTTTCCTAGTCATAGAGTGTTTCAATTTCTACTCGTACCATCATTTCTATAATCCATAAAATCCCACAGATATAAACAGACATAGAATGTTTCAGTGACTTAAAAGGTCCCCTTGAAAGAGAAGTTACAACACAAGAAGGTAATATGTTCAGCAAGTGTTTTTAAAGATCATGGAAGAAAGGCTGGCTTCATGGGAAGTCATCAAGAGACAAGTTCTCGACAGATCCAAAGCTGGTCGTGGACTGAAGCCTTCCGTTCCAAAGATCTATCGGAAATTCCGATGAGAAGGCATCGTTGAGGAGGAACCCCATGCACATCTCATCTGTAACTAGAAGATTTACATGGAAGTAGCTTGATTTACTTACCCCCATGTTGGGCACCAGCTGATCATCGACAGTGTTAGCATTGAAAAAGCCATTCTTTGAAGAAGCAGGAGGTGCCTCCCGGTTTAAAGTCTTCTTTGCTCGAATAATCTGACAATTCAAAAACAAATTACTGTTAACCTATGTGGCTATTGGTCAGTAGTCGGAGGTGACTAAGCTGAATCAGACAGACTATCAGTTGAGGAAAGAGAGAGAGACAGAGAGAGAGAGAGAGAGACGCATTACATATTTCTGTTTGTGGTCATCTCTATATAACATGATGAAGTCTCCAAGTCGTAAGCCATGTGATTTAACAAACTCTCCTGAAATAAATTCAGAAGAAAGAAATTTGCATGTTATAACAGTGATTGAACTGTAGATGACAATGATCTTTGCTTGCAAGGCAGATGTATGGTATTCAAAAACAGTAACACAACTGCATTATGGCCATTAGATAATGGTAATGTTGGGACCCATTGGGCGATACAGGGCTATAACACCCATTCCAAAAAAAAAAGGCCTGTAACAGGCCAATACGAAGCCACATAGATTTCCTTCCTTTAAAAGAAATATTGACCATTACAGGGCTGTAACGGGCATAAGGCTGGCCAATACAGTTAGTCAGTTACCGTTATAGAATTCCTAGAGCTCACTAGTGTTCTCTAGGACATACATCCGACTCTTGTTGTTTGGCCAAAACCTGCATCAGAAAAGGGTATGAGCATCAAGCAAGAGCATATGCTGACAAGAAGAAACCCAACAAAATAAAGAAAGAGATTTGATGTCCACAAACACTTTGATCAGTATTAATACATCGTGAGTATCACATTCATTTTCCATTTTTAAATTGAAATAGTACATAAATTTACTAATTCAAATCCAGAAAAGAAAAATAGATGTATAAATTTGATCATGGTGGTTGTAGTAAATAGTGCCTCCCATCAAGAAAATGCACCTGCTTTTCCAAATTTGGTATGCACTTGATCTTGGTGGATAAAACAAATAGGAGGCAATGAACTCAAACCTGTACTTGAAGCTCCACACTTGCGAAGTGTCCATGTCATCCATACTCATCAAGATCGCTTCCCTCGAAGTAAGGATTGGGAGGTGGGCTTTAGCCCCCTTCTGAAATCCAATTTCATAATTGATCTCCCATTAAAGTTCCAAGATCACGCTTCTAGTCATGGAACAGAGGTGATAATAACACACCAATAAAGGATCACACACACACATAACCACACATGCATGCAGACATTGACAGGCGCACATGCACACACACACAAATCTCTACATGTGAACATGCAAAGCTTAAAGTGAAAAAGATTGTGTGCACCAAGTGTTCACTGAGAATTGGTTTGCTCGCATCTCCTACCATCCTTAAATGGTGGGTGGGTACCTCAACACACATTTGAAATGGAATATTCATGTTGAATTAAAAAAAAAAAAAAAAAAAAAAAAAATGATTGAAGAACCACTCTAGCACAGGCAACCCCCCTTCTTTGAAGAAACTAATGACAGATTCAGTTTCAAAGATGGTAACTCATGCTTAATGAATGAATATCATATTCTTCATGCAGCAATATCTACAAAAATCTTATTAGAGTTGCTTGTTGTCACAAACCCTTGGCTAGGTAAAGTGTGCTATATAAAACCATCCTTGTAATAACCTTCTTCTTGGTTTTTTTACCCTTTTGCTGCTGGTATAAGTACTAGCTAATGTTAGCTACCCATACCAACAACTGTCAACTAATATTATTTCTAATCAAAGGATTCAAAGAGCCATGAAAAGGATTAAAGACATTAAGAAAAAGATGTTTTCAACTACTTTTATCAAGCCAGAGTGCCTCAATAGGGCCTTTCCTTTGCCTTTCAATACAGTGGAGATGGTTGAAATGAAAAAGAAAGAAAATAAATAAATAAAATCAAAACTCCAAACAATGAGATCTGAAAGGAAAACAGATCTAGGTGAACAACACTTGTCAAAGATCTAGGCCGTTCATCAAGAAGGGTGCATTGTAAAATAAAATACAGCAGCATACACTATGGATTCCAAAACGAATATGTCAATGAAAAGCCATTCGATCAACATACTATAATGGAAGAAAACTCCAGCATACCCAACTCATCAAAAAATTAAAAAGAAAAAGAAAATTAATGAAAAATAATGATGAACATGTGAATCAAGTGTTTAAGAGTGGAGGTCATTGAACCAACTCCTTTTCTACTCATTTGATTTTGCAATTTGGAGGACCCTAAAACTCTTTTGCATCAGCTTGTCCTAGCCAAAAACCATAGCTGTTATTCAAAATTGGCTTCTATAATGATAGAGGCCGGATACTTTAGAAGGAATATCACCAAAGGGTGCTTTGAATAATCCAGTGGGCTATGTTGTCTGATGGAATTTGCAGTTATAAGA